>NW_012101954.1:3348002-3356548 GCF_000951045.1 Mandrillus leucophaeus
AGCCCATCTCGGTCTCCCAAAGTGCTGGTACTACAGGCATGAGCCACCATGCCTGGCCTTGTTAATTAAATATTAAGAGTGTGTGTGTGTGTGTGTGTGTGTGTGTGTGTATGTGAATGAGTGATACACACACCCAGGCACACACAATACACATGCACACACACACACACTCATAAATTTTTCTCTAAGAAATGCCTTAGCTATATTTCTACAAATTTTCATATGTTGTCTTTATTATTATTTATAAATAACTTTTAATTTTCTTATTTTTTCTTCTTTGACTTTAGCACACTATTACTTTCCTCCTCAGCTTTTATCCCCTTCCATGCTATAATTATCAGGGGGTTTATTTCTTCTTCTTTTCCTCCTCTTTCTTCTCCTCTCCATCTTCCTTCTTTCTCCTTTTTTTTCCTTCTCCTTTTAGCATTACGTTACAGTATTTATTTAGACTAAATTATGTTTTATTCATTGATTTGTTAATCATTATTTTTCAAATCCCACATCCTTCTGTTTTGGAATTAATTAATTAATTTATAGAATTATTGACTCATTCTCCAGTGACAGTCTGGATTCAAACATTTTGAGTCCTTAGTGATTAAAAATGTCTTCATTTTATGGTGGTTGTTTTTGCTACATATAGAATTCTAGGTTCAAAATAATTTTCTCTGTAACTTTGGTGCTCTTTTCTAAAATCCAGTGTTATTCTCTGGCTTCTCTTCAGAATGAATAAATCTTTTGCCTTTTAAAATCCAGTATTACTGAAGAAGAGTTTTGTTTCTATCTATTTCTTATTTCTTAAAGATGAGGCACTTTTCTTTCTGGAAAAGAAAGTTCGTAGAATATCTTAGGTGTACTAAAATTTCATCAAGCATGTGGCTCCATTAATTAGTAGCTGTCTGTACTTGGGCAAGTGATTTTAGTCTCTCCAAACAGTTTTCTCATCTGTACCATGGGAGAAATTATGAGTTGGGAACTCACAGGGTTGCTACAAAGATGAAAATACATACTGCATGGAAACCATTTAGCCCAGTGTCTTGCTCTGAAACAGTTCAGCTTTACTATTATTATATTATCTACTCAGTAGGCTATTTTAATCTGAATGCCCTTTCTTCCATTGACCATTCCCCTCCTCCCCCATTAGTTCTTTTATTTTTCTCCCTTTTCCCCATTTTCTCTGTTTTCCCCTCCCAATGGATGGAAGTTAGATTTTTGGATAGGTTCTTTAAATATGTTTTCTTTCTTATTTAGAACCTGTCTCTTTTCCCTACATACTAAGAGATTTTGTTTTTATTCTCTTTCTTCACATTATTGATTTTCCTCAAATATCTAGGGACCCCATTAGAAAGTTAATGGAGTCCCTAGATATTTCTGTATGCCAGGAATTTCTTATGATATCTGCCCTATGGCTGGTATGTATTCCTGTTGTCCAGAGCTTTTATGAAGTTATACTTAAAACAATAACAACAGCAAAACAAGAAACTCTTGTTTGTCACTTTAAGTGATATGGATAAGATTATAAACAGTAACATATCTTAAACCATCATCTGGATTCTCTAACTTGCTCTTTTTTTCTCCTCTCAAGATAGTCTCAAGGTAGCTTTGTTTTTGTATAGATGCTGAAATCCATGATCTTTATAGACATTTTGGAAGATTGAAAGAAATACAAGTAAGGAAATAAACAATGCCACTAATCCCACCACCATTCTAGAGATATCATTAATATGTTCTTGTTTCTCTTTTTAGTTATTTTATGCATATGAAAAAATAGAATCCTATTGTACATTGACTCTTGTAACATGTGTTTATATTAATATGTGAACGTATTTGCATGTTATTAATATTCTAAATATTTTTTAGTAAATGTATAAGATTGCATGTATATACCAAAATTTATTGACCCAATTCCCTCATTGGTGAACATTTCCATTCTTTAGTGCAAAAATGAGCATCATAACAGGTACATCTTTACTCATGTCTATGGTTGTGTCTTTAGAATACACGAGGGAAGGGTTTTGCAGAGACCATTCCCTCCATAATTCCTAACAGGTGTCCAGTGAATTTACACCAGCAAAGAGGGCTGTGATTTAATGTGAAAATTCCTTTGTTTTGGGTGATGGATATGAATAAGGAACACAACCTCATTGAGTGTAATGCTTCCCAAAGCTAGCCAATCATCAATTATCTAGGGGCAATTATTTAAATCACAGATTCTTGGACCCACACTTGGAAATGCTGATTCATTAGGTCTAGTGCTGGGCCCAGGAATTTATATTTTTAAAAAGCTCCTAGGTGATTCTAATGATTAATCAAGGTTAGGAAACAGGATCTAGCAACTGCAGAGCCTGGGCACGGGGGCTGAGGGACAGATGTCAGGTCCCATGTGTTTCCCAGTAAGAAAGGTGGTGATGGTGTGAACAGAAAAGGGACATTCTGAAAGTAGGACTGACCATGTTGGAGACTGTTTTGAAGCAAAAAGCAAAGGTATGAGCTCCAATGAGTACTTAAGGTTTGGAGCACAAGATTGTAGTGCCATCAGCTGTTTGGAAGGAGAAGATGGCTTTGCCCAGGAATTGAGACCTGGGTTTAGTGGGCTCTGTAGTGTGTACCATGTGAGACTGGGAAGTTCCCTTTCCTTCTCTGGGTCCTCAGCGTTCATGTAATCTGAAGGCGTTGGACTATATCAGGGACTTTTCAAGCTGTGGGACTCCAAAGCCACAATGGTGGAGGGGTGGCTGAGAAGGTGAAAATCCTTCTATGCTCACTGTTACCCTCCTCCAGGGACCCCAAATTTATTTGCTTTAAATTAGAGCCCGTGTAAGATTGTGTCTGCAATTTTTTTTTTTCTGCTGCGAGAAAGTTTGAAAATCTCCAGACTAAATGGCCTTTCTGTTCTAAAAAGCCATATTATTTTGTGAACCAAGACTGTGAGGAGGAAGAACAGGGGACTGAGTGGATCAGAGGGCCATCCGGAATGGACATTTCAGGCCTCATTTGAATTTGACCCGTTGGGTTGTGGCAGTAGCTCTCAATTTCCATCTCAGAATCAGTGTATTGCCTGAGTCAACTCAGAGTGACCTCCAGGGAGAATTCTAGTTGACTTCTCATCAGATGCTTATATTTGACTTACTGGGGGAAGTCCCTCACTTCACAGGACCCCGAAGTCCAAAGAGATGACGCTGGTTCATCTGTTAACACTTTGGTCATGTCTTGCTGTTTAAGTATTTCAACAATAGAGTATGTTTGACCTTCTTTCAGCCTCCTTTCAAGCTGAGAATTTAAGGTGTTCTGTGGAATGTTGTGCAAACAAGCCTTTGGCTTTGATCTCTGAGAATTCTTAGGAGTAAGAAGGGAGAAGATGAGCTGGGGGCCTGGAGGGATTAACTGTGAAAACCTGGCCAGGCTTTGTTGGACAGGGAAGCTGGAGTGGAGTGTGGGGTGTCTGGGGAACAGATGTGAGCCTGACTTGATCTTCTGCAGCTGCAGACAGAGGTTTGCCAGAGGTGACTGTGAGTTCCCGTGGCGGCCAAAAGTCCTCTTGGTGTAGTCCACCAGTGGTCTCTTCTCTGACTGGAGCTGGAGTTAGTGTAGGATTTTTGCAATTTGATTCCAGCAACCATATAACAGGTTGGATGGAGAAAGGATTTCTTTTGACAAGCCAGGGATTTGATGGGTCTTATCTCTGAGTTATTATATTCATTTCTAAACATTCCAGAGAGGTGATGGAGGAACAAAGCCCGCCTTTCTCAGTAATCTTTTATTACTTTGTGATCCCAATGAAAATGATGGGCAGGGCAGGGTAGGGCAGAGTCAGAAAAACTGTCTCCCCTAGAGCAGTGTGTCCCCAAGTTTGTTATGGGGAATACTAGTCCCAAGAGATGCTTCAGATGGTTTCATGATCAAGTAGGTTTAGAAATTCTGCACATGGTGTTTTCCTCTTGATATTCCCAATACACATTCAAACACTAAAGGCTCTGAAATATCCTATAGTCAAGAATTCTCTGACTTTATTGAACTGAAAATTTCTCAAACTTAATTGGCCAGGGAATTCCAGTCATTTTTGGTGGAGGAGGCACCCATTGATATCAAATAGATGGAACTTCAAGAAGGGCTGGCCTCCAGGTTGGGAAATCGAGGCGTCCATGATGTGCTCACAGAGTGGTGTTCCTGAAGCTACTCCTTTCCTCTCTGGTGGCATCAACAACTTGGGAATTTTTCCTTAGCAACATACTCTCCAAATTATTCCAGATAGAGTAGCTCTGCTTGTGATTTCATTTGAAGAATAAGACCAATAGCTGAAAAGAGCTTGAGTCAAATTCCCACACAGAAGGAAAAACATTCAGAACTTAGCATGAAACTTTTACTAATTTATTTTTTATTTATTTTTTGAGATAAGGTGTCGCTCTGTCTCCCAGGCTGGAGTGTAGTCGCTTGATCACGGCTCACTGCAGCCTTGACCTCCCGGGCTCAAGAGATCCTCCCACTTCAGCCTCCTGAATAGGTAGGACTACAGGCTCGCACCACCATGCCTGGATAATTTTTATGTTTTTGGTAGTCATGTTGCCCAGGCTGGTCTCGAACTCCTGGATCAAGCAGTCCACCTGCCTCAGTCTCCCCAGGTTCTGGGATTGCAGGCCAAATGAGGCTGTTTTTAATGCCAGCTTCTTATTTCCTCTCTATTATTCAGAAGGAACCAGAGGTGGCCAGAATGTAGCATCCTTTTGGCCAAAGTAAATATTTCAGGAACAGATAGCTGACCCATAAACAAATCAGGCTCAAATAGAGCTTATCTCAGGAATTGAGGCCGAACAATTTACAAACAGGTGTTGTCTTTTCCACTGGACTTGGAGTGGTGGGGATGTGAGCCTGTTGATACCCTTTCCCCATGAGAGAGAGCCTGATAAAGGAATGAGCCAAGATGTGGAGAAATATTGGGCCTCCATGAGTCATTTGAGTGCCTGGATCCAGCCAAGCCTGGCGTCTAGGCTGTTTGGTTATGCCAATTTGAGTTTTCTCTCCAAGTGTTTTTACCAATACGCTTTTCATGAGATACTTTTTCTTGGAGCTAAATGTCTGATATAACAAGAATTCGCTTAAACACCCCTTCCCACCTGGCTCCACCCCTAAAACCAGAGCAAGCACTACTAAATAAATTATGACAGTCACCATTGTCATATAATTTAAAATAGTAATTTACTCTCTTTTCTTCTAGAAGATACTTGGAAGTTTGTCTAGTACAAAGCTCCATCTGATCCTTCAGGTGCCTCTACAGAATGTCCACCAGGAGGTTTTCTGGCTTCTGCTTAAATTATCCTCAGGACCAGACAGCTCAGGAATGCTTGAGGAAACACGTGCCATTTCTAGGCAGCTTTAATCAGGCTGATTGGCATCTGCCCGCCTGTCATTTTGCCTTTTGGTCCTGAGCTAACTGCAGACCAAATTTAATCCTTCGTTCACAGGACTGACTTTCAGATTGTTGAAAATAGCTAAGCCTCCTCTATCACACACCGGAAAAATGTCCCCAGCTTTTCCAGTGGGGCCAGTGTTGGTTTTCTTCACTGCCCTACCATGAGCATACTATAATGGGTTGTGAATTTATTTCAACTGGGATTGCTTTCATCTGTGATTCCTAAAGTACTATATGTCCATCATAGACTATGCAGAAAGGTAAGAAGAAAAAAATGAAACTTCACCTGTGAGTAAGTGGCCAAGACATGAGCCCCTTTGACCTTCTGATGGCTCTTCCTCCATTAGTTTTACGCATGTGGTGCACACGTGGTTGTGCTGGTGTTGTGCCCCCTTCTTCTTTCTCTCTGCCCGAGGTTGGCCTACAGTGGGCCACACTTTCACAGGGGCTTCTGTGTCCCTGGGTTTCTGCTGGGTTTAGACAATGAGGTGCTCAGGGCACAGATCTGACAGAGGAGAGAGGTCAAATTGTTTATGTCCCTGATTCCTCCCTGTGGAGTTGCCTGGGGCTGACTTGTCCCACTCAGGGCAGCCTACTTAACACTTCCCTCTGTCATGACTGTAGTGGCTTCTGTCCTGGGCCTTTTGCTACTTACTAGCTTTGAGCTACTGTCCTGGCCTTTGTAGTTCCCTGCTCCTACCCCTTTGTCAATGACCCATCCTTCCTTGTCCTAGTTGAGTGCTGTTTCCAGTAGGAACTTAAAACTAATATGATTGTATTTTGCAAATGAGAAACAGACTCTGCACACTGACATATAACCTGCTGGGTCATTCTTGGGATATCGAAAACCTCTTTTCATGTTGTTAAATATTCCTCTACAACATGTGGTGAATGGCTGAGTAGGTTTTAGATATATTTTAAAACAAATGTACCAGAGTTTATTTCAACCTTGAGGAATAGGAAGTTAGTTTTTCCTCCCAATTTACTTTCTTCCTATGACTTTGAAAGTACTTTGGTGAATATCATTGTCAGTAAATCTTTGCATGTGTTCATGTTTATTTCCATAGGATAAATCCGCAGAAGTAAAATCTCTAGATCAGTAGAAATGAACATCTGAGAAAGTTTTACTGTATGTTGCCAGGTTACCCTCCAAAATTTTTAAAATAATTGGCACTGATTCTAACTACCTGTTGGAAGATTTGTTTTCTGACACTTTCTCCAACATTAAATACTATAATAAAATAATACTGTGTTTGCATTGTATTAGGTGATCTCCTTTCCTTTGAAGTTGAAGTCCCTAGGAGTGAACCCAGACTCCAGGATAGAAAGGAACAGACTCCATCACCTTCTTTTTCCTGAGCATAATACCTTAATTGATATAGCCTAAGAGATAGTCACTATGGTAGGCTGAACAATGTCCCCTCCAAAATGTCCATGTTCTAATCCCTGGAACCTGTGAATATGATATTTTTCACATAGTAAAAGGGACTTTGCTGATATGATTAAGTTAAAACTCTTACAGGGAAATAATCCTGGATTAGCTAGATGGGCCCAGTGTAATCACAGGGGTCTTTATAAGAAAGAAAAAGGTGCTGTGACGATGGAAGCACAGAGAGAGAGAGAGAAAGAGAGAGACAGAGAGAGACAGAGAAAGAGACTGGAAGATTCTATGCTGCTGGCTTTGAAGATGGAGGAAGGCGTGTATGGTAAACACACCTGACAGTGATGATTTGGGCATACACTAACAATGACCCTGTGACATGGTTTAGTTTGGGTCCCCATCCAAATCTCATCTCGGATTATAATCCCCACATGTCGAGGGAGGGACCTGGTGGGAGGTGATTGGATTATGGGGGCGGTTTCCCCCATGCTGTTCTCATGATAGTGAGTTCTCATGTGATCTGATGGTTTAAAAGTGTGGCACTTCCCCTTTGTGGTCTCTCTCTCTCTGTCTCTGTCTCCCCTGCTATCATAATAGATGTGCCTTGCTTCCCCTTTGCTTTCCAACATGATTGTAAGTTTCCTGAGGCCTCTCCAGCCATGCGGAATTGTGAGTCAATTAAACCTCTTTCCTTTGTAAATTACCCAGTCTCAGGTAGTATCTTTATAGCAGTGTGAAAATGGACTAATACACTCCATATGGCAGATGCATCTGAATGTGTGTTCAGAGTCCCAGGCTAAGAAATTTGGGAGTAGCCAACCTGGAGATCCATTCCTTATCTATGAGGGACATCTGAGACTCTGGCCTGGCCCATGGAATGCAAGCTGTATAGGGGATCGAGGTCCTTTATTTTGAGTAAAATGAAGGTTGCCTGGTGAAGATTGTTAGGGGGAGGGTGCTAAGTGAAAATGCTATATAAACTGCATGCCTTTTATAAGTGGTTGCAGTTCTTCTGCCCAGCCTGCTGCCACTGGACTCTCTTCCCTGTTTGTAAGCTCTCAATAAGCTCTCAATAAAACCCCATGTCTTATTTACTGGCTCCTGGTCTCTTCTTTGGCCTTTTGAACATGGTGTCCTCCCCATTGGAGTCAAATGGGGCTTGGCACAACAAGGTGTCACAAGCCAAGGAATGCAGGTGGCCCCTAGAAGCTGGAAAAGGCAAGGGAACAGATTGTCCCCGAAAACCTCCAGGAGGAACATAGCCCTGTTGATGCCTTGACTTTAGACTTCTGACCTCCAGACCGATGAGAATAAATAAGGGGTTGTTTTTGTCTATGAAACCTGTGGCGATTTGTTAAGCAGCAATCGGAAATTAATACAGTCACTTTCTTGTTTCCCGTTGGCTTATGTTATTTTCTGCTAAATCCAAGGTATGTGGTTTGTATATTTGTTTGTTTTGGCATGTTCTGCTGCTAAACTATATCAACCCTCTCTTCAGTTTTGCCTTTGGTTCTCAGGATCTCAGCTGGAGCTTTGTCTCTGTGCTTGAAGTTAGGGGCATCAGAGCAATCCTGTAAGTGTGAGGTTGCAACAAACAGCTGCAGGGAGCCAGGTGGTGTGTCTTTAGGGAAATGGCTCCCAACCCTGTCTGCTACTGGAAGGGGCTTTTTTTTTTTTTTTTTTTTTTTTGATATTTATACTCCCTCTCAAAGGCTGGAGTAAAATGTCTCTTTCAAATCCTAGCTTCTGAATTCCTTTCCC
>NW_012101954.1:3356598-3384867 GCF_000951045.1 Mandrillus leucophaeus
TGTGCTTGAAGTTAGGGGCATCAGAGCAATCCTGTAAGTGTGAGGTTGCAACAAACAGCTGCAGGGAGCCAGGTGGTGTGTCTTTAGGGAAATGGATACAAACCATGTATACTATTCGAAGGGGCTTTTTTTTTTTTTTTTTTTTTAACACGCCCTCTCAATTTTTTGCCTAAAATGTCTCTTTCAAATCCTAGCTTCTGAATTCCTTTCCCACACTTTCATCTCTCCTTTCCATAATTTACTACTCTTTCTACTTGATCATCAGAACATGTTAACATAATACAATCCTTGATACTTGAGGGATCCTCTTTTACCAAGTGCTTTCACATAAATGAACTCATTAAATCTTCCTACCACTGTGCTTGGTGAGCAGTGTTCGGTGTCGAATTAATGACCGTGCCCCTTTTCCACAAAGAAACATATTTTTACTCCCGGGGTTTCCTTATATAAAACTCTAAGGCCCTGGACATCAACAAGGATACACACACACACTCTCACTCACAAATAAGGTATGTAGCTTCTCACCTGCATACACACATTGTGTGGAACTCCTCCGGGTTCAATATGTTAGGAGAGGTATCTTAGCTTATGCTACAAAGACAGACATCACCTTTTTGTAAATTCGAGAGATCCAAGAGGTCCCTAGTTTCTTGATGATCTGCAAAATGAGCTCACCTGCCATGAACAGGACATGCACGGATCATGCAACCCTAGCCATAGCTCAGGTTGGGCTTTGGGTCAGCCTGGCCCAAGGCTGGAAGAAGCAGGAGAGGGCCTGGCAGAGCAGAGGGGACCTTTTTTTCCCTGCTCATCGCCCTGCAGACTGCTCAGCATTTTCCAAACCTCCCCACTGCTCCTGGGGAGGCTTCACATTTGAACATTGTCAGCCCAGAGCTGACACCCAAGCTGACCACAGCCCTAAAGCATGCTGAGTGCCTCTTGGACCTGAATTTCCATAGTCTGTACCGAAAGCCACGCCCCATGGCTGCAGTTTACCTCAATCTCAGTTTGCCTTTGAAATCTATTCACAGGCTATCTCTGAAAAAGTCCTTTGGGTTTGGAAAATGGGGCTTTGAAAACAAGTCCATTTTTATTGTAGATTCAGGGGGCACATGTCCAGGTTTGTTACCAGGGTATATCGGGTGGTGCTGAGGTTTGGGCTTCTATGGATCCCATCACAGAAAATAGGACTTTTCATTAATAAAGACTCCTGAGAGCTTAATCCAGAGCTGAGTTCCCCATGCATGCTCAGTAAAGATCTGCTCATGGGAGGGTTACAACACCCATCACCTTCAATTTTCTGTTTTGAAATGGCTTTATTAGAGATGTTCAGATTGCTCTTCTCTGCGCTTATATTTATTTGAGTCCAGGAATCAAATGATGATGTATCTGGTCCCAGCAGCCTAGAAAGGCAGCTCTCCCAAGCATTTCTGAAAGGCTACACTTTACACGAGTCCTAGGCAAACAGAGAGGAGGCCCACCCCACATTACATACACTTCCCGAGGGCTCAGGCCCTGCATAGGCTCTTGGCTAAGATGCTGCTTTCAGAGTTGGAGAGGGGAGCTGTTTGCTGAGTTTTCTGATACTCTTAACTGTTGAACTGGGCAGAGTTGTGGTTTGTTCAGAGAAGAGGCTTGTATTTAGGGAAAAAGTCATGGACAATGAATTTCTAACTAATAGAACATATTTCAGAAAGGCTGTATGATGAAGCGGAAAGAGTTGAAAATTTGGGTTTGGAAGACCTAGGTCCAAATCCTGTTGTCACAACATACCAGTGGTGTGGTCCTGGGCAGGTTACTGTGAGCCTGTTTCCTCACCTGTACAATGGGTATAGTAATAATAGTGATCATAACTTACAGGGTTGTTGGGAACCTTGAATGAAAGAATGAATCTGGCCAGATGCGGTGGCTCACACCTGTAATCCCAGCACTTTGGGAGGCTGAGGTGGGCAGATCACCTGAGGTCAGGAGATTGAGACCAGCCTGGCCAACATGGTGAAACCCCATCTCTAATAAAAATGCAAAAATTAGCTGGGCATCATGGCAGTCGCCTGTAATCCCAGCTTTCGGGAGGCTGAGGCAGGAGAATCGCTTGAACCTGGGAGGCAGAGGTTGCAGTGAGCCGAGATTGCGCCATTGCACTCCAGCCTGGGGGACAAGAGCAAGACTTCGTATCAAAACAAATAAAACAAAACCGGGCATGGTGGTATGTGCTTGTAATCCTAGCTACTCAAGAGGCTGAGGCAGGAGAATCACTTGAACCCGGGAGGTGGAGGTTGCAGTCAGCCAAGACTGCAACCACTGCACTCCAGCCTGGGCGACAGAGGAAGACTCCATCCCCCCCAACAACAACAACAACAACAAAAACTAATGCGAGGCATCTGAGGCTGGTCACAGTGGCTGTAATTGCATCCAAGAGTTCAAAACTAGCCTTGGCAACATAGTGAGACCCTGTCTCTACGAAAATAAAAAATAAAAAATAAAAAAATTAGCCAGGCATGGTGGCACATGCCTATCGTCCCAGTTACTCAGGAGGCTGAGGTGGGAGGACTGGTTGAGCCCGGGAAGTTGAGGCTGCAGGGAATTATGACTGTACCACTGCACTCCAGCCTGGGTGATGGAGTGAGACCCTGTATCAAAAAAAAAAAAAAAAAAAAAAAAATGAAGGAATGAGTTTGAAAGCACACGGTATCTGAGTTTGTGGCTTCTACTAAGGTTTGTTTTTTTGCAGGTGGGCATAACATCCTCTTTGACCATTTCTGATATGAAACATCTAGTTCAATGTTAGCACAACTCAGGTGAGTACTCACTGACTCAAGAAAATGCCTGATGAATGCAAAATTGGAATTAGGAGCTGGCTATTTGCTTTTCAAAACATTTTTCTTCAGTGCTGTTTTTGATACCCAAATCTCTTAGAGAGTACTGACCAATAGAAATATAATGTCACACAAGTATGTAGTAAAAAATTTCCTAGTAGCTACATTTAGAAAGTAATCAGAATACGCGAAATGAATTTTGATAATATAATTTCATTTAACTCACCATATCAAAAATATTACCCTTTCAACATAGAATCAATATGAAAATTATTAAGGAGATATTTACATTTCTTTTTGGTAGAAAGTCTTTGAAATCCGGTCTGTGATTTACACTTACAGCACATCTCAATTCAGACACGGAAGTTTTACCAGAACTACTTGATCTGTATTTAGAGTTCACAAAATTTGCAGTTGAAAAGTAGATTTATATACCCAAGTTGTTCCAAATATATTTAAAGGTTTTTTTTTCTTTCTTTCTTTCTTTTTTGAGATGGGAGTCTTGCTCTGTTGCCCAGGCTGGAGTGCAGTGGCACGATCTCTGGTCACTGAAAACTCTGCTTGCCAGGTTCAAGCGATTCTCCTGCCTCAGCCTCCTGAGTAACTGGGATTAGGGGTGTGCCACCATGCCTGGCTAGTTTTCATATTTTTAGTAGAGATGGGGTTTCACTATGTTGGCCAGGCTGATCTCGAACTCCTGACCTCAGTGATCCACCTGCCTTGGCCTCCCAAAGTGCTGGGATTCCAAGTGTGAGCCACTGCGACCAACTGGTTTTCTAATAATTAAATTGAGTATCAGTTTTTAAATTTAAATTTATTACAATAAAATAAAAATTCTGTTTTTCAAGGGCACTGGCCACATTTCAAGAACTCAACTGCCAAAGTAGCGATTTTATTGGACAGTGCAGCCTTGGGGTGATTAAAATTTGCTCTTGACATTCCTGTCCAGATATCCTATCTAGGGTCTTATCTTTGACAGATATTGAAGTACAGTTGTAAAGGTTAGAACTGCAGCTCTCAGATCTGGGAATATATTTAAAATACTGATGTCCAGGTCCTCTTTAAGAGAAACTGAATTTTTCAGGTAGGCCCTGAGCATGAGTATGTTTTTCAAAACTTCCCAGATGATTCGAATGTGTACCACCAGTTAAATGCTCTGGAAGATGAATCTGGGGCTAACTCCTTACAACAGGTTATTCCCTGTTGACTGAGCTGTCTATGGAGACCGGAACAGAAACAAGTTGGGCTTCTGTTACATTTTTTTTTCTTTTTAAAAACAGCTCCTCTCTCAGAGCTTTTACAAACTTTTAAAAGTTTTATTAGTATTCTTACTAAGTGTGAGAATTATATGAATGCATTTTTAGCTGCTTTATTACTTTATAAATTAAAAAATATTTAGCCTTTGGGTCAGCATTAAGTTGATGTGTTCTTGGGGCTCTTCCCAAGAACATGCTGTTGCCAATTTATTATAAATGTTGAGGGCACCTTTCAGTACTGTGTTAATGCTTTTACTTACACTTTTTGGTAAACTGTATGATTGTAGCGTAGATCATGCATGCCAGAATTATAGCACAGCTACTTCTTGCCAACATATATTGACATAACGGCTATCATTTGATCGTGACTCACTGCAGTTGATCAGCCTAATTGGTTTCAGCAACATGTCTGATCTAACTGCAGTTACATCATTGTGGTTGAGTTTGTTTGGGTGAATTTCCTGAGCTATTGTTTTCATGTCTGAATTTGCCAATTGGTCGTTTATATACCTGTCCTAGTTTGCATAGTGTGGGCATTTACATTACTTTATTCATCCACTATTCTTCCTTCCAGAAACCTAACAATAGTTTTTCATTTTACTTATTTAATCAACAAAACTTGGAGGTGCACCACCTACCTTGCTCCAAGGCACTGAGGTAAGTCTGACTGGCAATTAGATTTCATTTAACTTGCCAGCTCCAGCTGCTGATTTCACCATGTTGAAAAGCATTCTGACTGAATTCACACCCAGGCTCAGTGGGAAAGAAAGCTGTGATTGGAGGAGAGAGTGTGGTCCCGTTGGGAAAATATTTTCTGCCTTGTGCTTGGAGCTGAGGATATAAAGACAATAAGCACTTATTCCAGCAGAGATAAAAAATTAGGAAACCATTCTATGATGTTAGTTTATAGAAAGTTCTATAGAAATACAGAAGAGAAAGCAATTTCTCTTCTGTAGGGGGTGTGGGGGCAATGGGGGTAGGGGATCAGGAGAATATGCAGTTGTCACAAAGGTAATATTTCAAGTGGGTCAGGAAGGAATTGTGGGAATTTGGCAGAAAATGAAGAAGAGCATTTTTTATGTGTGTTTTCATACATTGATATTTACTCAGAATAAATGAAACTGATTAATGCCATTGGTCAAGTTTAGGTACATTAATATTTGCACCTCATATAGACCACGCAATCTGGTATCTATTTGTGAGAAATTCAAGGCACTTTGCAATTTCTGGCCCGCTTTAATTTTTTTTTTTGTTTCATTTTATTATACTGCCCTTTTTTTGCTAAAGTAATAAGATTTATATATATACATAAACTGAGAGGCTGAGATCGCTGCCTGGCACATAGTAGGTAATACATATCTGTTGAATCAATGAATGAACATATTCAGATTACCTATATGTTTAGCGTAACTGCAGATCCTATCAAATGTCCTTGTCTGTATATCTGTCTGTCTGTCTGTCTATCTATCTATCTATCTATCTATCTATCTATCTATCTATCTATCTATCTATCTATCACATACACACCCTTTTCTACCATCAAAGCAACTGATTGCTGATGTGCTGATGGAACAACACCAGCAGGCAGGACGATCCTGTTACAACATATTCAGATCATGCTGTTCAGCTCAAGCCCCAGTGGTTTTCCATGTCTGCGAACCGAAACCCTCTTACCCCCTGCTGGCCTCTTCTCTGGGTGCTAAGCCCCTGCCCCCTTGGGCTGAGATCACTGGGCTCACTGACCTTCCCATGACTCAGCCAGGCTGGTCCTTGCCTCCGGGGGTTTGACACTTACTCATTTTCCCCCTGCTTGGAACTCTCTAGCTCAGGATGTGCTCATGACTGGCCCCTCACCTCCTGAAGGAGGTTCTTTGCTTCTCATGGAGGCCTTTCTCACCCGCAAGTTTATTTTTATTTTTAATATTTTTTGAGACAGAGTCTCACTCTGTCACCCAGGCTGGAGTGCAGTGGTGCAATCTTGGCTCACTGCAACCTCCGCCTCCTGGGTTCAAGCAATCCTCCCATCTCAGCCTTCTGAGTAGCTGGGATTACAGCCACACGCCACCACGCCTGCTAATTTTTGTATTTTTAGCGGAGACAGGGTTTCATCATGTTGGCCAGGCTAGTCTCAAGCTCCTGACTGTCCAGTGATCCATCCATCTTGGCCTCCCAAAGTGGTGGGATTATAGGTGTGAGCCACCACGCCCATTGCAGTCGCTCCCCCTCCACCATCATTCCCTACTTCCTCCTTGAGTTTTCACCAGTGCAGGTGTCACTGATGTCCTACAGATGTTACTTATTTTGTTGATTGTCTATTTCTGCTCCCTCCTCCGAAGCATGTCAGCACCACAAGGGCCAACGCCTTTGTCTGTGGTGTTCTCTGTTGTATCTCTACTGCTGAGAACATGGTAGGTGATGTGTATTGAATCAAAGAATGAACATATTCATATTGTGTGTGTGTGTTTAACATAAATAACTGGGATCCTAGCATATACAACTTATGCATTCATATCGTATATATTTTCCACATCATAAACATTCTTTAACATGGTTTTTACTTACCATATCATTTTAGCTTGTGAATATGTAATAATATGTGCTGTGGTCTAAATGTTTGTGTCCCTCCCCAAAATTCATATGTTGAAATCCTAACTCCCAAGGTAATGGCACTATGACATGGAGCCTTTGAGACTGATTAGGTCATGAGGATAAAGCCTTTGTGAATGACATTAGTGCCCTTATAAATGAGACTCAAGGGAGCACATTTGCCCCTTCTACCATGTGAAGACACAGGGAGAAGGCACAGTCTATGAACCAGGAATGTGGACCTCACCACATACTGTATCTGCTGGTGCCTTGATCTTGGACTTCCCAGCCTCCAGAACCATGAGAAATAAATTTCTGTTGTTTATAAGACTGGTCAGTATACTAGACTTTGGTATTTTATTATAGCAGCCCAAACAGACTAAGACATTAGGCTACGCAACTCGCCTGTTCCTAGGTGGTTTCAGTCCTCTGCTGTTCAAAGTCTGTCATGAACTTCTTGTCTATAAGCTCTATGGAAGAGAAGTTCTCTTATTTTATGTGGAAGTGGTGTTGCCGAGTGAAAGGGCATGAACAATTGAGATCTGAATCCACACATCAAACTGTAGAGCCTCATTTTTAGCTGGAATTGCTTCTTTTTGTGATGTTACTTGGTAAGGGGCATGTCCTCAGCTTTTGGGAGGCACAGATTGCATGGGAACTGCTGAAAGGGGACCCGTTGGGTGTACTAGGCCAGTGACTGCATGTATGGGCCCCAAGGCCTTAAGGTGAGCGACAGCAAGTGGAAGGAGGGTGCAGAATGTGGTACTGGGCTGGAATGACTTAGTGGAGTGGGGTGAACACTCTGCTCATTCACAACTGGCTTTGGGATTGTGATAGCTTCTAAACATCTTGGAGTACTAACAAGAGCCCTAGACATGAACTGAAATATGCAGGTTCAAATCCCACCTTTTCACTGACCAGCTCTGTGACCCTGAGCAAGTGACTTAACCTCTGTGAGCCCTGTGTCCTCTCTGTAAAAAGGAGGTATGAATGCCTGTGAGAACAGGGTATGGGGAGGGTTCCTGCATAACACTTCGCCCTGCCCATCTGAATAAAAGGCTGCACTCACCCTTCCTAAGGAAGATCACTTCCCGATGTTGCAGTTTGAAGGTGAATTTTGAGCCTAAATTCTCTATATAGTCCAATTCTATTAGTTCCAGGTTCAGAGATCTCAGAAGAGATGCCAGCGATTCTGGGTGTAGACCTCTCCCTCCTTCCCTCCCTTTATCTTCTAAGAGGGGACATTTCTACACCTCTTTTGGGTGTCCTGAAAGGTCCATGAAGAGCAGGATGTGGCAATGGTGAGGGCAGTGGGCCCAGTCAATGTCTGTGTGGGCAGCTGAGGTCTGCAGGTGAGCACAGCCAACTGACCTCCCATGAGTGCCAGCATGGTCACGAAGCCTGGCGACTTGTTGATTAAACTGGAGAATTGCTATTCTTAGTGGCAGGCTGTCATCCAGCCCTTATGAAAAGGGAGAGAAACCACTCAGTCAGGATCTAAAAATACTTAGAAACTGACAACCAGCTCTGGGAAAAGCTTGGACCTGGAGGCTGGCCTGGGAAGAACCAAGTGGGGGAAGACCACTTGGTGGGACTTTGCAAGATCACAGAGCCCATGGCACAAACAAATAGTTTTCTGTGTTTATGGCTCCTCATTATCTATTGTAATTAAAAAAAAATCTGTAAATATTTTATACTAAGAGTAATAATGGTAAAAGCTGCTTTTAGAATACTTCCAAAATGGCAGATGCTGTTCTAAGCCATTGAGTACATTCTGTGCTTGGACTCTGCAGTGTCTCTGTGGTTGGGTCAGGTTACTGTTGCCATTTACAGATGAGGAAACTGAGTCTTGGAGATGGGGAATTTGGGCCACTCTAGTTAGCCTGATCACAGAGGCTAATTATCTGGAATGGTCTGGAATTGGCCTTTGGTTTCCACCCCTCCTCTTTGGCAGCTCAGGGTTGCTTGGTGTTATTTTCCCAGTTGTTAACGAGCTGCTTTCTTTCAACTTCTCCAGGGAGAAAATCTTGGTTGCTGGACCTCTCAGGAAAACTCTCAGTGGTGATTTGACTTTGGGCTTCTTTGTGGAATTTATGCCTCATGTGCAGTTAAGCACACGGTCAGGTTTAAGGAGGCCTGTTTCAGTTTGCGAAGAGATGGAGCTCTCTTTCCACCAGCTGGGAAGAAAGAGGCATATGGCGGCCTCATTGCTGGTGGATTGGCTCAGCACCAGAAGGCACTATTCCTTGTGGATGATTAGCACAGATGCCTGAACATGGATGCTTTTTATTTTAAAGCCATGTTAAACATGTTTATTGGCTTTAGCTTTATTTGACCCAATTTGTTGTTCCCTCCTGCATGCTGGGCACCTAGCGTGGTGGAAGGCTCAAAGGCTTTAGGACTACTCTGCATGGGTTCAATTCTAGCTCACGAGAGTCCCCAGTGACACAGCTACTATGTAGGCATATTCATTTCTGTCCTTTTATATTTTTATTGTAGAGGTTCCTGGAAGAGACAGAAGATGATGGATAGGCCGGTTTCAGGCTGCCGTCTTGAACTGGAAGTCTGTATCTCCCAATGCAGTTTGGATTTCTCTGGTTCTGATATTTTTATTTTATTTTATTCTGATATTTTATTTATTCGATGTTTTTTTTTTCTTTGAGACGGAATCTCGCTCTGTCTCCCAGGCTGGAGTGCAGTGGCTTGATCTTGGCTCACTGCAAACTCCGCCTCCTGGGTTCATGTCATTCTCCTGCCTCAGCCTCCCGAGTAGCTGGGACTACAGTCACCCACCACCAAGCCCGGCTAATTTTTTGTGTTTATTTATTTATTTTTTTTAGTGGAGACGGGGTTTCACCGTGTTAGCCAGGATGGTCTCAATCTCCTGACCTCGTGATCTGCCCGCCTCGGCCTCCCAAAGTGCTGGGATTACAAACATGAGCCACCGCGCCCAGCCTATTTATTTGATTTTTTAAAGAGATAGGGTCTCACTGTGTTGCCCAGGCTGGAGTGAGTGGTGCAATCATGGCTCACTGTTACCTCAAGCTCCTGGGCTCAAGCCATCTCCCACCTCAGCCTCCTGACTAGCTGTGACTATGTGTGTGCCACCATGTATGGCTTTTTTTTTTTTTTTTTGGAGAGATGGTGGTCCTGCTGTGTTGCCCAGGGTGATCTCAAACTCTTAACCTCAAGCAATGGTTCTGATAATTTTTTACTGACAGGTTCTGTTTTATAGTTATCTTGTTGCCATTGCCACTTCGAATTCTATGTGGAAGGGCCTGGGGACAAATAAATAAATAAATATCCTAAACAAACACCAAAATGGTGTCTGGTTTCTTAGTCTGCAAAGACTGCTTGCTACAGCAATACCCCTTTCCTAGTAGAAAGGGAAGGGAAAGAGGGAGGAAGAGAGGAAGAAATCTTTTGCCAATGCTGATGACAGCAGTAAGTCAAAGTCTCAGAGCAAGCCCCTTCTCAGTGTCTCAATGTGAAAAAGTGCTGAAAAGATGGGACATAAAGTGAGATAGGACAAATTGAGGAGGCACAGGGCATCCCGTGGGGTCCACTCCCACCCTACCAACTTTCTGCTTTGTTCTGCATGGTCAGAGCTGTTGTTGATAGTGGTTTCAGTTGTTTGCCATGTAATCTTGTGGAGCACTTTTTGTTTAGAGGATACTGACTTAACAAGCCCAAAGTAATCAATGGTGGTTCTCTGCAAATCAGCCTGGGAAAATTCTTCATAAGCCCCTTCTCTCACTGGGGACCCCCGGGCAGAGACTGAAAAACTGGGGCCAAGTTAAAGACAACCCCTATCAGGGAGGGGAATATTATCCTTGGGTCCGGCTGCAAAGGGCACCACCGGGCTGCCATCTTTGGAATGTACATTTCTCCCTGAGTTCTGCCATCTGTAAATGCCTCCTTGCATGTGTACTCGCCTGCTTTTATCCCTTGCTTCTCAAAACTGTCAGAAACTACCTGCCTCCTGGGTGAAGGCCCAGCAGAAGAGGACAGAGACCAGGCTAGCTTGTTCTTCTAGAAAGAGGAGAGAAGCACAGCACAGAAGTCCAAAGGCCTGTTCTATGAAGTGTTGGCTAAATGAGGGGAAATAATGCAGACACCTCTCGCCACCCACAGCTATGTTAGTGGACATAAGAAATGACTGTTTCTAGGTGACGTCTAAGATTTCTTTCCCAAGAAGTAGGAGAAAGTCTCCGAAATAAAAGTAATGTAGTCTTGAAGAGTTTATGTATCAGCTGACCTCTAGCTCATTAGAATCCCTGATGACGCAGTTACTATGTAGGCATATTCATTTCTGTCCTTTTATATTTTTATTGTAGAGGTTTGTTGTATAGGTTTCACATAGCAACCTATAGGTTCAAAATATGAAAAGCACCGATTAGGCTGGGTGCGGTGGCTCACATCTGTAATCCCAGCACTTTGGGAGGCCGAGGTGGGCAGATGACCTGAGGTCAGGAGCTCGAGACCAGCCCAGCCAACATAGTGAAACCCCGTCTCTACTAAAGCTACAAAAATTAGCCAGGCATGGTGGCAAATGCCTGTAATCCCAGCTACTCAGGAGGCTGAGGCAGGAGAATCCCTTGAACCTGGGAGGCGGAGGTTACAGTGAGCTGAGACTGGACCATTGCACTCCAGGCTGGGTGACAAGAGTGAAACTCTGTCTCAAAACAAAACACCACCACCAACAAAAAACACAAAGCACCAATTAATTCAGGGCATTTAGGCAGTTTACAGATTAAAGTGTTAGGATAGTTGGAAATATCCAAAAAGCAGTAGTCTGTCACTCAGCATGTCTGTTCTCTTGGCATCTTCAATCAAGTTTATCTACTTAGAAAATGTGTTTTCTGTGGAGAGACATGAGATAAGGCCAGTGGGGCAGGAATATGGCCAGCTGTTGATGACTGGGACTTTTTCACTTTGCTGGTTTCTTCGTTCCTTCTCTCCATAGGCTTTCTGCTCTTACCTCATCTTTTGCTTTCTTTTCTCTAACTCTCATAGAAAAAGACATTTAAAATCAGACTCAAGCATCTTGGAGAAGGGGTTTGCTTATATTTGGCAGGTTGTTGCTTCCTATGTCTAAGACAAAAGAAAAGGAGGCTTTGAAATGTCATGAAATGTCAAGGAAGGTTTCCTGGATGTCAAGTAGCTGTTTCCTCACACCACGGGAATGAGTGAAGTGTAGAAGAATCAGAAACATACAGATTCAATTTCACTGAAAACCCACACGTGGCTTTAAAGTGTTGGGAAAATATGCCTAGGGCCAAGTCTGATGTGGGTTTAAAAAAGAATGCAGACATGATGGGTGGCAATGGAAAAGTCTAGAGGCCACTGGGTGTATCTGCTCATTCTTCACCACGATTCTGGGGTCATACATTCCTCCTGGGATGGCTAACGCCAGGACCTGTTAAAAGGGCATGTCCAGAAACACAGACCAGGAGGATTTAGAGAAATGAGTGCAGAGGAGGGAGTGCCTGTCTCTTGGAACATTCTGGTCACATCGGCAGAGCCAGAAGAATACTTCTAAGACAGAAGTATTCTAAGTGTCCAGCCTGGCGCTAGTAATAGTTGAGGAACAGGGCCAGTTCCATTGTTGTTATTCTCAGATCTGAGAGAATTCTTCTGGTGGTCCAATCATCTGTGTGGAGCTTGAGCCAGAAGCCTGGAAGCTGGCCTCCATACCCCCACCCCTGCCCCACCTGAACTCTCCCATTTCATCAGCTATTGTCCAGTTGATTCTACTTGGCAAAGGTCCCTGGAATTATCCAAATGCCTGTCACCTCCCTGCTACTCCTCTAGTTCAGGCCACCATTACCTCTCACTAGATTGGTCCCCTCCTCCCCCACCAACCTTGCTTGCCTTCAGTCTAATTTCCACAAGACACATGGCATGAGCTTTCTAGAGCCCACCTCAGCTCCTATCATTACCCCCTTGAACTTCTTTAGGGATTGCTTACATGCTTGCAAATTCCCAACCTGATATGTGTGGACCTTCACAATTTGGCCTCTTCCTGATTTTATATCTCTTGACAACCTGTTTCCCCCTCATTCCCCTCACCCTCTCAGATCCACAATATGCTCCAACCACTTTGAACTACTTTCAGCCAATTCCTGGCTGGGGGATCTTGGGGAAGTCAATCAACTTTCCTGTACCTCAGTTTCTTTATTTGTAAAGTGAGGATGATAGCAGCACCTGCATGAGTTGTTGAGGATAAAATAGGTTCATATATGCCCAGTGCTTCTAGCAGAGCCTGGCACTGACTCTGCCACCTCCTCGTGCCTCTTTGTATGCAGAAACTTTGTACCTGGAACTTCCTCCCACTTTCTTTGGCTTGCTTTTGTAGTGTGGTGATCACCACTTCTGTAGAATGAGCCACAGTCCATGTTGCATCATAATTATCTGCATTTCATTCTGTACCTGCACCAGAGTAGAAGCTCTTTGAGGGTAGGGACTGTTTCTCAGGTGCCTTGACACCCCATAGTCAATCAATATTTGCTGATATAAAGAAAGAAAAAACAGCTCACAAGGAGAGACTATGCCAAATTCCAGGAATTTGCTTGTAGACCCTGGGAAGGTAATATTTCTTTTCATAAATGCACAAATGGTTATTCTTTTTTAATGAGCCAAAGGAAAAACAAATTCACCACACTGGCATTTGGCAAAAGCCATTTCAACATCTAAAGATATTTCTTGTTCTGGAACTCAGAATGACTTTGCACTTCCAAATGTCATTTGCAAGGTTGCTGGACTGATTAGGTTTGCCTCTTAGCCCCTTCCCTGCACGTTTCCTGCCTTGGCTGGTGTTCCTTGAATGGTTTGGCATTCCAGTTTGGCCTGGGATGCCAAGGCTCCCTGCTCTGCATTTAACCTGCCTTTCTCTTGGGTGCTGAGGGAAGCTGGGAAATGCACTCTGTATTTTTATCTCGTGTGGTTGTGACTGTTTGGACACAGGGTGGTGTCCCAGGGAGGAGGCACTTTCTTTTGCCCTGGGCCAGCTGTGGTGGCCTTTGACATGGCTGAAGGATTCCATCACTCCAGTTGGCCATGGCTCATTAAAATGCCTGGGCTTGTTGGGAACTGTATTTCCAAATCTGTGCTTCTCATAGGGCCATGGAAACAGATTAGGGTGTGTGTTTCCTAACGTGTCTGATTTGTCCATGGCCACATGAGGTGGAGGGGGAGGAGGGTGTGTAATGCAGAGAGGTGCTTTGCAAAAGTTTGCACCTGCTGTTTCCTTCTGGAAGTGTACAATCTCTTCCCCTCCCCATCCTGCAGGAATTTCTGAAAAAAAGAAAAACACCCCATTTTGTCATTTTTGCATGTTATATGTTATAAAAATTGACTGTAAGAATTTTTGAACATGTTTTTGCCAACTAAGAAGTGGTGCATACTGTTTCATTTACTTTAATTATGTAAAAGAAGCATGCTTGTCAACAAGTATTATATAATCACAAATTATATAATTTATCATACTTGGTTGAGGAAAACAATTTTAAAACATAGATGGAAGTTTAATTATGTATTAGCACTGAAAATGGGCAAAACCTGTCCTTGTGACCTAATATTGGGAATTCTTGCATTTTTGCACTTAAAAATCAACTGGATAATTGGTGTGAATTTTTTTTTTCTTTTTTTTCTTTTTGAGACAGTCTCGCTCTGTCACCAGGCTGGAATGCAGTGGCGCGATCTCGGCTCACTGCAACCTCTGCCTCCGGGTTCAAGCGCTTCTCCTTCCTCAGCCTCCTGAGTAGCTGGGACTACAGGCACGCACCACCATGCCCGTCTAATTTTTGTATTTTTAGTAGAGACGGGGTTTCACCATGTTGGCCAGGGTGGTCTCAATCTCTTGACCTCATGATCTGCTTGCCTCAGCCTCCCAAAGTGCTGGGATTACAGGCGTGAGCCACTGCTCCTGGCCAATTGGTGTGAATTTTTAGTTACATTCTTAAGTACTGAAGTAAAAGAGAGATTTAGGCTACTTGCCATCATTTCTTCAAAGTATCCCATTGCAAGAGTAGATAGCTTCATTTCTAGGAAAGAAATAAACAAATTGGGTATAATTCTCATAGTCTTCTCACATTAATGCGGCTTCTGAAATGTTGGAGACAGCTTGAAGGGCTACTAAAGTAAATGAAATTCAGAGATTAGGCTCAGAAAATCTAGCAGTGGACTGACAATTGTCATTTTTAAGCTCCCCTTTTCATAGTGATGTGGTTTGGCTGTGTCTTCACCCAAATCTCATCTTGAATTGTAGCTCCCATAATTCCTATGTGTGGTGGGAGGGACCCTGTGGGAGATAATTGAATCATGGGGGTGGTCTCCCCCACAGTGTTCTTGTCATAGTGAATAAGTCTCATGAGATCTGATGGTTTTATAAAGGGAAAGCCCTTTCACTTGGTTCTCATTTTCTCTCTTGCCTGCCACCATGTAAGACATGCCTTTCACCTTCTGCCATGATTGTGTGGCCTCGCCAGCCACGTGGAACTGTGAGTCCATTAAGCCTTTTTTTCTTTATAAATTATCCAATCTTGGGTATCTCTTTATCAGCAGCGTAAGAACAGATTAATACACAGTCTCCCTCTTTTTGAGTGTGGACTAGACTTAGTGACTTGTTTATAACGAAGAAAATAATGGGATATCACTTTCAAGACTAGGTTATGAAAGACCGATTTCCATTTTGCTCCCTTTCATCCTCTCAACTCGCTGCTCACTCTGATCAAGCTAGCTGCCATGTTGTGCAAAAGCCTCCACACTCACCCTCCAAGGTAGCCTCTGGCCACCCGCTGGTTGGACTTCTATCCAATATTTTGTGAGGAACTGAATCCTGTCAGCAGCTATGGTATGAACTTAGAATTGAATTCTTCCCCTGTCAAGCCTTCAAATGACTGTATCCCTGGCCAATGTCTTGATTGCAGTGAGAGATCTTAAGCTGGGGACTCAGCTAAGCTGTGTTCAGATTCCTGACCCACAAAAATAATGTGAGATAACAACTGTTGTTTAAATCCACTGAGGTTTGAGGTAATTTGTTATGTTGCAGTGAAAAATTAATATAACCTATTACTTCCTTGTTGAATTTCAACATCACTGTTCCTTATGCTTCCTGTCTTTAACCAATGGTTATATATTAAGAGGGATATCTGGGTAAAAAGCACAGTTTCAGAAATGCAACAACTTCATTCAAAACAGCCTGCCAGGCCAGGCGCGGTGGCTCACGCCTGTAATCCCAGCACTTTGGGAGGCCGAGGAGGGCCGGATCATGAGGTTAGGAGATCAAGACCATCCTGGCTAACACAATGAAAACCCGTCTCTACTAAAAATACAAAAAATTAGCCGGGCGTGGTGGCAGGCACCTGTAGTCCCAGCTACTTGGGAGGCTGAGGCAGGAGAATGGTGTGAACCCGGGAGGCAGAGCTTGCAGTGAGCCAAGATCGCACCACTGCACTCCAGCCTGGGCTACTGAGCCAGACTCTGTCTCAAACAAAACAAAACAAAACAAAACAAAACAAACAAACAAAAAACAGCCTGCCAGCCAGCATGTGCGGCTGAGCAGCAAATCACCCAAGGGTCTGAATCACAAACGTGCTAATTTGTTCTTCCAAACAATTACATGGTAAACACACAAGGAGGCTCTCAAACAACTTTGTTTAGTTTAAAGAGAAAATGTTTTTTATGGTGGGGGGTTGATTAAAAAAGGATACCATTGCCACGTTTCCTGATGTGAAGTTGGGTGATGGTGGAGGAGATGAAAGAGCATCTGGCTGGCAGCCAGGATAGGAGAGAGAGTGGAAGTTCCAGTAGGAGACATTGATAGGCCAAGACTGTAGGTAATAAATAGCCCTTCTGCTCACATGTGATTGGTCAAATTCAGTCATATGGCTACAGCACACTGCAAAGGGAGCTGGGAAATGTAGTCTTGTGCAGTGCCCAGAGAAGGAGAAGATGGATTTCAGCAACACACAGCAGTGTCTGCCAAAGTGATTAACTCTTAATTCACTTAAGAGGTGAATAAAATGCACCTCTTAAGTGAATTAAGAATTATGAAAAAATGAATACATAACATTTAATTGAGCACCTATGATGTGAAGACATGATTCCAAGCATTAAAGATACAAATCAGGTGGAAAAAGTATGGTCCTTGTCCTCAAAGATGTCACAGTCTAGCTGAAGGAGTCTGTTTGAGGAAACATGGTTTGGAAGTAGTCTCAGGCTAGTTGAAAAACAGTGGCAGTTGCAAACTGTTCTGTCTACGGGCTGAAAAACACAAATTAATCCTGGGGAGGTTTTATCCCTAAAGCCAGGGGAGCCACAAGCTCACCGTAAGACTTTTTTTGAAAGAAATTATGGACAGGACATACCTCTCCTTCCCCTGTGAAGGTGTCTGTGACTGTGGACTTCCAGGTGGCCTGTGTGCAAACCAGTTTGGCCAGTGTTCCAAAACTCCAGCAACCTCTACTTGCAGGAATAACAGTCTCTAAGGTAGTTTTCAACATTTCTGCCAAGAATTAGGAAATTAGACTGTGAACTGGAAGAAGCTCTTTGGAAAAATAATTTGACACTATAGTCAAAAGTCAAAATAGGCTAAAGTCAAAATTAGGCATAACCTTTGATCCAGCAGTGTTCTTCCATTGGAGAATCTTTTGATCGTGTGCATCAATACAAGAATGTTCATTGCAGCACTGTTTATAATAGCAAAAAATTGGAAACAGCACAGATGTTCATCAATGGTAGAATACATTCTGGTATGGTCACACAATGAAATATTATACAGTAGTGAACAGGAAAAATTACAGTCTCACGCATTAACATGAATGAATCTCAGAAAAATAATATAGAATGAAAAACACAAGTCATACAGAAATAGATAAGGATGACTTCATTTATATAAAGATTAAAAACAATCAAAACTAAACAATATATTGCTTAGGGGTATGTGGGTAGTGCATATGTGCATAGATTCCTGTCAGCACTACCATGTGCCCTGCAGGCCAAATGAGTGAAGTGAAAAGGGGTAGATTAGGCCTGCATTCTGCCACCTCTCTGTTTCTCACTTTTACTTTCAGAAAAATGACTTGCCTGGGCCCTTCTGCTCCTCCTGCCTCTCAAGCCAACTCCTGCACTATAGTAGCAAACAAAGCTGAGAGAGAGAGAGTCTGTGCATGAGAGAGAGATTGAGTGTGTATGTGAAGGGTGACAGGTTTGAGAATGAAAGCAAGATCCAAGCACACTGGTCCAAGCACACTGGATCCAAACACAGTCTTGGCCCTACCTATGTGATTTTAAAAAATGGCAAATGTGGACTGGACAACATTTATTGAGGAATTACTATGCCCGTCTCACTGTGCAATGCAATTTCTTCTATTTCATCTCACTTCATTTTCACAACCACCCTGCAAGTTCATGTTGTTGCTGTCACTTTACAGACAAGGAATGCAAAGCTCAGGGATGCCGAGGAATTTATCCAAGGTCACTGCGACGGGATGGGAACTTAGGTTTTCAGCCTTTAAATACATTGGTGCAGGAAAACCTAGTGCTTGGAAAAACCTAGTGGTACGTAACTTCATCTAAACCATCACCCCTTTGAATAAAAGCTAGGCAATCCCTCTGCCCCATTTTAAGTTATTATTATTATTATTGCTCCAAGGTGGAGGGCAAATGAAATGTTAGCAGCCTTCTCTTGCCTTGGCGTTGGAGGCCGACTCCTCTGAGCAGGTGGCTGGTGCTTGCAGATGTGGTTGAACCTGCACATCTGGCACACATTAGTCTATGGGCAGGACATGCTATTACAGTCCTAATGAAATTTAGGTCTGCTGCATTTCCATAAGCCACCTAAGGAAGCAAGATTCCTGGCATTTTGTCAGAAGTAAAAGCCTGGAAGATACAGAACAATTTCTATCATCATGATGGATTAGGTTATTTTCATCTTGTACAAAGTTGCTCCCAATTGAAAGGTTGGAGAAAAGATAGCTCTTGATTAAATGAAAATTGTGCCTGACTAGGACATAAATTATGTAGTGGGGCAGCAGAAAAATCTGAATGTGCTTTTATGAGCTCAGTCCCCATCATGGTTTAACTCAGAGTAGAAACCTTTTCCTCCCTTGCAAGGAAGTCCATGGCTACATGGTTGAAGCATTTCCCTGAAGGAATACTCTGTGGTTGGAGTTTTGGTAATGGGCATGAGCTGCTTTGATTAATAACATTTTCATTCTGTAGTTGCATCTCTTTGTTTTGTGCTTATTAATCCATATAGACCTGTCCCCCACCATACCCACACCCAGGGGTCTTATTTCTATATCTTATGGGGTATATTTTTTTGGCCTGTGACCCTGTGAATTGTCCTTCCATCCTCATCCATCCATCTCATGTTCCCATATACATATGAAGTATACAGTTTCCTCTTCCCCACCCCCAGCCCATAGGCTAGATAATTGAAGCAGGAGAGGACAACACAGTGAGATGGAACCCACTCTTTTCTTCTAGAAATTTGAATTTAGGAGGGAATGGTAGAAAACGAAGTTCAACAAATATTCCCAGTTCTCCTTTTGAACACGTGGTAGGATTATGCTTCTTGGCTCCATTGTGGTTTGAATAATTCTGACCAAAGTCTTGTGAGCAAAAGGGACATGTGTTATTTTGGAGACACACGACTCCCGGAAATCTTTTTCCTTTTGTTATGGCAACCCGCTGGGGTCCCACAGCAGCCACGATAAGCAGAGGCTCTGCCAACTCCCCATGGACTGTAAAATGAGTTAGAAGTAAAACTGTTTCTGAACCACTGAGATGAGATTATTTGTTACTGCAGCATAATCTAGATGATCCAGACTGATACACAGGGAGAGAGAAGAAATGTGAGTAAGCAAGAGAAGAGAGAAGGATCAAAAGGGAGTTTTTAAAAAATCTCGTGGTCTGGAATAGTAATGCATGAACTTGGGAGTGTGGTTGTTGACTTGTCCATTCATGCAGTATGTAACCTTTTGAGTCTGACTTCTTTTACTGAGTATAATGCCTTTGAGATTTATCTATCTTGTTGCACATATTAAGTTTGTTTCTTTTTATTGCTAATTTGGAATAAGTAGCAGAGAAAGGTATCCCACAGGAAGCTCACAATCATTGCACTGTCAACATTTCTACTCTAACCCCTTATAGCCCCAAGATATCACTGACATCTTATTTTGCTTTGGCAAAAAGAGATATAAAATTTTTACTTTTCAAAAAGTAACTGTTGGTTAACAGTTAATATTATTGTTGCAGGACAATCAAAGATGGGAGAGACCGAACAGAGTGAGTTCAGGAAAGGTCTTTATTTAAAGGTGATCACCTGGCTCAGTAGGACTAGCGTCCAGGAAAGTCTGAGCCCCAGACAAAGAAAGCAGCCAACTTTTAAGCAGTCAGTGGCCGGGAGCTACGTGATGCAGGGGAGCATACTCACGGAAGCGAGAACAAAGGCAGTTGATCAGTCTTTTACATTTATCTATGCTACATGTTCCACATACCTGGGAAACCATGTTTCTGTATCAACCTTATAACTTTGCAGCTGTGCTAGGAAGGTGAACAGGAACTCACGGAGCCTCAAGGAGTGTGAAACTGGGGAGTACAGATAAGGCTCACGGAGCACAGAAGGAAAAACAGACAGTATTCTTCTCCGACTTAGAAGTTTTTGAAGGAAAAAGTAAAAATTTTTGGTTGTCTTTGATTGTACTTGTAAAATTCATGAATTCCGTCTTCATTATGACTGTGCGTCTCAAACTGCAAAACACAGTCTCGTGTCTGCCAGGGTTATTTGAAGCTCTTGGTGTATTTTTCTGGAGCTCTTTACTCAAATATTTGGAATAAACGCTTAATACATTTATTTTTAAAATTTAAAAAATTAAATTACAACTTATATGTAGAAAAGTGCACAAATCATAAATGCAGGTTATCGCTGAGTTTTGAAAAACAGAACACGCCCTTCTAACAGACTACTCTGACCAAGAAACAGTTACTATTCTCTTTAAGGCATCCATTGCCTCAACTCCTAACACCTAACACTGATTAGTTTTGCCTGTGTTTATGCCTTTTTTTTTTTTTTTTTTTTTGAGATGAGGTCTCGCTCTGTTGCCAGGCTGGAGTGCAGTGGCACGATCTCAGGTCACTGCAACCTCCACCTTCTGGGTTCAAGTGATTCTCCTGCCTTAGCCTCCTGAGTAGCTGGGACTACAGGCGCATACTACCACTCCCAGCTAATTTTTGTACTTTTAGTAGAGATGGGGTTTCACCATGTTGATCAGGATGGTCTTGAGCTCTTGAACTCATGATCCACCTGCCTCGGCTTCCCAAAGTGCTGGGATTACAGGTGTGAGCCACTACTGCACCCGGCCACATGTTTGTGCCTTTTTTTTTTTGAGACGGGGTCTTGCTCTGTTGCCCAGGCTGGAGTGCAGTGGCGTGATCTCGGCTCACTGCAAGCTCCGCCTCCCGGGTTCATGCCATTCTCCTTCCTCAGCCTCCTGAGTAGCTGGGACTACAGGTGCCCACCACCACGCCCAGCTAATTTTTTGTATTTTTAGTAGAGACGGGGTTTCACCGTGTTAGCCAGGATGGTCTCGATCTCATGACCTCATGATCTGCCCGCCTTGGCCTCCCAAAGTGCTGGGATTACAAGTGTGAGCCTCCGTGCCTGGCTGTTTGTGCCTTTTATGAATGAATTCATATATTATGTACTCTTTTGTGTCTAGTTCTATCATTTAACATTGATTGTGAGATGTGTAACTATAAGTTGTTTATTCTTATTGCTTTATACCTTAGTTTTGAGATGTGTAACTATAAGCCGTTTATTCTCATTGCCTTATAGCATTCTGTTGTACGACTACACCACTATTTATTTATCCGTTCTATAGCTAATGCACATATGGTGGTTTCTGTGTTTTGGCTCTTCTACAGTGCTGTTACATCTTCTGGCGAATATATGTAGGCATTTCTACTAGGTCTCTATATCTACGCCTAGTGAAAATGCTGAGTGATAGGGTATACACATGTTCACATGTAGTGCCTACCACTGAATATTTTTCAAAGAGGTGTATTGTAATTTTTTAAAAATTTAAATATAGTAAGTTCACTTTTTATTGGCATACAGTTTATTGTATGGATGTCCCATAGTTTGTTTATTCACTTACACATTGAAGGACATTTGGGTTGCTTTTGCTTTTTGGATGGTTATGAATAGTGCTGTTATAAATATTTGTATTTTCATGTGAACATAAGTTTTCATTTCTTTAGAGTAAATGTCTACGAGTGGGATTGCTGAGTAACATAATGTGTATTTAACAGCATGAGAAGTTGTTTTCTGGTGTAGCTGTACATCTTGCATTCCCATCAGCAATATATGTATTCACCTACTCCAGATACTCACCGGCAATCGATACTGTCAGTTTTGTGTTGAGAATTTTAGCCATTCCAGTAGCTATGATGTGGTGTCCCATTGTGGCTATAATTTTCATTCCCCTAATGACTAATGATGTTGAGCATCTTTTCATGTGCTTATCTTTTCATTCACAAATCTTTAAAGAATATCCAATTTTTTTGCCCATTTTTATATGTAGTTGTTTGTTTTCTTACTGTTGAATTTTGAGAGTACTTTATATATTCTGCATACAAGTGCTTTCTCAGATACATGCTTTTCAAATATTTTCTCCCAGTATGTAGCTTGTCTTTTCATTCTCTTGTTTTTCTTTGATCAATTCACCAACTTTTTCTTTTATTAATCAACTGTTTGGTGTCAAATGCAAGAACTCTCTGCCTCACTCAAAGTCACAAAAACTTTCCCTTATGTTTTCTGCTAAAAGTTTTGTATTTTTACGTGTACATTAAGCCTACAATTCATTTTGGGTTAATTTTTATATATGGTTTGAGGCATAGGTTCTTTTTTGCATATATATGTTTACTTTTTTTAGAACCATTTGTTGGAAACATTATCCTTTCTTTACTTATACCTTTCACTTCCACAAAAAAATCACTTGACCATATTTATGTGCTTTTATATATAGATTCTCTAATTTGTTCCACTGATTTCTGTTTTACTAATTTTTCCAATATACATTTTGATTATGGTAGACTCTTACTAAGATTTTAAATTGAGTAGTGTGAATTCTTCAACTTTGCTCTTTTTAAGTATTGTTTTGGCTATTCTAGCCCCTTTGCCTTTCTATATGTATTTTAGAATCATTTGTCTATATTTATTTCAAAAAATGTTGCTGAGAGTTTCATTGTGGTTACATTAAATCTAGTTTCATTTAGAAACTATAGGTAATTTCACTGTATTAAAATCTTTTGGTCCATAAGTGTGGTATTACTCTCTATTTAGTCACTTTTTACATCCTTTATTAGAGTTTTTTGTTTGTTTGTTTGTTTGTTTGTTTTTGAGACGGAGGCTGGCTCTGTCATCCAGGCTGGAGTGCAATGGTGCGATCTGGGCTCCCTGCAAGCTCCGCCTCTCGGGTTCACGCTATTCTCCTGCCTCAGCCTCCCAAGTAGCTGGGACTACAGGCGCCCTCCGCCACGCCCGGCTAATTTTTTGTATTTTTAGTAGAGATGGGGTTTCACTGTGTTAGCCAGGATGGTCTTGATCTCCTGACATTGTGATCTGCCCACCTTGGCCTCCCAAAGTGCTGGGATTACAGGCATGGGCCACCGCACCCGGCTTTATTAGAGTTTTTAACATCCAGATCTTGCATGTAGTTTCTAGATTTTTACCTATCTCTTTCTTTTTTTCCAGTTATTGTAAATGATTTTAAAAGTTTGAGTTTCCAAACTTTTATTACTAGTATATAGAAATACAATTGATTTTTGTATATTGGCTTTGTATCTTGAAACCCACTGTGTAAACTCAGTGGTTCTATGGCTATTTTTGTAGATTCCTTGAGATTTTCTGCATTGACGATCTTGTTATCTATATATAGGGACAGTTTTATTTCCTCCTTTCCAAGAAGTAAGTGCTTCCTTTTCTTGCCATATTGCACTGATTGAGATTCAATGCAATGTTGAATAAGACTAGTAAAAGTGGACTTCCTTTTCTTGTTCCTGATTTCAGGGGGAAAGCATTCAGTCTTTCACTGTTAGATGTAATGTTAGCGGTGATTTTTTTTGTAGATGCCCTTTATCAGATTAAGGAATTTCCCTAACATTTCTTGTTTCTGAGAATTTTATTATGAATGGATGTTGAATTTTGTCAAATGCTTTTTGTGCAGATATTGATAAGGATTATATATTTTTTCTCTTTTAGTTTGCTAATACGATAGGTTTTGAATTTTTGAATGTTGAGCCAGCTTTGCATTTTCAGGATAAACCTTATTTGGTTGTGATGCATTATTAAAAAATCTATTGCTGGATTTGATGTGCTACTGTTTTGGTGAGGATTTCTGCTTCTACGTTCATGAGGGATATTATTTTGTACTTTTCTTGTGCTATCATTGTCTGGTTTTGGTCTCAGGGTAACTCTGGGTTCACACATAAGTTGGGGAATTTCCCTCCCTCTTCTCTTTTCAGTAGAGATTGTATAAAACTGGTGATTGCTAGTGAAACTATCTGGACTTGGAATTTTGTTTGTTTCCTTGTTTTTTTTTTTTTTTTTTTTTGAGACGAAGTCTTGCGGTGTCTGCCAGGCTGGAGTGCAGTGGCGCAATCTTGGCTAACTGCAAGCTCCACCTCCCAGGTTCACGCCATTCTCCTGCCTCAGCCTCCTGAGTAGCTGGGACTATAGGCACCTGCCACCACACCCAGTTAATTTTTTGTATTTTTAGTAGAGACGGGGTTTCACTGTGTTAGCCAGGATGGTCTTGATCTCCTGACCTCGTGATCCACCCGCTTCTGCCTCCCAAAGTGCTGGGATTATAGGTGTGAACCACTGGGCCTGGCCTGTTTGCTTGTTTTTACTAAGAATTCAAATTTATTTACTAGCCACAGGACTACTCAAATTATCTGTTGCTTCTTGAGTGAGTTTTGGTAGTTTCTGTCTTTAAAGAAATGGTTCTTTTCATCTAAGTTGAATTTTTATGCATGGAGTTGTTAAAAATGTTTTCTCATTATCTTTTAAACATTCCTCATGTCTCTAGTGATAGTTTGTCTTTCATTTGTGATATTGTTAATTGGTATCATGCCTCTTATATTTTCTTCATCAGCCTGACTAGAATGGTATTATAGACTGAATTGTGTTCCTCCAAATTTATATGTAGAACTCCTAACCCTCAGTACCTTAGAATGTGACTGTATTTGGAGATAATGTCTTTAAAGAGGTAATTAAGCTAAAGTAAATTTATTAGGATGGGACTTAATGGAATATGAATGAGGTCATTGTAAGAAGAGGAAATTAAAACCAGACCACATAGAGGAAAGACCATGTAAAGACAAGGGGAGAAAATGGCCATCTGCAAACCAAGGGGAGAGGCCACAAAAGAAAGCAACCCTGACCTCACCTTGATCCCGGACTTCTAGACTCCAGAATTGTGAGAAAATAAGTTTCTGTTGTTTAAGCTACACAGTCTTTGTGATGTGGCCCTAGCAAACTGACACAAAGTTTACTAATTTAATTGACCCTTAAAAAAAACCCAGCATTTGTTTTTATTGGTTTTCTCTATTGTTTTGTTTTCAATATTACTGATTTTTATTCTTGTTGTTTCCTTCTTTTGCTTGTTTTGGGTTTATTTTGCTCTTCTTTTCTAATTTCATAATGTGGAAGCTGAATTTGAGATCTTTCTTTTTTCCTAATATTTACATTCAATGCTATATTTTTCCCTGTGTACTACATTAGCTCCATCTCAAAATTTTACATATAATTTCATTTTCAGTTCAGTTCAAAATACTTTCTAATTCGTTTTAAGATTTTTCTCTTTGAAGCAGGGATTACTTGAATGTTTAATTTCCAGGTTTTTTTTTTTTTTTTTTTTAACACATCTTTCTGATATTGATTTCTACTATAATTCCATTATGGTTAAAGAATGTACTTTTGTATTATTTTAATTATTTTAAATTTGTTAATGATTTATGACTCGCAATAAGGCCTATCTTGGTAAATATCCTATGTGCACTTACAATAATGTATATTCTGCTCTTCTTAGGTAAAGCATGTGATTAATATGACTGTTTTTAATATCTTCTATATCTTTCTAATTTTCTACCTATTTGTTCTATTGGTTATGGAGAGGAAAATGTTAAAATATCCAACTGTAATTGTAGATTTGTCTGTATCTCATTTTGGTTTTTATCAGTTTGGCTTCATGTATTTTGAGGCTATGTAGTTAGGTACAGATACATTTGGGATTGTTATGTCTTACTGGATTAGATCTTTCACTGTTACATAATGTCCTTCCTCATTATAAAGTCTACCTTGTGATATATTACAATAGCCACATACAGATTTCTTTTTTTCTTTTCTTTTCTTTTTTTTTTTTTTGAGGCAAAGCCTCACACTATTGCCTGGACTAGAGTGCAATGGCACGATCTCGGCTCACTGCAACCTCCGCCTCTCAGGTTCAAGCGATTTTCCTTGCCTCAGCCTCCCAAGTAGCTGGGACTACAGGCACCCGCCACCACGCCCGGCTAATTTTTTGTACTTTTAGTAGAGACAGGGTTTCACCATGTTAGCCAGGATGGGCTCGATCTCCTGACCTTGTGATCCGCTCGCCTTGGCCTCCTGAAGTGTTGGGATTACAGGTGTGAGCCATTGCACCCAGCCATGCCCAGCTAATTTTTTTTTTTTTTTTTTGTATTTTTAGTAGAGTTGGGGTTTCACTATGTTGGCCAGGCTGGTCTTGAACTCCTGACCTCATGATCTGCCTGCTTCGGCCTCCCAAAGTGCTGGGATTACAGGCATGAGCCACTGCACCCAGCCCAGATTTCTTTCAATTAGTGCTTGCATTATATATATTTTTATCTGTTTATTTTAAATTTAGCTATTCCATTATTTTTATTATTTATTTATTTATTTGAGACAGGATCTAGCTCTGTTGCCCAAGCTGGAGGGCAGTGGTGTGTTCACAGCTCACTCACTGCAGCCTCGACCTCCCAGGCTTAAACAATCCTCCTGCCTCAGCCTTCCAAGTAGCTGAGACTACAGGCACTTGCACCATGCCTGACTAATGTTTTTCTATTTTTTGAAGAGATGAGGATCTCACTGTGTTCCCAGGATGGTCTTGAATTCCTGAGCTCAAGTAATCCTCCAACCTTGGCCTCCCAAAGTGATGGAATTACAATTGTGAGCCACTGCACCTGGCTGATACTATTATTTTTAAAGTTGGTTTCTTATAGGAGATATAAAATTGGATCTCCCCTCCCCTACATTCAATCTGACAGTTTCTGACTTTGAATTTATGTGTTTAAACCACTTACATTAATTATTGATAGAGTTGAATTTAGGCTATACTTTTCTTATTTGTTTTCTGCATATCTTCTCTGTTTTTCATTCTTCTCTTTCTCCTTTCCTGCCTTCTTTTGGGTTACTTAAATATTTTTGAGACTTTTAATTTATTAACTTTTTAAATGTCTTTCTGTGAATTTTTTTTAGTTGTTGCTCTCAGGATTATAATATACATATTTAATTTTCAGATACTAATAAGAATTAATATTTTATCACTTCAAGTAAAATGTCAAATACTCACAACTATTAGGTCCCTTTATACTCCTCATTTTAAGTTTCATTATTGTCTGTATTACATCTGTGTACATTGAAAACCCATTAGGAATATTGTAAGTTTTGCATTAAATAGTCTTAAATATTTTAAAGAACTGAAGAGAAGAAAAACAGTCCAATATGTTACCCAGATATTTACCTTTTTCTCATCTTCCTTCCTTCTTGAAATTCCCCATTTTCCCTCTGGTATCGTTTCTTTCTGTATGAATAGTTTCTCTTTCAAAAAAGAAAGGTTACCGTATGAAATGATGGCATGTTGATTTGTTTGACTATAGTAATCCCTTCACATTTTATATGTATAGCAAGATAAGTCAAGATAAGTATATTAAAATATTATGTTGTATACCTTAAATACGTATTTTTTAAAAACAACTTTTTTGGGGCAAGGGTGCTGATAATAAATTACTTTTCCTTCATCTAAGAATATCTTCATTTTGCATTTATTTCTCAAGGATATCTTCACTTAATATAAAATTATGAGTTGACAGTTCTTCTGTTTCAGTATGCTATAAATGTTGTTCCACTTCCTTCTGGCTCCCATGGTTTTGGGACAATAATCCTCAATGTTAAATTGTTTTCCCTATATATGTAACATGCTGCTTTCTTTGTCTTTGCTTTACAGCAGACTAATTATGATGTACCTTGGTACATCTTACTTTGATTTTTTCTGGTTTGGTGTTGATTGAGATTCTGAAATCAGTAAATTTATGCCTTCTACCACATTTGGGAAATTTTTGGCTATGATTCCTTCCCTCCTTCCTTCCTTCCTTCCTTCCTTCCTTCCTTCCTTCCTTCCTTCCTTCCTCTCTTTGAAGCAGGGATTACTTGAATGTTTAATTTCCAGGTTTTTTTTTTTTTTTTTTTAACACATCTTTCTGATATTGATTTCTACTATAATTCCATTATGGTTAAAGAATGTACTTTTGTATTATTTTAATTA
>NW_012101954.1:3384917-3402262 GCF_000951045.1 Mandrillus leucophaeus
CTCCCTCCCTCCCTTCCTCCCTCCCTTCTTTTTTCCCCACAGTTTTGCTCTTGTCACCCAGGCTGGAGTGCAATGGCACAATCTCAGCTCACCACAACCTCTGCCTCCCAGGTTCAAGTGATTTTCCTACCTCAGCCTCCCGAGTAGCTGGGATTACAGGTGCCTGCCACCATGCCTGGCTAATTTTTTTTGTATTTTCAGTAGATACAGGGTTTCACGATGTTGGCCTGCTTGGTCTTAAACTCCTGAGTAGCTGGGATTACAGGTGCCTGCCACCATGCCCGGCTAATTTTTTTTTGTATTTTCAGTAGAGACAGGGTTTCACCATGTTGGCTTGCTTGGTCTTAAACTCCTGACCTCAGGTGATCTGCCCACCTTGGCCTACCAAAGTGCTGGGATTAGAGGTGTGAGCCACCACATCCAGCCAATTTCTTAAAATATTTTCCTTCTGCACCAATTTATTTCTCCCATTCTCTGGGACTCTAATGACACATATATTAAATCTTCTGATGTTGTCCTATTGGTCCTGAAGCTCTTCTTTTTAAAAAACCTTTCTATTGCTGTTTTTCAATTGGATAACTTTTACTGATACACCTTTAAGTTCACTAACTCTTCTCTCATATCCTTTCTTCTATTATAACACAAACAGTAAATTTTCTATTTCTGTTTTATAGTTCTAACACTTTTTCGGTCCTTTGTATTTTTCTTCTCAGAATTTCTATTTTTCCATGTGTTTCAAGATAATTTTCCTTTATTTCATACAGCATAGTTATAATGGCTGTTTAAAAATCTCTGTCTGATATTTCCAACATTGGATATTTTGAATGTTGGCATCTGTGGTTATCTTTTCCTGATTTTTATATTGTGTAATTTTGGATTGTGCCCTGGCCATTTAAAATATTATGTTATGAGACTCTGGCCCTCATTGAAATCCTCTGGAGAATGTTGATGTTTTTTCTTTTGGCAGGCATCTGCTTGGTTAGGCTCAGGCTCTGAGTCCTGAGCTGTCTTCTGTTGCCTATGTTAGGTCAGTCTTCAAACATTTACTGTGTTATTTTGACCTATGGATTGTGTATTCCTTCCAGGGACCAGTTTTAGACCTGGGCAATGATCTACAACTTAGTTCATTTCTTAAAGCCATTGTTATGTTGTTTGAAGTTAGCTCCATGCATGCATAGTTCAGTGATAGGCCCAGGACAGCATACACATTTTTTTGTGGTCCACTTCTCAAACTCCTTCCTCTTCATGACTTCTTCAACACTCCTCAGCTCCCTGGGACCTCTTTTTCTGATTCTCAGACTAGAAAGGTGAGGTGTTTGCCTTCCAGGCCTGTTGTGCATTTCTTGTGTCTGGATGTGGCTCTAAGTAAAGCAGCAAGAGGAGAGAGAGAGAGAGAGAAATAAAGGAGCAGGATTCCCTCCTTCCTTTTCATCCCTCTGGTTAGAAAAAAGGATTTTCTTTGAGAGTTTCAGGTGCCTTCGTGGCTGCTGCTGCTGCCGCTGTCATTGGAGTGCAGTCTTAGAACATTTGCCCAGGGCAGGAGACAGAGAAAGAAAAAACAGTGGATTTCCTTCTCTCTCCATTCCTCAGGGGCCCCTTTCCTGGTCTTTTGACCATAGAGGGATGGTTTCTCCTGGGCACTTCTCCCCGTATACCTGCTGAGCACTTCTGGGATTTGGGCTGTCCTGAGTCTAAGCTGGGAGACGTGAGAGGAAAGAAAAGCTGGTAAACTCATTGTCATCTCCATGTTTCTCCGAATATTGTCTCCCTTTCCATCTGCTTGCCATGGTTTTCTTTCTAGACACCTCTGATGATTGCTGCTTGTATGCTTCCTGGGTTTTTTTTTAGCTGTGATCACTGGGAGAGATAGAAGGGAATGTATTTGCTCCATCTTACCCAGCTCTGGAAACCTGCTGGAGAGTTTAATTGGTAAGTACTTTTAAGTTTTATTTTTATATGAAAACATGCAGAGTAAGACTGCAAGATCAGCATGAACTTCTCAGAGCTTTTCTAAAGCTGACTTCTTTGAGAAAATACAGGCATGTAGGGGCATTGCTTTGATAGGAGTTGAATCTTCTCTGCTTAGAGAGAAGACAAGAGGGAAAAGCAATGCCCTTCTTGGTACAGATGGCAGGGTTAGCACGGCCCCTGCTCATTGCGGGGCTGACTGCCCCCACTGCAGGAGGCTGGGTTCTTCTTTTGCCCTAATAGCTCATTTTGAGAGATTCTTTGCGTCTAGCTTTTCCCCTGATGACTGACTGGTCCTGTCAGAAATTTTACCTAGGCTTGCTTACTGGTCCTGGAAAACCACAGACAATACCCCGGGCTGCACGGGACACTGAAATCTGTTAGGACCACTCCCTCTCCTAGCACAGTTATCCTGGGGCACAGTCCTCGGTGGGAGCTCCATCTCCTTCACCTCTTTCCTCAGGCAGGAAGAAAATCTTATGCCATCACAATGCACTGAAATTGTGTTTGGAGATGTAGTTTCCCAGGAAAAACATCATGTGGTTTCACAGAAGCTTCCTTTTGGAAACAGGAAAGAAGGGGAAGATGCTAAGGGCTGAGAGGGGCCCTCCCAGGAGGGCAGCAGGAGTGATGGTCTTCTCGGCCCTGGTCCCTTGGCAACCAGCGAGATGATGCTGAGACTTGGTAAGGGCAGAGGGATCGGAAAGGAGAGAGCAGAGGACACTGGGAAGATGGGGCTTGCAGGTGCCTAAAAGGGGCTGACTCTGCCAGAACCAAATAAAGGACAAAATAAAAAGAAACAAAGAAGAATATTTAGTATTATCCCCTGCCTTCTTGGTACACCTGCAACTGGCAGCAAGTGAGAATGTGCTACGAAGTAATTTTCATAACCAACCTAGTGTACCTTGAAGCACAGCTGGTTTTTCAGGCATTTAGAATTTCCTAGTTTTCATTCTAATCTTACTGAATTTTGGTAGGGGGGTGTGTGGGGTGGGAACACTGATGGGGTAGAGCGAAGAGATATCTGGGCCTACTCTCAGGCTCAAAATATCAGGGAAGTTTCAGGTTTTTTTTTTTTTTTTTGCCCAGTAGTCTAGGCTCAAAAACACCCTGTGGTTTCTACAGTATGGGTGATGTTCTGTTCACGACGCTCTGAAAGGTGACGATAACAATGTGGATATTGATTGCAGCGGGCATTTCTGTGAGATGGCTCCTTTCTCCCACTGAGGCTGCACTTTAAGATTGGATAATCTTAGGTGTCGGACCCTTAACTGTGCCTTTCATATTTTGAGTCATTTTGTGGAATCTTCTAATGTTAGAGTGCAACGTTTGCCTAACATTGGCTGATTGTTACTGTTTAAACATTGGCTGACTAGACATCAAACTTTTATCCTCAAAATGGCCCAGTCAGGTCTGGTTAAATGTGTAGCATCATTTTTACCTGACAAAAAAAGAAACTATATCTAGAACTGCCAACCTATAACTCCGCAGACTCAAACTAAACAAAATTAAGATAAAAATACATCAGGAGGAGAAGGAAGTAAAGACAATATAGAAAATTCAACCAATGTGGCTCAGTTTGTAACTCATCAAATGTCCACCTAACTTCTCTGATATATTATTCATATCTGGTTTTTAAATATTATAATATTTGCCTTATAAACCTACTATTACTCTTTGAGCAATTTAAACAACTAGCTTGAATATTATTCCTTTGATTTGTTGCCTGGGCCTAATGTTTCTAGTGTTTCTTTGGAAGCCAGAAATTACCTGTCCTCATCTTCAACTATATCCTTGGGCACCATAACTCATTCTGATTTTGATTGCTCTGTCATTCTGTGACTTTGGATAATAGGCCAATATTCTAGGAATTACTATTATATTTTATTAATAAGAGCAAGAAGAATTTATAGCAGTGAAACTGAAGGATTTGCAAGTGGAACTCACATATCTCCTATAAAATGTGTCTCTATGGGCCAGCCCACGTGATGGGTGGAGACAGCACAAGCTCCTTCCCTCCCTTGGCAACCAGGTGAGCAGCAGCCAGATCCTTGCTCTGGGGACCATTGGCTGAGCCTTGCTCAGGGCTTCTTTTAAGGAAAATATGTGGGAAGGGAGTGTGACATGGAAGACTTAGTATGAATGGGGTGGCCACTCATACCTGCAGGTGGGGTTGTGGTCACAGCTCCAGACATGGGCTGATAAAGGAGAAGGCTATGCACTTTTTGCAGTATTTCTCATGATTTTTTCCTGATAAAGAAATATGAATACCTACCTGCTTATCATAACAGATGTATTTTGGGCCTGGTGTGGTGGCTCACGCCTGTAATCCCAGCACTTTGGGAGGCCGAGGCAGGTGGATCATGAGGTCAGGAAATTGAGACCATCCTGGCTAACACGGTGAAACCCCATCTCTACTAAAAATACAAAAAATTAACCGGGCGTGGCGGCGGGCGCCTGTAGTCCCAGCCATTCGGGAGGCTGAGGCAGGAGAATGGCACGAACCTGGGAGGCAGAGTTTGCAGTGAGCCGAGACTGCGCTACAGCACTCCAGCCTGGGCAACAGAGTGCGACTCTGTCTTAAAAAAAAAAAAAAGAGAGAGAGATATATTTTGGAAGTACTGATAACCACACAGCTTATATTTTGACTTACTTCCCTTGCATTATATATTCTTGTGTGATTTTTTGTTACATAGTTAAGCTTATTCTACGCATACAGTTCTTACATTCTTTTAACACTGCATTGCACATACCCAAATAATTAAGGAAAACTCTTCCTAAATATCATTTTAGACAGCTGCATTAATGTGCTATCAGAGAGTTAAATCAGTGCTTACTTACCTCTCTGCAGATTTACTGCCTTTCAGAAGACCCGTTCCCCACAGTGGAATCCTTAAAGCACTGGGCTTGTGGAAATGTTGTCAACCTCCAGGTTCATCCATCAACTACAGGTCCACCCTTTGCTAGGCTTGTGGCTAAATCTTCCATGTAGCAGTGGGTAAAATGGAAGTAATAATAATTAGTGGCGCAGAGTTGCTGTATCATTGAAATAAGATCAGTGCTGTAAAGCATCTGGCACACAGCAAATGCTCTTTAATCAATTGAAGTCAGTTGCACTAGAATTTCAAGTGTCTTCGCACTTGGTGTTACTTCTATCTGGAATGCTTTTCCCCTAGAAATCTGTGTAGGACTCGGCTTTGTTACCTTATTAAAGAAGCTTCCCAGAACACCCAATTCAAAGAGGGATCATACCTCATTCTAACTCTGCTTTATTCCTTATCATAATCCTTATCACTGTCTGGCACATTATTTATATGTTTATCTAGTTACAGCCTGTCTTCTTAATCTAGAATGGAAGCTTTCTAATGCAGGGATTTTTTAAGTGCTTTGTGCCCTGTCATATCCCCAGCATCTAGAATACCTCTTGGCATGTAGTAGGTGTTTACTAAGCAGGTGTTTAATGAGTGAATAAACTGCTTGGGCACTGGGGGTGAGATATGCAAAGTCTGGACCTCACACTAGTCTAACCTCTGAGAATATGACTCTGGAATCTGTTTTTAAGAATTTTCTTGAGTGGGGCATGGTGGCTTATGCATGTAATCCCAGCACTTTGGGAGGCTGAGATGGGGGGATCGTTTGAGGCCAGGAATTCAATTTCAGCCTGGGCAACATAATGAGACCCCGTCTCAACAAAGAATTTAAAAAATTAGCCAGGTGTGGTGGCAAGCACCTGTAGTCCTAGCCACTCAGAAGGCTGAGGTGGGAGGATCGCTTGAGCCCAGGCATTTGAGTCTGAAGTGAGCTGAGATTGTACCACTGCCCTACAACTTGCACAACACAGTGAGACCCTGTCTCAAAAAAAGAAAAAAAAAAAGTTAGAATTTTCTCCTCTGGAGATTTTTATGTCTTCTAAAAATTGTGACCTGCTTTCTTAAGTTGTAGTTCTTTTACCAATTTCATTTTATTGAAACAATCCTTGCAAAATCTGATTCCATTTTCCTGTTCTCATTTCAAAATCTACTTGATTCTAAGTAAACAATACTTTAAACAACAAGAATGTTACTATCTACAATGGGTGAAACACCTTGGTGTACTCATTACTACTCAGCTAATTCACTGAAAGATCACAATGACAGGAAAGCCATTTTTTTAGTGGTGAACAGCACTCATGTGCGTTTGTTCAGGGCAGTTATTCTGCATGGCCACATTGCTTTGAGGACACTAAGGAGACAAAAGTGAGGCAATCCTTGGTGCGTTTTACACAAAGCTCTCTTCCATCTTCCTCTTTACTCCTGTTCCCTGACCTGCCCCTCCCTTCTTCCTCACCTTTGGTCACTGTAAGCCTTCTCCTGTCTTTTAATTTCTGAAATGGTCAAAACCACTGCTAAGGTCCAAGGCCCCAGGATGTGTGGACCCAGGCTCAGCGTGGGCTGGACCTGCATGAAAGCTTGGAGCCCATTGGTTGGGGAAACTCACGTGGTTTCTGGACAGATCCTCCCCAGGTAACAGCCTTGTTGCCTTTGCCTGCATTTACGAAATAGGTGCGTGGGAGAATGTTCCTCATAAGGGTGTCCTGAAACTTGAGTAAAATAAAGCAACTAAAAATCTTAAGTCACTGTCTGCTCATCAGAAACATGCAATGACAGAAAGCGTGTCCTGTTTTGAAAAACTGACGTGACTTCCTCTCCTTTCTTCCTCTGGAACGATCCTTTGTTGAGGTTGTGTGGTTCTGTAACTCTTGGCAAATTATTTCTGCAAATATGTACTGGGGTGAGCCTTGTGCTAGGTGCTGGGGCTACGAAGATGTGACTGTGGTCCTTGCTTTGGGATATCCTAGCAATTGTAATACAATGTATTATAAAGTTGTATTTTTGTGTTTACAAGTTTTGGATGCAGACTCAAATCTGACCATTTTGAGTCAATGGGGAAGGGCCAATTTGAAGAACAGCATATTTCAGGGTAATCAGTCTCATTACCTGACATGTTCTAGAAACTCGGGAAGCGCAGATTTGAATTAAATTGAGTTTAATCTTCCTTAAATACATGCTGTAGTTGAAACCAGGTTAACAAGTGTTATAGAATAAAGAGATCCTTGGTGAGAATCAGTTAAGAATGACTGTAATTAGTGATGGTTTATCATTGTCAATTTAAATCCTTGGGTGTTCCTAAAGTACTCAGGGATGCTTAAAAACTCTTTGTCCTCTTAAGAGGCTTTAAAACATTTTCTCTACAATCTTGTTGACACAGTTAATTAACAGTTAGAACAACAGACACAAATGCTTACTTCCCTAATTGTGCTGGGGTAAACCTCAGTCACAGCATAATTCTTTCCAAAATTCCAGTGTGTGAAAAGCACATGAATGAGTGTTGTAGGTCATCTTAGCGTTGGCTAGTAATGAGCTGAAAAAACACTTAACTGTGGCTCACTCACGCCTGTAATCCCAGCACTTTGGGAGGCTGAGGTGGGCGAATCACGAGGTCAGGAGATCGAGACCATCCTGGCTAACACTGTGAAACCCTGTCTCTACTAAAAATACAAAAAATTAGCCAGGCGTGGTAGTGGCGGGAGCCTGTAGTCCCAGCTACTTGGGAGGCTGAGGCAGGAGAATCGCTTGAACCTTAGAGGTGGAAGTTGCAGTGAGCCAAGATTGCGCCACTACACTCCAGCCTGGGCGACAGAGCGAGACTCTGTCCCCCCCCAAAAACCCCAAAAAACAAAAAAACTTACTCGGGCATCTCCTCCAACTCTCTAATCCTGCTCTACCTGATGGCTTTTGTTTAAAATGTTTCAGATTTCTTTTTTTTTTTTTTTTGCGCCATGGAACTGCTTTTACATGTAACACCTCTGACATCGGATCTTAACCCTGAAATGAGCCATTAATTAGGGAGTTACATATATATATATATTTTATTTAATTTTTATTTTAAGTTCAGGGGTACACGTGCAGGTTTGTTACATAGGTAAACTTGTATTATGGGAGTTTGTTGTGCAGATTATTTCATCGCCCAAGTATTAAGCCTAGTACCCATTAGTTATTTTTCCTGATCCTCTCCCTCCTCCCACCCTCCACCCTCCAGTAGGCCCAAGTGTGTGTTGTTCCCCTCTATGTGTCCATGTGTTCTCATCATTTAGCTCCCACTTATAAGGGAGAATGTATGGCATTTGGTTTTCTGTTTCAGTGTTCGTTTGCTAAGGTTAATGGCCTCCAGCTCCATCCATGTTTCTGCAAAGGACATGATCTCGTTCTTTTTTATGTCTGTACAGTATTCCATGATGTATATGTGCCACATTTTCGTTATCCAGTCTATTATTGATGGACATTTAGGTTGATTCCATGTCCTTGTGATCGTGAATAGTGCTGCAATGTACATATGAGTGCATGCCTTTATGATATATTATATTCCTTTGGGTATAAACCCATTAATGGGATTGCTGGGTCAAATGGTATTCCTATTTTTAGGTTCTGAGGAATCATAGTTCAACCATTTTGGAAGACAGGGAGTTATATTTTTTATGGCCACTGTTCCTGATAAAGGAAGTCGGTATAAGTGTCTTATCTGTGGATTGGGACTCAAAATATAAATAGAACTCACAGGCTGAAATATTTATCGTTTGAATGGAACCAGCTGTACATGTTGCAAAATCTGTATCTTTTGTTCTCACACCCAAATGTGAGTTTACAGTTATGTGGAAGTTTGTTTGTGAGTTTGTTGAAATGCTCTGAAGGGAGGAAGAGAGTGGAGAAAGGGGGATGTTAGGTGGACTGTGGGGTGTCTGAAAGTGTGGCTCTGGGAACGTTCTAGAAATCTCCAGGGCTGTGGTGAGCACTGTGGCCTGCCCATTTCTCTCTAGGCAGAATTTCATGTTTCTCTTTTTTATGGACATGAGTCAGCTGTGCTGGGATTGGAGAGGTTCTCCCAGACCCCTTTGCCTCTGGGCTGCCAATTCATTCGGAGCCTTGGCCAGCCCCCTGGGGAGACTCAGCTTTGCTGCAGCTTGCTCTCTCTGTCATCAGGATGGTGGGGAGGAAGGAGGTCCTTACAGTCCAGGAGATACACCAGATTCTAATGACGTGAATATAAGCCTTGAGTAAACACTCAAAAAACAAACAAACAAACAAACAAACAAACAAACAAACGACAGTTGTGAATCGAGGGTGAATTCACATTGACTTTTCTTCGCCACCAAATGTATCCAGATGCAGGGAGGTGCTCAGAGACGAGGAGCCTGGATGGTCCCCAGACTGAACCTGCCTGCAACATCAGCATCATCTGGCTGAACTTGACAGAAGCACAAATTCTGCATTCTCTGGTCCCTCCCCAGACCTACTTCAACAGAAACTCTGGAGCTGAGGCCCAGAAATCTGTGATTTTAACAAGCCCTTTGGGTGATTCTGTTGTAGCGGAAGTTTGAGAACCGCTGGTTCAGAAGTATATTAAATCTGGGTTTGCATATTCCTCTGTTGCACACTAGCAGTGGAATCTTAGTATCCACGTCTATGAGGTGGAGACAATATTCATTCACTCAACAAATAAGTATTTCACACCTGCTCAGCCCAGATAGTGTGCTCAGCTCTGGGTACACAACACCGCTGAAACCAGGCAGGACCTGACTTCACAGAGCTTAGAGACAGACACTGAGCGAATCATCACAAAATAAAAGTATAATGACCGACAGCAGTAAGTGTTCGTGGGGAATGAATCATAGGCTCTTGAGAGTTTGGAACAGGCACATTGGACCTAGTTTGGAGACTCAGGGTGGGGCTTGCCAGCCTAATGCTGTCATTTTGAACATTTCCCATCCAAGGTGACTCTTGGAAGTAGTTTCTGACAGGCCAAGGCCATTTTTGTCAGTTTGTTCTGTCCCATCCGGTTGGGCATGTGGCTTGCTCAGTGCCCCCAGCCTTGGCCCCCTCCGCCATTTTGAACGCCATCTTCATCTCTGTGTGGAAGTGGCATCCAAGCGAGGTCCTCAGACTCTTGGAGTGAGGCCTCCCAGGCCTACCTCCCCCTGCCTGGACTGTAGGCTTGTGAGGAATATAATTCCCTAGCAACAATTCTTTGCCGTGTCCTTCTGCCCCCAATTTCTTTGCTTGGGTCCTGGCTGGCTTCCCACTCTCCACTCTAACCAGAAAGCAACCCTGCTTTATTGCAGGTTTCTCCCCAGGTCTGAGCTCCAAGTGCCTGGTGGCTGATGCCTGATGTCGGTGAGGGCAATACGGTTTTGTTGCAAATCTGACCCATTGAGGCGGGTCACTGGGTGCGAGCTTCTAGCAGCCCTGTTGTGCAGCCTCTGGAGCCTCCTTGGGTTTGCTGTGCCTCCTGATGGAGTCTTGACTGCAGGTACCAGTGCTTTCCCATCATTGGGAAGGACACTGTCAGGCTGGCTGATTGCCAAGAAGATGCTGGTCCTTCTGGGCTAGAGAGGAGAGGGCCATTATCTTTTCGAGTTGTTAATCTTGTCCTGTCCTTGGAGCACAGAACCAACTTTCAAAACTGGAAACAAACACACATGCACAAAAACAGTGGACCCATGAGTTGAGCTGAGAAGCCCTGTTGCCAGGAGGGTGGGGAGGCAGGCTCGTCCATAGCACCTCTGTCTATTTCAGATGTCCACTAAAGAAGAGTTTGCTTTCTAAGCACCAAACTCTAGATGGGTCTTGAAAATTAGAGAGGAATTTCTCTGGTTGCCATTAGTCTCTGCTGCCCCCAGATTCAGCAGTCCCAAGGCCCTGAGGAATTTCAGGCTGACGCGTTAGATACATCCTGGGCTTAAAACCAAAGCAGGGTACACTGGTGTAAAGTTTAGTCTAAAGCTGCCTTCTTACATATTTTAGTTCAGCCTAAAGGTTTCTCCATTTATGGTGAACTGTAACCTCACTGAACGTGTAAACAGGCTGTAACCTACCCTTGTACCAATCACAAAGTTTCAGCCAATCGCAGGTGGCCAACTGTTCAAGCTGTGTTCACCTAAGGCCAACACCGAGCTGTAACCAGTCGAGCTGTTTGTATACTTTACTTCATCTGCTACATGAAACTTTCCTTTTTCTGTCCATAAACTCTTTCCAACCCTGTGGCAGCGCCAGTCTCTGAACCTACTCTGGGTCCATGGTTGCCTCTATCACAACCATTCTTTGCTCAGTTAAACTCTGTTAAATTTAATTTGTCTAAAGTTTTTCTTTTAACGCTGGGCGGTTCCTTAGGACCACCCAGCATTAACAGACCACCTTGCTGGGCAGGGGTCCTGTACTTGTTCTTGCTGCCCTGGGCCTGTTCTGGTGAGCCTGAGGCCCGTGAATGTGCGGTGGTCTTCCCTGGGACCCCCAGATTCTGCTGATGGCCACAGCCAGCTTGTGTGCAGGTCTAGGCTTTCTGCGTTCTGTCCTTTCTCCACTGCTTGGTAAGAACCCTGACAGGTAGCCTGGATCTTATTTGTCCCTTATTTGGGGGTAGACCTTATTTCTTCTCCGCTCATCTAATGGCTTGGCTTCTTCTTCAAAGCAGATGGGCTTCCCAGATTGAAGGCATCATTGCTTCCTGACTGCTGGGCCCGAAGTGAACCCAGACTGCACCCCCAAGGCCCATGGCTGTCCATCCTGGCTGCACAGTAGAGTCAGTGGGGGGAAATTTTTAAAAGTATATAGGGCCCGATCCCACTTAAACCATTTAAAACAAACTGTCTGGGGATGGGAGTTGGGCTTCGATGTATTTTGAAAGCTCCCAGTTGCTGTACCCTGCTGCCATGTTTGAGAACCGTCTCCTCAGATCCATGGCAAGCAGCCCTAGTTCCTCAGAGGCCATTCACGTCAGTTACAATTATTTATAGGCAGGGTTTTTAAAAAGGATAAAATAACAATAAAAAGGGTTTTGATTCCCAAGGGGTTACTGCAGCCATCATTGCCTAGCAAGTGCCCAGCCCGTTCTAAGTTACAGAGGCGAAGTGAATTGAGGCAGTTCCGGCTCCTGGGGTTTTCATCTGGGGGTGGAGACCTAGGTAAGAAAAATCACCAAATGTATAATTAAAAACTGTGGGTAAATGCCAAAGGGGGCTAAAACAGCGGTTCCTCCCCAGGGTTGGGCAAGTATGGGGTGGGGGCAGGGCTGTGGTTACGGAAAGATCCCCAGCGGGGGAAACATTTGCATGGAAATCAGAGGGAAGAATAAGGCGTCCCAGGTGGAGGAGGGAGGACCAGCGGGTTCCTGGCAGAGAGAAGAGTGTCTGCAAACCCCTGAGGCAAGAGGAGCCTGTGTCTTTGAAGGTCTGAACAAAGGCTCATTCCACAGAGTCAGGAAAGCAAAGGGGGCAGTATTTGGGGAAGACGCCCAGGAGGAAGTCGGGGGGTGGGGAGGGGTTGGGGGGGCCCAATTGACCAGGCCCTTCTTGATGCTGAATGGCAGGAGGACCTTGAAGAAGTGACAGGGTCAGAGATACCATCCAGAAAGATCACCCTGATCACAGCTGGGAGAATGGAGGTGCCGGGCAGGAGCAGATGCCAGGGCCTGCTTGGAGGCAACTGGAATACTCCAGGCAAGAGGATGGAGTCTAAGGCCAGGGTAGGAGAAGGGGTTGGGAAGCCCTGCAGGGAGTAGAATGGACTCAAGATTTGAAATTGGGTCAGGGAGTGGGAAACAGTGTCAGTCATGACACTCTGTGTGCTGTCTTGTGGACCAAATGGATGCTGGTGCCATTGACTGCCATAGAATCCTGGGGAGTGGCCAGAGTGAGGTGGCAGAGAGAGAGAGAGAGAGAGAGAGAGAGAGAGAGAATGTGTGTGTGTGTATGAGCGCGTGTTTGTCTGAGATGTGTGTATGTTAATTATTAGCCCAGGCCAGGCGCAGTGGCTAACGCCTGTAATCCCAGCACTTTGGGAGGCTGAGGTGGGTGGATCACCGGGGGTCAACCTGGTGATCAACCTGGTGCCCAACCTGAGACCAGCCTGGGCAACATGGTGAAACCTTGTCTCTACTAAAATATAAAAAATTAGACAAATTAGTCAGGTGTGGTTGTGGGTGCCTGTAATCCCAGCTACTCAGGAGGCTGAGGCACGAGAGTTGCTCAAACCTGGGAGGCAGAGGTTGCAGTGAACAGAGAGAGCGCCACTGCATTCCAGCCTGGGCGACAGAGTGAGATTCTGTCTCCAAAATAATAATAATAATAATAAGCAGCCCAGTTTGTGGTCAGTTTAATAGATGAAAGTGAGAAAACAGAATTTTTCTTGTTTAGCCATAAAATATCATCTGGGCATATTTGAGAGGAATGAGGAGATAATTTTCTTTTTAAAAAGATAATTTAGTTGACAAAAAAATTGTATATATTTATTGCGTACATGTTGTTTTAAAATATGAATACATTGTGGAATGGCTCCACTGGGCTAATTAAGATATGCATTGCCTCACATGCACATCATATTTTTGTGGTGAGACTTAATATCTCAGGAGTAATTTTCAGGAGTAAAATAGATTGTTATTAATATAGACATCATGTTGTGCAATAGAACTCTTGAACTTTTTGCTCCTAATAGAAATTTTGTACCCTTTAACCAACATCTCTCCAACCTCTCCCTCCCCCCAGCCCCTGGTAACCACCATCCTGCTCTCTACTTTCATGCTTTCGGCTTTTTAGATTCCACATGTAAGTGAGATCACGGGGTGTTTGTCTTTCTGTGCTTGGCTTATTTCCCTTAACTTAAGGTCCTCAGGTTCGCATGTGGAGGAGACAGTTTTCTAATCTTTAATCCTTTGCCTTTGTGGAGTGTTTCCAGTAGCCTGAGTGGTTTTCCATGCATTTCCCATTCTGTCTCTTCTTACACTCGGGCAGACATTATCATCATCTCGACAGTTTTTAGAGCAGGGACTGAGACTCAGAGAGGTAAAGCGTCTTGTCCAAGATCACGCAGAGATCCAAGACCTCTGAAGCCTCTTGTCCAAGACCACCAGAATGTTGGAATCTGCCCTTCCTTTGCCACCGTTTGCTGCACGGCCAGTGTATGCTGGGCACTTTTCTAGGTGCCAGAGGGCACTGAGCTGAGTCTGGTGTTGGGAGGGGTGGGTCTGCGGCCCTCTCCTCCCACACCTGTGGGTTCTTTTCTTGCCCCGAGTGGGACAGAGGAGACCCGGCTGAGGCAGCGCTCGGCGCAGCCCCCACACTGCCTGCAGGGTGGCGATGGGGATCTGGTGACTTCTCTCTGTGGTTGTGCAGGTCTTGATGACTCCTGTGCCCAGAGCTCCTGCCCTGGACAGTGGGGGCTCAGAGCGGCCCATTCCCATTGTAAGGAGACTCCTCTCTATGCTGGAGGGTACAGCCTGGCAGTGTTTGCCTCACTCTCTCTGCTGTGTTAACAGAAAGGCAGGGTGCTGATGCGCGTGGAATCTGGGCAGCCTTGGACATCCACCCTTGAACTCAAAGTACGCACACCTTCCTCTTCCAACTTGGACACCGGCTCCCTGGGTTCATCTTGGCCTTGGCCCTGTCGTTCTCAGGTCTAGTTCATTTCTTTTTGTCATCAGGCTGCAACTACCATCCAAGGAAGGCTGGGCAGAATCTGATAATGAATAGATTGTTAGATTGATTGTCTAATCTGGTTGTCATGGGGGCCAGCAGAGACAACAGCATTGAGTCTTCCAGCGCTGAGGACAAATAGGTCAGAAACGTGCTCTTGGGTGGCCCCTCAGCCAGTCCATCTCCAAGACACCAAAAGACTCGGTATTTTGCAGCCACCTGGGGTTATGGCAAGGATGATGTCAGGTCCCCGAGGGTGTCTCTGAATGGCCCCTTCTGCTCTTGATTTATGAAAAGCATTTTCCTCTCTCATCTGTTGTCAGACAGCCTGAGGAATCCACTCCCTTCCTCCCCGTCCTGTCTCGAACCTCAGCAACACTCTGGGAGGTCTCTCAGTGGCTCCTTCCTAGGTTTCACAATCAAATCTTTATTCCAGGTGATTTATTTCCAACCTAGATACCAACAGCACACTTTGGGATGACTATAAAGCTGACTGCAAGGACATCTCAGCCAGGCCCAGGCAGTGGTTGGAAGTCTTAGGATGGAAGTGTGAGAGTTAAGAAATGATGTATTTCACTTGGAACATTTTTCAGATGGGGAAATGGAGGCACAAAAGGGGGAGGCATGTGGCCTGAGACCCTTACAGGCATGGGACACATCCTTTTCTGGATCCTGCAGCTCAGTCTTTTCTCCACATCCCAGGGACCTGCTGACTCTTCATAACATCTCACGTGTTCGCAGCAGCATACATGTACCAGCTGCTGTCGTCATTTGTGATAACTGCACGCCATTGGCCGCAGCCCGGCTCAGAGAAGCTCATGACCTGATTCTGAGGGACTGGTAGGAGCAGACGCTGTGGACCGTGTTTGCAAGGGGCCAGGCTCTCCTCTGTGTGTGGTGAATTCGGTTGCTCCTCGTGACTGCCCATGAGGAAGGCATTGCTATTATTCCCATGTTACAGATGAGGACTCTCTGGCACAGTGGGAGAAGAGTTCGCTCCACATCACACACTCCAGAGTGGCAGAACCAGGATAGGATCCCACACAGTCGGGCTTTGACAAGATGTTCTTAGCTTCTATGTGATGTGGCTTCCGAGTCAGCTCAGCTGGTGTTCCTGAACCAGGTCTATTGCGAAGGAGCATGGAAGGTTCCAGCAGAGTGCAAGAGGTCTGTCTCATTTTGGAAAGGCAGACCGACAGGGAAAACCACGTAAAACCCTCGCTGACTTTTCTGCTTATGTTACACCGAGTGCGGATGCTTTGTGCTCTGTACAAAATAATGGTTTTTGTCAGATAGGGACGAGCTGCTGATGGAGGAACACCTTTCCTCCTAGGCTCTCCCTGCATCAGACACAGCCTTGTCATCCTGCCCTGCCCAGCCCAGTAATTTAGAAGAATAGCAGTAATGATGATAGCCAAAGCCAGCTGGATCCTCAGGGAGAGTCCTAGGAGGCAAACTATAATTATCTAAATTAGACTCTGAGGGGGACTTAAGTTTTACAACCTGTTGTTCTCTGCCACAAAGAGGAGTGTTGCTAATGTCTCTTTTTACTGAAAGTGTGCCTTGCAATGAAGTGTCTTATGGCCAATGTTCATATGGAAAAAACGACATTTTCTTTTCTTTCTTTTTTTTGCCAAAACCTGTTCAAAGAGTTCACTGTATCTCAGGATGGTGAAGGTTGAGAGGACTTCTAGAAACTTCCAGAAACTTATGAAAGTTTCCATGTTTGTGAAATAAATGTTTTGGCTTTTTCCTAAATTACATTCCCATTAAGAAGCAAGTAGTTCTTGTGTATTCTTCCATCTCAAAGTAATCACTCACCTATTTCACCAGGTTTTTTTTTTGGAGTCTCAATTGGCAAATTTCTACAAAGTGCTCTTCTTCACAAGAGTTCCTCTTACCTCAGGACCAGAGGTAACCATGAAGCTGAGGGCAGTGGGGCAGCCTCACTAGTGAAGTGACTCCCTCCCGCTCACAGGCCTTCCGTGGGGCTCACGCCACACCTCAGCAACATTACAAAAGCCGACCTAAGTAACAGGGGTTGACTTCGGACATTGTGGTCAGGCAGACTTGTGTTTAAACCTAGGCTTTCACACTGGTTGATCGTTCAGCCACATGCAGGTTACCTAACCATGTCCCATGTGGCACAAAGCACTTGCCTGAACACCACACTGGGAGGCTTGACTAAACTTTAGCCTGGTGTCCACCTGCACTAGCCATGACTCTGAGGGCTACTGACCCCAGCCTTGTGCTGAGTTTGGGCTCAAAAATTGCAGTGCTGTCAAACTGCAGAATCTCTATTGCCCAACATAGACTTCTGTCTTGCCAAATAATTTTTAGTAATTTTCCACTCATCCCCTTTTATGTAATTTTCCATTTCCCCGTAGCCCCTCTAGTCTCTTTTTTTTTATTCCCTCCTTTTCACATCCCCATAATCCCTTTTAGTTCCCTCTCTGTTCTCCCTTTAGAAACCTCTGTACCTTTGTGCTGGCTGGATTTCAGCTCAGTTATATTGGAGTCTCTTTCCTCTAAGGCAGTGGACTGAACAAAATGTTTCGCCATCTCTAACGTGTGTCTGGCACTGTCTGGCATTGATGAAGGCTCAGCTTATGCATGTGTAACATGAACAGGTGAGTGTCTCTTCTTCTAACTTGGCACTACTTAGTGATATAATAACAGTAACATGTTGTGGGCCATGATGATTTATCTCCCAAAGTGGAAACCACATTGGTTGAATGTGCAAATATCAATGCTGTACTGAGTTGAAAAGACACCCCAAGCTGGGCGCGGTGGCTCATTCCTGTAATCCCAGCACTTTGGGAGGCCAAGGCGGGTGGATCACCTGAGGTCAGGAGTTCAAGATCAGCTTGGCCAACAT
>NW_012101954.1:3402879-3409253 GCF_000951045.1 Mandrillus leucophaeus
AAAAAAAAAAAAAAAAAAAAAATGAGAACAGCAACAGCACATGAAAGGCAGAGCTGTTAATAGAAGAGTGGGCTTGGGTAACAGAAAAGAGGCAGGCAAGGTTGGGATTAAGGGCCCTGTGTATCAGTGTGAGGTGCTTGGATTCCATCTTTAGGGCAACAGGAGAGCTTAAGCCACAAGGTGAGTTTTGCTTGCTAGGTGGTGCTAATAGGAAGAGCCAAACCATAAGGCAGAAAAGAGGTGGATTTGCTCTTTTTGGTCAATATTAAGGATTTCTGGTCCAGTCCCTGGACAAAGTTTATAATAGATGACAGAAATGGGAGAAGGTCTTTACTCAGGAAAATCCTCAAATCCATGGGAAAAAAAGATGGCAACTTCTAAAAAAATGGGAAAAGGATATAATGAGGCAATTTTTAGCAGAAAAACCTCCATCTCAAATAATAAACATATGATGAGGTGCTTAATATTATTACTAATCAGATGAAAATTAAATGGCCACAAGCTACCACTTTACATCTGTTAGACTATACCTTTATTAGAAAGCTGGATAGTGCCAAGTGTGGTGAGGGTGGGAGATCCAGGAGCCTCCCCTCACTGCTACAAGGAGACTGAATTGGAGAGCAAGCAAATTGAGTATTGCATACCCAAGGAGGCTGCATAAACTGGAATCCTTGAACAAAGATGTTCTTTGCTGTGTTATTTGTAGAAGTATGGAGTTGTCTCTCAGCTAAGAGATGAGGCTGACAAAGTGCTGTAGATGCACATGAAGTTTAATGCATCAATTATAGGAAACAGATCAGCCGGCCAACAGCAACATAGCTGGATCTCAACAACACAGTGTTAGTGAGAACTCTAGGAAGCAAAATGAATTATCTATGCCATTTATATAGATTAGAGATACACCCATACAAATATATACAGCTTTTTAAGGAATATGTACAAAAAGCACTCTATTAAAGAGAATGAAGGTTGCCCAGAGGCAGGGGGAGGGGAAAGGGAGTGAGGGGATGGAGCTTAAAGGCAATAAATAAATAATAAGAGTAAAACCTTGCATGGTCGCAGTTCTCAGACTGAGGAACATGAAGATTTTTGCCTTTGGCACTGAGGTTAAACAAAAGCCATCATTTTGAGGAAAAGGACTAGCTTTGTGTATGTACTTTATTGGAGTCTGGAAGGATGCCACATATGCTTAAACAATTATTTTATTAATAATCCCTTATAATTTTTATCGTGTTTTCCAAGCTCCTTCCTATAGGTGGATCAATTTGACTGTTACAATGACTATATAAATAGTGGGGATATTTTTAGAAAATGAGGAAACTAAGCCCACTGGGGCAAAGTGACTTGCCTAGAGTCACACAGCTGGGAAGTGTGACTCAGACCTTGGACTCTTAACCCTTGTCCAAGGTCTCAGGTCCCCAGGAATTATCACTACATCAAATGGAAAATCATTGCTCCTTTAAGGAAGTTGAAATGATAAATGTCATTTGCCTTGGATTTTTTTCACATGGACTTTTCTGTTTTCACTGCTTTTGTTGTTTTTTGATTTTGTGTTTGTCGTTGTTAGGAGAGAAATTTTGCTACTTGCTGTATATCATGTCAATGGCTGTTAGCACTACAACATAAAGTCTGTTAATGGGTTTAGCGGAACTCATAGGAGCTATTTTTAATTTAAAAGTGTCTTTATGTATTTTTCTTATTTCAAACATAACTTATACTCCATTGGAACTCTCTTTTTTTCACCTTCCAGAGATAACCGCTGGTAAGAGTTTGGCTTATATTCTTCTACATTTTTTTCCCCCAAGAAACTGAAATTTGAATTTTCTTCTACAGGTGAGGAAAAAAAAAGTAAAATCTCTAACTGTATTAGTGATGATAATTCTGAGAAGACAGGCCCATTGAGCCAAGTTGGAGGATATGTTTCCTGAGGCTGGAGATGCAGAAATAGTTGACTTTGCCTTCTCAAAGCATCCTGACATTTTTAGATGCAGCTGCACTCTATGGGCCGGAAGTCGAATTCCCTGGAGGGCTAGAGCTTTCAGTATTTTGGACATATGTGAAATCAGCACGGGGGCAGGCAGTAGGTTAACTTGAAGAGAATTCCAGTTACAAATTTAGCTCAGCTTCTAAAAAACACTCCCATCAAAGAGAGATTCCTGGTTGCTGTGGAACTGTATCCCCTATGGGATTTTCCTTGTGGAGTTAACTAGACACAGTTGTTACTAGGTAGCAGGACAACAGATTTGCTTAAGATCTCTTCGATTCTGGCAATTTGATGATGGGTGACTTATGTGGTATTGTGGACATCTGTTGGCTTTACATTTTGCCTGCCAAGCATCCATACTCTATTTTTTCTGGTATCCATACTCAATTTTTCTTCTGGTTCACCACCTTTACCGGATTGAATAATGCCTCCCTCCCCACCCCAATTCATGTCTACTCGGAAGCTCAGCATGTGACTTTATTTGGAAATAAAAGTCTTTGTGGATATAGCCAGGATGAGGTCATCCTGGATTAGGGTGGGTCCTAAGTTCAATGACTGGTGTCACCATAAGAAGACCAGGAGAAGATAGAGAAAAGGAAGCAGAGGCAGAGACTGGAATGAAATAACTGCAAGGGAAAGAACACGGAGGATCAGGACTGTCAATGCCGCTGGGAGCTAGGAGAGAGGCCTGGAACAGGCTCTGCCTCAGAACCTCCAACAGGAACCAACTCTTTGAACACCTTGATGTTGGGTTTCTGGCCTCCAGGACTGGGAGAAGATGCATTTCTGTTAAGTCCCCTAGTTTGTGGTATTTGTTATGGCAAATTAATATACCTCCCATTTACCCTGTCAAAATGATCTGGGGGCTAGTCTCTGTTGTGCTGGGCTTCTATTAACTTCAGTAGGGAAGGCACTAGGTTCAGGAGGCTGAAGAAGAGACCCAGAGTCCTCAGATGAGACATGGGGTTTTATTAGCAGGAAACTTACATACACAGTGGTCCAGTGGTGGTGGGCTGGACCGGAGAACCACAACTGCTTCCAAAAGCATGTGGTTTATACAGCATTTTCACCTAGCACCCTCCTGCTAACAACCTCCACCTGGCAACCTTCATTTAACTCAGAACAAAGGGCCTCAATTCCCTGCACGGGCCCTGTGCATTCCACGCATCAAACTGGGGGCTCAGTGTTTCTCATAGCTAAGAAATGGATAAGGGTTGGCCCCTTCCATTCCTGAGGATCTTTGGAACCCCAAACACACATCCAGGTGCATCTGCCATGCAGGGTCATTCTCAGAGTATGCTCAAGTCATCACCGTCAGGTACGTCTACCTTACGGGCTCCCACCCTGTCTCCAGGATAGACGTATCACACAGAACTGAGCAGGTTACTCAGGACAAACACATCACTTTGCCTGGGCTAATAAGAATTAGTCCTGGAACTCTTTTTGGGGTATTTGGCAAAAAGGCTCTCCTTTTTATGCCAGATCAGCCAACCTGGAGCTGCTGGAGGTCACACTTAGAGAGTCTGCCTGGAAATGAAGCAAATGCTAAGGAAAGCAGAACAGAAAGATGGAGACACATCCCTGACAATATCACTTAGGTACCTAGATCCAGCTATGCCTGAACCCCATGGACTGTTCAGTTAAGGGAGCCATAATATCCTGAAGTTTGAGTGGGGGTTTCTATCACTTCTAGTGAAAGGATCCTTACTAGTAAGTGTGATTTGGAGACAAGCATTCATGCTCATGGTCATTGAATGATAATCCTCAGAAGCTCCTAGTTGACCCTGTTGGATTATGGTTGCATTATCTCTGGAGAGATAAAAATGGAAAACCAACAGAAAAAAAGGAAGCTGACATAGGAAAAGGAAACAAACATTTGAGTGCTCAGTCCTGTGCTAAGCAGTTGACTTAAAGTCTTCCCTCCCCTTCCTTCCCTCCTTCCCTCCTTCCCTCCTTCCCTCTTTCCTTCCTTCCTTCCCTCCTTCCCTCCTTCCTTCTTTCCTTCCTTCCTTCTTTCCCTCCTTCCCTCCTTCCTTCTTTTCTTCCTTCCTTCCTTCCCTCCCTCCTTCCTTCCTTCCCTCCCTCCCTCCTTCCTTCCTTCCCTCCTTCCCTCCCTCCCTCCTTCCCTTCCTTCCTCCCTCCTTTCTTCCTTCCCTCCCTCTCTCCCTCCCTTCCTTCCTCTTCCCAACAAGTTTTGTTGTCCATAAGTTATAGAGGAGTGGCTTCAGACTCAGAGTGCCATTCAGGTCTGCTTGATTCTAAACCCACCTGCCCCATCACCTGGGGAAGGAATAATGTTGTTGGGATCCCAAATCCTCTTTGAACATCCTTACAGGGGGTGTCTCTCTTGCTTTGCTGAAGGCATTGCCTTGGATTAAGCTCCAGCCCCGCCCTTCACCCACTCAGGAGCTGGGCTGCCTCCCACTCTATAGGGAAGATGCTGATTATTGCTCCATCTTGCAGGAGAGGAAACAGGTTCTGAGAGTTAAATACCTTTCTCAAGGCCATGCAGTCAAGAATGGTCCAGGGAAGAATTCAAACCTGAGCCCTCCCTATTCAAAGTGTGGTCCATGGACTAGCAGTCTGGAATCATCTAGAAGCTTGTTAGAAATGCAGAATCTCAGCCCCCTCCCCTCCCCCTCCTGAACCCAATTCTGTATTAGAATGAGAACTCCAGTGACTGGTATGCACGAAGAAGTTTGAGAAGCGGTGGTGCAGCCCTTGCCATCCAGAGCACCAAAATCTCCAGGCGGTGGGGGACCAACATATAGTGTGTGCCCTGCTGCACTGGGCTCCCTCACACCAGCTGGCTCATATTGTCAAAAGGAAAAAAGTCCTGGGTGAGAATTGGCAAGCCCTGGTGCCCTCTCCATGGGGCTGGGAGGGTGGAGGGTTTGGCTACTGAGAGGCTGCACTGAAGGCCTGCAGAACGGGAGGTTCATCTGGCTGTGCAGGGTTCACCCCAGCCCATCTCAGGCTGCATCCTCACCACCTGGGCCCAGCTGGAGGGCCAGCTGCATTTTCCACAAGGGATTATGCCCGGATAGCTTCCCACAGCAGCTCTGCGGATTCCTTGCTAACCCCCTCTGGGAACAAAGGGCTTGGAGAAGGTCCACAGTCCTTTTTGGAGAGTGGGATCAAAGCGAGAGCCACATCTGTCACAAGAAACGTGGGAACAGCCTCTTGCCAGGAGAGATGGGGAAACTCTTAGTCCCTGGCTGGGTTTGATACTTCATGACTGGAGTGCTTTTCATGGCTATTGGGTCAGTGGCTGCTGATGGTCATTGAAGTCAGCTGAACAGAGAGCTTTCTTGCTTGTGCCCGTGGCCACCTGAAGAGGCGTGGGTGCTGTTATTGGCTATGTCTGGAACAGACCAGGGAACCTGGGGTTAGAACACTGGAGAGACCGTCAACAGCTGGGCAGTTAGTGGGGGCCACTGGCACTCACACCCAGGGCATTCTGCCTCAGATGCCGGCTTCTGTTCTGAGACACTCTTGGATGTCACAGAGCAGAACAGCTGAGCAAAAGGGGGCACTGCTCTGGATATTGACATTTTTGTGGATGATGGGGAGGATCAAATAATTTTATTAAAGAAACCATTTAAGATTCACTTCTAACAAGCTCCCAGGAGAGGCTATTGCTCCTTTGCAAAGTGAGTGTCAGGGTGGTGCACACATCTAACTTTGTGGCCTCGGAAAGCCACTTCTCTGTTTTCTGTCCTGTCAAAGCGGGTAATAGCATCCCCGGGAGGGATGAGGCACCGCCCTCATACATCAGTGGTGCTCTTGTTGCCCAGGCTCATATTGGGATCACCTGGGGGAACTTTAGACACTACTAAGGCCTGGGTTCCTCTTTCCCGGACACTCTGATTTAGCTGTGGGAGGTATGGTGCGGGGGGGCATGGGGAGGCAGGGACTTCTATGTGCAGTTGAGAACCACTCTCCTGAAGGCAACTCTGTCCAAAGAAATGCAAGAATCCCCATCACTTTTGGAGTGTCGGAGACACTTTACATCGGTGCTCCTCTTAAGTATGTTCCATGGACCAGTGCTTCCTCAGAGCTATTTGTTAATAGGTTGGCAGGAGAAGTACGGAGATAGAGAGTGCCCAGGAACTTCTATAGCATCTCAATACTGCCAGACCTCTGAAGAAGATGTGATCAGGGGCTCATCTGCCTGAACAGGGTGTAGACCAGCTCCAGGGCTGCCAGGCCCCTGTGGGGAGGTGCACAGCCAGGATGAGCTGCAAGTGAGTCCTGTGCAGGGGAACATGTGTCATTGTGCCAAGGACTAGACATAGAAAAACCCACTGGTCCTTCATCTCACCACTTCCCTGTTATCTCCTGAAATCTCACAGTCACCTGAAGTAGGTTTTTTTGTTTGTTTGTTTTT
>NW_012101954.1:3411078-3413113 GCF_000951045.1 Mandrillus leucophaeus
TATTTTTAGTAGAGACGGGGTTTCGCCATATTAGCCAGGATGATCTCGATCTCCTGACCTCATGATCTGCCCACCTTGGCCTCCCAAAGTGCTGGGATTACAGGCGTGAGCCAACGCGCCCAGCCCCAGCTCTGCTACTTCTTAACCATGTAGTCTGGGACAGATCTCTTAATTCAAGACTCGGTTCTTAAATGCTGTAAAATGAATCTCCTTTGTGCGGGTGTAGTGAGACTTTGAACAGCTAGAGAATTGCTGCTTAGGCCTGGATACTCGACATGTGGTTTGTAGCGCAGCAGCATCAGCATCACTTGAGAATTTATTAGAAATGCAAATTCTTAGGACTTAGCCCAGATTTTCTGAGCCAGAATCATTTAACAAGATTCCCAAATGATTTGTGGGCACATTAATGTCTGAAAAGCACTATTCTCAGGGACCTTCCAGAATGAATTTCAATGTTGGACTCCATCATATAGATCCATATTTAAAGACTTCTGGGGACAAAATAATTCTCAGGTGTCCTACCTTAGCTTACGGTTGGCAAACTCCTATTTATTCTTCAAAACCTTGCTCAATATTTTCCCCTTGGTCATACCTTGCCTGATTACTGAGGTAGTCAATCATTCTCTTCTCCTCACTACTTCATCACATACAAACATCTAATACTGCATTTATCATATTGCCTGATGAATGCCTTGTACAGGTGAGTCTCATCCCATAGGCTGTGAATTTCTGTGAATAGCAGCCCAGCAGTGAGGATGATGATGATGGCAATAGCTGAGATGAAATACATCAGCTCACCTAAGGGGTCTGACAACAGGACTTGAGAGCAGAGTTGCGACGTGGTCACCCTGGACCCCCATGTACCCAGATCTGCTTGGCCCAATGAGGTCTTCAGAAAAGTTTGTTGAGCTGAATTGATAGAAAAATGTCTCCCTCTTCCTTGATTCTCTCACATCCATGAAGGAGAAGTGTAGTGAAGGTTGTTGACATGCTTTATTTTTTCTCAGAAGCTCATGATCTGGGTCCCAGCTTAGCTGAATATTTCTTCATTTGCTGAGAGGAACATTCCTCCCCCGCTGGCTTTGAAGTATTTCTGAGGGGCGGCTGCCAAGTTTCATCGCCTGCCCTGGCAATGTGAGAACTTTCCTCATCATGTTCTGATGTGCAATGCATGCTGTCCACTGTCTTCCCCACTTTTCCTTTCTAGAAAACCAGATTGTAGTCTGGGCTGCTCACCCCATCAAGAAAGCCATGTAGGGCCAGGCATCATGGCTCACGCCTCTAATCCCAGCACTTTGGGAGGCCGAGGTGGGGAGATCAACCTGAGGTCAGGAATTTGAGACCACCCTGGCCAACATGGTGAAATCTTGTCTCTACTGAAAATATAAAAATTAGCCGGGCATGGTGGCGGGTGCCTGTAATCCCAGCTACTTAGGAGCCTGAGGCAGGAGAATTGCTTGAACCTGGGAGGCAGAGGTTGCAGTGCGCCGAGATCACGCCACTGCACTCCAGCCTGGGCGACAAAGTGAGACTCTGTCTGAAAAAAGAAAGCCATGTTAAGGTGAAACCAGTTTCAATGGAGGTAAACAACTGCTTTACATTTTCATGGAAAACTGAGGCAAGTACAAAAATTTGGTGTGTTTCCTTCAACCCTCAAAGATATGTTTTTTTTTTTTCTTTTTAAAAATCCCTTGCTGTTTTTATTTTCTTTTTTGTCCTTTGCAGGAGTGGCGCCATAGAGCATGTCAGGCATTGACTAGAATTCCTGTTCCAGTTTAGGGGCCACATCTCCCCTTGGGGTTTTGGATCTGCTAAGAGCTGAGACAGAAGAGCAGGCAAATATCCACAGGGCTTTCTGGAGTAGAGAATTTGTGTTTTCACATAAACTGTTAATTTATCCTTCTTATTTTTATTCATCAACTGTTATGTAATTCTTTGAATATTTATTAAACCATTATTAGGTATCTGGCAAATCTAGGGTTGTTGAATAAAAGATGACAGACACTGCTGGGCACGGTGGCTCATGCCTGTAATC
>NW_012101954.1:3415778-3417331 GCF_000951045.1 Mandrillus leucophaeus
TTAGCCAGGATGGTCTCATTCTCCTGACCTCATGATCCGCCCACTTCGGCCTCCCAAAGTGTTGGGATTACAGGCGTGAGCCACCGTGCCTGGCCAAAGTAGGTATTTTCATACTCATCTGCAGATGAGGAAACTGAGGCTTGGAAAGGTCAAGCCACCTGCCCAAGGCTAGGTATCTCTAAACCAAGGTAGGGCAGGGCTTTGTGGGTATATTACCAGTGTAGTCACGTAGGACTCCACGCTCTGGATTTAATGCCCTGTGATCGCCATCTTGAAATTCTTAGTAATTTTATTTTTGAGTGTGTGTTTTGTAAGCAAAGTTTCATGGGACAATGGAGCATATGGTGGGGCTTGGAGCCTCGACTGCTGCCTGGGCCTGCCACCCTGTTTTGCACCTCCCCACTTCCCCTGTAAGGGTTTTGCTTCCTCACTCTCTCCTGGCAACTGCTGCCACCCCCATCCTCAGGGGCCCAGGATGAGGGTGCTGGACTGACATGCATGCCCCACGCACAGAGCCACGAGACAGGCCCTGGGCAACTATTAGGGACTGCATTCGCCACACGGGTGAATCCCCATGCCCGAGGGGGCACACCATTAAATAGCAAGTAAAAAATACCATGACAGCTTGAGAGAGAGACTGTAGAGAAAGGAAAAAGCTCTTTCCCTGCTTTTTTTTTTTTTTGAACAAAGTGTTTTGCATTTTCATTCTGCATCAAACCCTGCAAGTTGGCTCTGCGTATGGCCAGGATTTTTTTTTTTTTTTTTGAGACAGTCTCACTGTTTCCCAGGCTGGAGTGCAGTGGCATGATCTCAGCTCACTGCAACTTCTGCCTCCCCAGTTCAAGCAATTCTCTTGCCTCAGCCTCCCGAGTAGCTGGGATTACAGGCATGTGCCACCATGCCCAGTTAATTTTTGTATTTTTAGTAAAGATGGGGCCAGGCGAGTCTCAAACTCCTGACCTCTAGTGATCTGCCCACCTTGGCCTCCCAAAGTTCTGGGATTACAGGCATGAGCCACTGTGCCTGGCAGGGCCAGAACAGCCCTCATGGGCCATGCTCTGTTTTCTTCCTCTACATGATTGCTCTGTTGTCCAAGGACTGCACTGCCCACTGCTACATGAAAGAGGCCAAATGACAGTTTCTTCTGGTAGGAAAAGTCATGGATTTGAATTGGTTTTTTAAAGTCACTGAACCTGGCTGCTCTTGGTCAGTGCAGGTGGAACTTGGGCCTCTCTCTGTGTGCTAGACTCTAGGATCTTCAGGAGGGAATTGCTTCATTATGCCAGCTAGTCCCATATCAGACTCTGATTTAGGGGGATTAGAGGCTCATTCTTTTGTAAAGAGAATAGTGCTTGAGACCCTGTGGCCTTGAGTCAGGCAGACCTGGGTTCAAATCACAGCTCTGCCACTTCTTTTATTTTTTATTTTTGAGATGGGGTCTTGCTCTGTTGCCCAGGTTGGAGTGCAGTGGCATGATCTCGGCTCACTGCAAGCTCCACCTTCCAGGTTCACACCATTCTCGTGCCTCAGCCTCCCAAGTAGCTGGGACTACA
>NW_012101954.1:3420836-3447471 GCF_000951045.1 Mandrillus leucophaeus
CAGGCTGGTCTCGAACTCCTGACCTCAGGTGATCCACCCGCCTCTGCCTCCCAAAGTGCCAGGATTAGAGGTGAGAACCACTGTGCCCAGCCTTGAAATTAAACTATCATAGGTGTCTAGGTATAGGAAAAAATATGTATATATAGGGTTCAGTTCTATCCTCAGTTTCAGGCATCCATTGGGGGTCTTGGAACACATCCCCCCTTGAATAAGGGGTCTATAGTATTTCAGGCAGAGTGAAGGGGAAGGGCAAGGGGTAGAGGGTCTTTCTTCCAGCTGAATCAGTCCCCTTGAAAAAGACTTCGCAGAAACCTCACCCTAGGACTTTTGTCTGGATTCAAGAGAGGCAGCAAAATGCAGTCTTTTAGCTGTGCATGTTGCAGCCCTGAATAGAGCCCAAGGCCTGTTAATTAAGGAAGAAGCAGGGAATGGACATTGGGTAGACTGTTTTGGTGTGTTTGGAGGAACGTCAAGTTCTTAGTGTTGCCAGAGCCTGAGGTGCCAGAGGGCATGCGGTGGGAGGAACGTGGTGCAGCACGCAGCCACTCAGGAAAGGGGAGGCACAGCCAAGACGGGGGCAGGATGGAAAGTCCATGGATGCCGCAGGGCTTAGACCTAGCCTTAAATGTGAATCCATCCCTGGAGTTGGAGTGTTAGGGTATCTCTTTTCTCTTTTGGCTCCTTTCCTTCTTCCATTTTTTTTTTCCCTCCCTCCTTCTCCACTTTATTCTTCCCCTTCCTTCCCATTCCACTTCTCTCTTCACAAGAGCTGCAGGATTTGGGTTCCAGTCTGAGATGAGTTGGAAGGTGGGGAGGAGCCCTGCTCTCAGGTAAGGAGGGACTCGAGGGCATACTAGGGAGTGCTGGTGTGAAGTTTCCATCAGTGGAAAAAGCCTGGGAGCCAGGCTAGAGATAGCCACTCAGAAGAGGTAGGGAAGAAAGAGACATCATCTGGGCAGTAGAGTAACATGATAAATGCAGACTTAAGAAAAATGAGTCTATTGGAGGCCAGGCACAGTGGCTCAAACCTGTAATCCCAGAACTTTCGAAGGCCAAGGTGGGTGGATCATGAGTTCAAGAGATCAAGACCATTCCGGCCAACGTGGTGAAACCCCGTCTTTACTAAAAATACAAAAAATTAGGCCAGGTGCAGTGGCTCATGCCTGTAATCCCAGCACTTTGGGAGGCCAAGGCGGGTGGATCACCTGAGGTCAGGAGTTCAAGACCAGCCTCAACATGGAGAAACCCCGTCTCTACTAAAAATGCAAAATTAGCCAGGCGTGGTGGTGCATGCCTGTAATCCCAGCTACTGGGGAGGCTGAGGCAGAAGAATTGCTTGAACCTGGGAGGTGGAGGTTGTGGTGAGCTGAGATTGCACCATTGCACTCCAACCTGGGCAACAAGAGCGAAACTCTGTCTCCAAAAATAAATAAATAAAAAATAAAAATACAAAAAATTAGCCAGGCATGGTGGCAGGCGCCTGTAGTCCCAGCTACTCGGGAGGCTGAGGCAGGAGAATTGCTTGAATTCGGGAGGTGGAGGTTGCAGTGAGCCGAGATCGCGCCCCTGCACTACAGCCTGGTGACAGAGTGAGACTGTGTCTCAAAAAAAAAGAAAAATTAAAATGAGTCTATTGGAAATTATGCCTTCTCTAAACTGCATTTAAATTTTACAGTCTTGGCTCAGGAGGAAGAAACCTTCATATGAAATCTGGACTTTGATCCTAGTGTCTTTCATTATCCTCCACATGAAATCCTGTAGGAGTCCTTTCTTAATGTAGGAACTTGGGAAGAGCTGCTTTCCTTTGAATTTGTGGCCGCCTTCTTCTCCATTAATGAAATTTACACAATCCATCTGACTTCCTTTGTGCCATGGCCCCCAGGAAACATTGGGGTCAATGATTGGATTACTGTGGTTCTCTTTTCTTTGGTTCTCATTTTCTATTTCTATTGGTATTTTAATTGCCTCATTGGATATATTTTTGTATGTGAAACATGACAAGAAACACAGGTATGTTAACTAGGCTGGAAGAGATGAATGTGTGGCACAGTTGCTAGGTGCAGGGGAGTCCTGGCAGGGTGGAGAGTTAGCAGTCGTTGTGGCCCAGTTGGGAGACGGTGTGATCGTGCTGGGAGGGAAGTTTAGATGTGTCCAAGAGAAGTTGCAGAGAGCCCATAGCATGATATCTGACCATGTCAGTTTCACAAGGGGGACAGCTGCAGGTGGCTGACACATCCAGACATGTGTATGCCAACTGGGGAGGAAATTTGCTAGATGGTTTTCATTTGGGTTTTATTCTATTCCTTGGTATTGAACCTTGGGCTTTCCTGAAAGACATACTTTGGCAATATTTCCTGTCTCAACTCAGGACCAGGGTTGGAGATCAAAGGCACCCATGCTACTCTGTTTTCTACAGTCTTTTTATTTCTGCCACTGGTCTTATGTACCTACCAAGTACATTCTTCAAAAACAGACCTACTTGCATTGTAAACTAATCTAAAAATTGCTATGATGGGCAGATATTGGCCATGGTGTCACCCTTTAGGTGACATATTAACCTATTAAGAGGGCTTGGTGGGGGCAATGTTTTGGTTGTAAAAAGTGACTTAAATAATGGAGATTTTGATACCATTCAAGTGTTCTGTGAGGGTGATGGATATATGTAAAAGGAGGGTTTTGGTTGTGTGTAAGTTTCACGGCCCCAGGACTCTCTCGCCTTGTTGCCCACTCACACTGTGACTGATTAACTCCCCATGGCCAACCCCAGCCTATCTCTCCTGCCTGACTCCATCCCCCACTGATCTGCTCATTAACTAACCAAACAATCAATCAGCCATGCAGTCGCTTCAGTGCTCCTTTGTTTCAGCTTTTCTATTTCAAGCTCAATTTTCAGTGATAAAAAATAAAAAGGAAATATAATTTTGTGCCTGTATGACTCAGATATTTAGTTGCTTCTAGTTCTGGGCTGTTTCCATTGTTATTCTGGCCATTCATTTATTCTTTCACTCCTCATAATCATTCATTTCTTATACATTTATTCAACACAACTTGATTGAGCATCTCCTAGGTGCAAGACTCTGGTGCTGATGGTGGAGAAAATAAACAATTTCTGTCTTCTTGAAGCTCCCATTCCAGTCTAGAGTTTCTCAACAGACAGAGCTACTAGCATTTTTGTGCAAAAATTATTTGTGGCCTGGGATGGTCCATACATTACAGGGTATTTAGTACCACTGGTTCCACCCTCTAAATCCCAACAGCATTCCCTCTTTCCATTGCAACAACAACAAAAAATGCCCCCACGCATTTGTAAACTCAGTGGCAAGCCTGTTGTTTAGATAAAGTGTGGTGGATTCTGTGCATTGGTTCTTCTCATTTTCTTCCCCCTAGTTACTGAGGTTGGAAAACTACAAACTATGTTTCCCTTTCATCTAAGGTGTATTAGTTTGGTTGGCTGCATAACATGATACCACAGACTAGATGGCTTAAAAAACAAGTAGTTATTGTCTCACAGTTCTGGAGGCTGGAAGTCCAAAATCCAGGTGTTGGCAGGTTTGGTTTCTCCTGAGGGCTCTCTCTTTGGCTCGCAGATGGCCACCTCCTCCCTGTGTCTTTATGCAGTTTTTCCTCTCTGTGTATGTGCATTCCCAGCATCTTTTCCTCTTCTTATAAGGACACCAGTCATATTGGCTCCCTCCTCCCCTTATGAGTTTGTTTAACCCAAATTACTCCCTTAAACATCCTGTCTCCAAATACAGTCTTGTTGGGGGTTAGGGCTATCACAGAGATCTGAATTTAGGAAAAACACAATTCAGTCCATAACAGATGGTGAAGCATGTGACCTAGCTTGGGCTAGCACATACCTCTGCTGGAGATCCAGATGCAGAAGTGAGCAAGGTGAGGGGCTGATCTTATGCAGGTGTTCTGACAAGCATGGTGGCAGGGGTAACTGGTTTCTAGGGCTGCTGTGGGTTTTTAGCATCCAACCTGGTATCATAGGGCCCAGTGATGGGTAGCAGAAGCCATCAGTGTTCCCTGCAGCAGGCCTGTGGTGTGGATAGGCATTTCTCCTGGCTCTGTTATTCCTGCTTGCATCACATCTGATCTCATTTTCTGTTTCTCCTGAAGACTGCATGCACTATTCAGTGCTGTTTAATAAACCATCTTTTTGCTTAAAATAACTAGAGTGGATTCTGTTGTCTGCAACACGGAACTCTGATACAGAAAGAAGATCCCCAAATATTTCATTATAATTTAATGTGGTAAATTCCGGGTAGAGTTATGCACAGGATTTTATGGAACCTCAGAAAAGAATAACCCATAGTCATTTGCATTCATCTCCTAACTCTTGGCACTGCCTCCCACCATTTGAGTGTTGCTGCTTGTTCAGAAGCTTCTTTGCTAGATGGATCTAGTAATCCATTTATCTAACAATGACTCTGTAATTTAGTAACTAGTAACTAATCAGCTAATCAACTAGTAACTCCCTTTATTTGTACCTGAGAGGCTGATCCCATTATTGTGGTTGGAGTTTTAGGACAATGGGTATACAGTCTTAACTCTGTTTCTCTAGCTGTCTCATCTCCAGCCAGTCACTTCTGCTCCATCAGCCACATTTTCTTCCAGTAAAATAAGAATCAAGCAGTCCCAGAGGCCCCTCTCAGCATTGCCATGCTACACAACATAGTGATTCTTCAGTGGAAACCAAAACACGTTTATGTGCTTGTGTGAACTCCTGCAGAATGTGCCAAAAGGCAGAGATGGATGTGAAGTTGCCATTTGAGAAACACAGGTGTCTGGAGACTGCCCTGTCTTCATGGCAAGGGAAGATGGTGGGAGGAGAAGCTACAACCAAAAAGGCTTTTTCAAAATGTGTTCATCAGTGTGCTAATCTCACAGGATTCTTCTGCAGAGGTGATTCATGGGAAATGCTGCATACTCTATTGCTTTCTGGACGTTTATGGTAAACTTAGCAGGCTGAAGGCTTAGAGGAGGCCTCCAGGAAGGAAACCTGTTTATTAAACCTCTTCTCAGATGTATTTGACCACTCGACCCTTTGTTTTCCACACAGCATCTACTAACATCCTCAGTAACGCCACTTTGGGGAAATACTGAACTAAATTAGTCTCAAAGTCTTCCAAAATAAGCACAGACCTTCAAAGGTCCCATTTGGGATGGTGAGTCCTGCCTACAACTTCCCTGACTTCTGACTAACCCAGGGAGCTCTCAGAGTTCTCAGCAGCAGGAGGCAAGGCCAGAAATCCCTATGAGTGGAGGCCACATGGAATTGTTGCTGTATCAGTGGTGAGTCACAGGGGTCCACACTGGGGACATGAGTATTACACATGAGTCATGGGCATATGGAAGCCTTATTCAACTCTACCTTCCTTTGGTCCCTAATCCTTTGTAATGCCCGGGTTTCGTGATGTAACTTCAAGGGAATTAAGCTTGGAAAGCAAAAATGATGTAATTAATTTAATTCGGCTTCAATTAAAGCCTTCCGTTAGCATGACATCTGACCATGTCAGTTTCACAAGGGGGACAGCAGCAGGTGGCTAGGCATGTCCAGACCTGTGGGTATGCCAAGTGGGGAGGAAATTTGCTAGATGGGTTTCACTTGGGTTTTATTCCAGTCCTTGATGTTGAACACTCAGGGCTTCCCTGAATGACATACTTTGTCAACATTTCCTGGCTCAGCTATTAACTGAGGACCAGGATGGAGACATTAGACAAACAGACTAGGCCATTTTCTTGTCTTCTGAACCCCACCACTGGTTCTTTGGTTTTACCTAGAGCTACTCTCTTCAAAAAGATACCTCCTTTTATTCATTAAAAACTGATCCAAAAAATGGTTTTCATGGGCAGTTATGGGTGGGTCATTGTGTCATATTTTGTTATGAGTGGCAGATAAACTTATCAGGAGGGCTTGGTGAAGGCAATGGTTTGACCTAAAGGAGTGACAAAAATAGTGAGGATTTGCCCTCTGTTATTGGGAGGTGATAACAGTGTTGACTTTAAACTTGTTTGTAAAAATAAGCTCTTTCTAGGCCAAGCACCGTGACTCATGCCTATAATCCCAGCACTTTGGAAGGCCAAGGTGGGAGGATTGGTTGAGCCCAGGAGTTTGAGACCAGCCTGGGCAACATAGGGAGACCCTGTCTCTACATAAAATAAAAAAGTTAGTTGGGTGTGGTGGTGTGTGCCTGTAGTCCCAGCTACTTGAGAGGCTGAAGTGGGAGGATCCCTTGAGCCCAGGACTTCAAAGATGCAGTGAGCTATGATTATGCCACTGCACTCTAGCCTGGGCAACAGAGCGAAACCCTATCTCTAAAATACATAAATAAGTTATTTCTGGGACTTCTGGAGTCTTGTCTCTTTTCTTGTCCAATCTACAGTTAAAGAAACTTCTGGAATAGGTGAGCATCTCCTTATTCCATGACATCCCTGAGATGCTGCCGACACTCTCTCTCTGCCCCACTGCGTCCCCTTCCTCACCTGCTTTGCCATCCACTCCTGGGCCCCAGACTTCCTGCTGCCTGTGCTGCTGCTGCTCCCGGCCCTGTCTCCAGGAAGAAAGCTTGACAGCTCTGGCCAGGCTAGGGAGCACAGGGCCTGCGCCACCTCTGCTGAGGCTCAAGTTGAGGGGAGGTTGCTCCTGCTCCCTGCTTGTCCCCAATGCCTGTGGCTAACACAGCCTAACTTTCAACCGCGAGTCCCAGCGCAAGGCCTTGGGGAGCAGCCTGGTCTTCTCTCCTGCTGGCTGAGAGACTTTTTAGGTCATGCCAAGGGCTCAGTAGGGCGTTCTTTCCTAGGTGTTTCGGCTTCTCATTCCCATCCTTCAGCATTCATCACTGGAGTTTTTTTTTTTACAGTCTTGCTCTGCTGCCGAGGCTGGAGTGCAATGGCACAATCTTGGTCATTGCAACCTCCATCTCTTGGGTTCAAGTGATTCTCCTGCCTCAGTCTCCCAAGTAGCTGGGACTATAGGTATGCATCAACCACATCCGGCTAATTTTGTTTAGGTATTTTCAGTAGAGATGGGGTTTCACCTTGTTGGCCAGGCTGGTTCGAAATCCTGACCTCAAGTAATCCACCCGCCTCGGCCTCCCAAAGTGCTGGGATTACAGGCTTGAGCCACCACTCCCGGCCCACTGGAGCCTTTTTGTTCCTTCTTTCATAACTCACAGGAGCTGCTTTTGGGCTCACTAGGTAGAGATGAGATTAGCTGTGGATCATTGCTAACATGTATTGGGCTGGGTGGCCTGGGCTGGGAAGTGTCTGACAGGCGTGGTCTCATTTCCTCCTCACTTCAACTTTCTGAGGGAGAAGCTATTATCATCTCCAGTTTAAAGATGAGATAATTGAGACTTCAAGAGTATCTTAGGCCGAGCTCAGTGGCTCACGCCTGTAATACCCGCTACTTGGGAGGCTAAGATAGGAGAATCACTTGAACCTGGGAGATGGAGGTTGCAGTGAGCTGAGATTGTGCCACTGTAGTCCAACCTGGGTGACAGAGTGAGACTCCATCTCAAAAAAAAAAAAAAAAAAAAAGTCTCTTAGCTCAGGCTGCTACAACAAGATCCTATAGACTAGTAGTTTCTAAGCAATCAGAATCTATTTCTCACAGTTCTGGAGGCTGGGAAGTCCGAGATTAAGGTGCTAGCATATTTAGTGTCTGGTGAAGGCCACTTTCTGGTTCATAGATGGTGCCTTCTCACTATGTCCTCAGATGGCAGAGGGAGCAAGGCAGCTCTTGGTTTTTTTCTTGTCTCTTTTCTTGCTAGGTCGTTAGCCCCATTCATGAGGGATCCACTCTATGACATTATCACCTCCCAAAGACCCTACCTGCTAACACCACCACTTTGGGGGTTAAGGTTTCAACATGTAAAATTTGAAGGAGACAAAAACACGCAGTCCATAGCAAACAGGATAAATACTGTGGCCAAGGTTTCGCAGTGAATAAGCAATGGAACAGAGACTCACTCAGTGAGCCATTTATGGAACACCTGCTCTGGCCCGGGTACTTCAGGGACAGAGGCTGGAATGTGACCAGACATAGGACTTCAGTGGAGAAATAGGAGAAGTGAACCAAGGGCTATGTGAGGCAAGACGGGCATTACGGTGGGCAGCCCACCAACGTGGCTCAGGGAGTGGGTGGGGTGGGTTGTCCTTGACAGACTCTAGTTTAAGGAAGGCTCTTTGAGGAGTGACAATTGGTGTAGCTCTGGGGGATGAACAGGAGTGAGCAAGGCTAAAGAGGAAAGAGGGCCCCACTTTGCAAAGAAAAAAAAGTCAGAGAACAACACAGCACATTTGGGAAAACACCATGCCTGACTCAGGGTAAATGCTGAATAATCTTTGGGCACTAACAGAAACGATGCCCAGCCAAGTTTCTCAACCCATTTCTAGGCTCTGCGGAGGGTGGGATCTTTGTAGGGTGTAAAGTAGGGAAGGGCTGCACAGATTTGGGGTTTGGGAAGGTGGCTGTGGCTGGATGTGAAGGATGGCTAGGAGGGACAGGGGAGGTAGCACAACTCAGTTGAGGTCATTCTTTCCATGATTTTCTTTTCTTTTCTTTTTTTTTTTTTTGAGATGGTGTCTTGCTTTGTCACCCAGGCTGGAGTGCAGTGGTGTGACCCTTGGCTCAGTGCAACCTCTGTCTCCCGGGTTCAAGTGATTCTCCTGCCTCAGCCTCCCAAGTAGTTGGGATTACAGGTGTGTGCCACCACACCCAGCTAATTTTTGCACTTTTAGTAGAGATGGAGTTTCACCATGTTGGCCAGGCTGGTCTTGAACTCCTGATCTCAGATGATCTGCCCGCCTCAGCCTCCCAGAGTGCTGGGATTACAGGCGTGAGCCACTGTGCCAGGTCAAGACCATGCTTTTCAGAATCACTCTTCATTAGAATTTTTAAATTGGAAGGATATTTAGAAATTCTTTTCTTTAAGCCTCTTTGATCAAGATGAAGAACTTGATACCAAGGTGGTTAGAGGAGGCACCAGTAACCTCAGATAGTTAGTGGTGGCCCCGGCCAGGACCCAGGCCTGCTGACTCCCAGCAGATATATATTTTTGCCACACTGCACCAGTGTCTGGAGACATCATTGTTGTCTTAGTCTGTTTATGTTGCTATCAACGAATACCCAAGGCTGGTTAATTAATAAAGAAAGATGTTTCTTTGACTCACAATTCTACTGGCTGGAAAGTTCAAGACTGGGCATCTGGTGAGGGCCTCAGGCTGCTTCTATGTGTGGTGAAAGGCAAAGGGGAGCCAAAGAGTTCAGACAGCACATGGTGAGAGGGAGCAGGTGAGAGGGAGCAAGAGATAGGGGAGGGAGTGCCAGGCTCTTTTTACAACCAGCTCTTACCAGGAACTAATGAGAGTGAGAACTCATTCAGCTCCGAGTAAAGGCACTCATCTTTTCATGGGGACTCTTTTTCCATGATCCAAACCCCTCCCATTAGACCTTTCTTCAACACTGGGGACCAAATTTCAACATGAGATTCGGAGGGGATAAACGTCCAAAAATAGCAGTCTTGGTGGGAGTGGGGCAGTGATGGAGGGTGGACGACTACAGGCATCTTGTGGATAAAGGCCAGGGAAGCTGCCAAACACCCTACAGCTCCAACCACCAGGAACTATCTAGCCCCAAATGTCAGTGGGACCAGGACTGAGAATCCCTGCCCAGACAGTGGAATTTTCAAAAAGCCCTTGTTTGTTGGGAAGCAACTTCAGAACTGGGGGCTGTGGAGAGTAAACCAAAGTCAGTGGGACGCCGGGCGCGGTGGCTCAAGCCTGTAATCCCAGCACTTTGGGAGGCCGAGACGGGCGGATCACAAGGTCAGGAGATCGAGACCATCCTGGTTAACCCGGTGAAACCCCGTCTCTACTAAAAAAAATTCAAAAAAAAACTAGCCGGGCGAGGCGGCGGGCGCCTGTAGTCCCAGCTACCCGGGAGGCTGAGGCAGGAGAATGGCGTGAACCCAGGAGGCAGAGCTTGCAGTGAGCTGAGATCCGGCCACTGCACTCCAGCCTGGGTGACAGAGTGAGACTCCGTCAAAAAAAAAAAAACAAAAAACAAAGTCAGTGGGACATTTTCCTAGGCCTGCGCGACTCAGAGAGAGACAAGAAGCCTCATGAAGGTTTACTAGTAAAGTTACTATTAAAGGTTGCTATTCAAAAAAAATCATTTTTCTTAAAGGTAAGTTTGTTCACTGTAGAAATAACCAATTAAGAGGAAAGGGAGAAATAAAATCACCTGTGGATCCACCCCAAGAGATGCTCATGGTGCACATTTCGATGTGACGTTCTGTGTTTTTAGACACACATGTGCATACAACACAGGCACATATAGATATTTTATGCACCTAAGTAACAACCATTTTTTCAATGGCATCGAGTCTGGGAACTGGAGGGCCCCTTGGAGCTGCCTGGGTGAGTGTGGGTGAGCATGTTTGGGCAGGCTGAGGCAGAGCCCTGTTGACGTATGTGAGAAGCAGGTGGGACATTCAGGGGTGAGGGCTGGGGTCTGGCAGGGAAGCAGGTGGGACATTCAGGGGTGAGGGCTGGGGTCTGGCAGGGAGATGAGGAGGAGGAGGTAGGAGGCATGGAGACTGGCTCTGTGGGGATCAAGGGAGGGCTGAGGGGAGGACCGCAGGTAGAGTCATCCCAGTAGAAGGACTAGGGAGAGCACATGATGTCTGAGGAACTTTACAGCAAAGTGTGCAATGGAAAGCCTTCTCTATTTCCTCTACAAGAATGTCCAGTGTGCTCGGAATTCTTGTAGAAAATGTGTGTGTGGGAGGTGGATTTGGAGGGGTAGGGGAGATCTGTACTCCAGCAGGCTGGAGCAGAGTCCACCCTGCAATCAGGGGCTGGATTATAGAGCGATGGATATATCTGCATGCATGAATATGTATGTGTATTTATTACTAATGTAAGATTATATCCAGTCTGTTCTGTAGAGTGTTTTTCACTTGACAATATATTGTGGATATCTTTCTATGACATTAGATATGCCACTACATTGTTTTAAATAGTTACACAGTTGTCTATCAAAGGGATGTGCCATCGTTTAATGAATTCCTTAAATTTGAACATTTTTCATGTCTAATTTTTTATTCTTGGGGCCAATCTTTCTAGGTGTATCCTTTACAGAGGGGTTTCTCAGCTTTGGCACCATTGACATTTTGGAGCAGAGAGTACTTTGCTGTGGAAGAGGGGCTGACCTGGGCCCTGTAGGGTGGTTGGCAGCTCACATCCTCACGGCCAACTGGGGACAGAGCTGCGATTCATACTCAGGCAAGGCCAGTGTGCTCTCCAGGGCACCTTGGCTCTAGGGGTGTGGCTGTAGGGCAGGTGCCGCTAATGAAGTCCCCTGGGAACCCTCGCAGTACCTGTGTGTTGCTTAGTCTTTCTAACTGAGCTGGGGGGAGGCCTGACCAGTGCCCATCTGTGCTGGGAGTACTTGAGCTGGGGCAGCAGCAGAGGCTGCTGGTAAATCCTTGCTTGTTCTGCAGGCAGATGCAAGTGCCATTTGTTGATTTCTTAGCAAAATCCTCATCAGGTCAATATGGGCAGGCAGAACTCAGAAAAAGTCACTGGCTGGTCTTGGACTGCAATTCAGTCTGTTACTTTCTGTGAAATGGGTCCTTTAGAATCACAGTGGGTTGGGGCTCCCTGAAAGCCCCTGTGAAATGCCCACTGACCCAGGGAAGGCCTGTGCTGACCTATGAGCTGTTTTATTGTCTTCCATCCTACTGCACGTTGTGGTTCAGTAACCATATACATGGAAGGAACTGCCTGGACCTGGTTGACCCCCGGGCCACGGCAGAAGAGAGGATCGCCCCTGGGCCCCAGGGCCTTAGCCCTGAGGTCACAGGATAAGGGCTATAAGACAGAGGTGGCCCTAGTGATTTCTAGTTTTGGGTTTGTAGCTGTGAACATTTTCCACACTCTGCAGCTTCTGTCAGTTTCTTTCTGACAGCCTGGGAAAGGAACTGTCAAACTTAGAGATCCGCTATGAAAGGGCTAGAGAGAAAATCCTAAGGAACCAAAACTGGTTTTTCAATTTTGAAATAAAAATGTCAACTAATAAGAGTGAGAACTCATACATTCCCAAGGAAGGGCAGTAATGTAGCCAAAAAAAAAAAAAAAAAAGGAAGAAATGCTATCAATATCTCACCCTCACCCTTTAGTTAGAGAGGGGTGGTATGTTCTGGAGTGTCCATTAGGTTGTTTTTAAAAGAAAAACCCTGAGAGACAATCTCTGTGTGAGTGGAGCTTCGAAATTTCATCACATTATAGGGGTTTGAATTTAGGAGTTTATCCAACTGGGCCCATGGAGAAGTTTGGGGAAGATTGTGGAAAAAGTAGCAGGTAGGGAAGAGAGTCTAAGAGTAGTTAGGTGATGGGCACCAACCTGGCCCTTGCACTGCTGCTGTTTCATTTAATGTTACTCCGGCAGCAGGCAGCGGGGTTGGAATTAAGCATGGAATTTGGAGTCAGGGCATCCTAGGTTCCCCTCCCCGCACTTTCTAATTGTGTGGTGAGGGCAAGGCCCTCAGTTTCTCTGAGTTAGTTTCTCATCTATAAAATTAGTACCGCCACATAGGTATGAAAAAGAAATTAAATAATGCTCCTCAAGCTTCTGGCTCTGTTATGCAGGAGGATGGTGATGCTCAGAGTGGTTGGAAACTTGGACCCAGTTTCAGAATAAGTGATAGAAGAATTTGGATGAATCAAGACCAGGAGGAGGGTTGGGGCCCTGTGTGGCAAATTGCTAAGGTAGCCAGGCTTGGAGACCCAGTGTCCACTGCTAGCCTTGTATGCCCCTTATTCATTCATTTATTTATTATTTGAGACAGAACTTCACTCTGCTGCCCAGGCTGGAGTGCAGCGGTGCGATCACTGCACACTTAAGCCTTGAATTCCCAGGCTCAGTGGATCCTCCCACCTCAGCTTCCTGAGTAGCTGGTACTACAGTCGTTCAGCACTGTACCTGGCTAATTTTTTGTTAAATATTTTAAAAAATTTATTTATTTATTCATTTTTTTTGAGATAGAGTCTCGCTTTGTTGCCCAGGCCGGAGTTCAGTGGCCGGATCTTGGCTCACTGCAAGCTCCGCCTCCCGGGTTCACGCCATTCTCCTGCCTCAGCCTCCCGAGTAGCTGGGACTACAGGTGCCCGCCACATGTCCGGCTAATTTTTTTTTTGTATTTTTTAGTAGAGATGGGGTTTCACCGTGTTAGCCAGGATGGTCTCTGTCTCCTGACCTAGTGATCCGTCTGCCTTGGCCTCCCAAAGTGCTGGGATTACAGGCGCAAGCCACCACGCCTGGCCAATTTTTATATTTTTTTGTAGAGATGGGGTCTTGCTCTGTTGCCTAGGCTGGTCTCGAACTCCTGGGCTCAAGTGATCCTCCTGCTTTGGCCTCCCAAAGTGCCGGGACTACAGGTGTGAGCCACTACACCCAGCCTGTATGCCCCTTACTAATGCGATCATTCACTTACTATTGATTACTGACCTATGTACAAAGAAATAATAATTGGAGGTGGCTAACAATAAAAGGAAGAAAGACAATAAAATGATAAAGAAGCAAAGATAAGAGAACAATAACCAAATGGTAGTAAGGACAACGATCACAATTCTTAACGAAGGACAGCAGAAGCAACTTAGCAAAAACATCAAACTCTGAACTCTCAGGAGTCAAGACAAAAAGGGATATGCAGCACGTCACTTCTGCTCGGGGATTTTTGTGGTATTTTTGGCCATCCAACATCTGGAGCCTTTTTCTCTGGGAATTTTCCTCCCTCCATAGAAGTAGAAATGGATGATACTCGTTCTTGGCCTCCGTTGCATCCAGGGAGCAGAAAAACATCAGACACACCATCCAGAGACAAGTGGGATTGGGGATGGCCTATGGGAAATGCTCTCTGGCGTATGGCTGTGATAACTGCACAGTTATGGAGATGCTGGTGGTGGCAATAGGTGGCCCATGCTGGTGGGGCTGCTGATAGAAGCCGGCTGCACTGGCTGCTACAGTGTGCTATCCCCTGCACTGCTGCGTGTCAGGACTGGGGTGCTGATCCATTCAATCCATGTACATAAGAATTTTTTTCTTCTAATTTTTAATTTTTGAATAATTTCAAATTTACAATGAAATAAAAAGAATAGCACAATGAACATAATATTTACCTTTATCCAAATTTAATGATTTGTTAACATTTTTCCACATTTGTGGGCACAAGCCCTGTCTCTGTCTCTGCACAGATGCGTATGCACACGCACACATATTTGCTGAACTATTTGAAACTGAGATGCCCATATCATGATCCTTTACCTCTGAATACTTCAGCATGATCTCCTAAGAATAAAAATGTTCTCCACCTTCATAATTCCATTGTCACATTAGGAAAATGAATAATTTTATAATATCATCTAATATTCAATCCTTATTTAAATTTATACACTTTCCAGAACTGCCTTATGTCTTTCAGTCTCTTGAAATCTAGAACAGTCCCTCTCCTTTCCCAGTCATTGTCTGTATTTGACACACTTTTCAAATGCTTTTAATTTCAGCTACTTTAAATAAATTTATTTTCTGCTCAAATCAACTCTAGTCTCTTCTGTCATTTATAAATCTGGCCTCATGCACACATTCCTCTTACTGAAGGAGCATTTCCACCACATTCATAGGAAGATTAACTTTCCCTTGATCAAAAAGGAGTAGCAGTTCCAAAAATGGGCTCTGCAGTTAGACTGCCTGGGTTGGAATTGAATCCCACCACTAACCAGCTGGGGGAGGGCAAGCTACTTAACCATTATGAGGATCAGCTTCCAGAATTGTGAAGCTGCATAATAATAATAGTCTCTATTGCATAGGGTTGTTGAGAGGATTAAACAAATTCACAGGTGTGAAGGGCTTAGAACCGTCACCCAGATGCACTGTAAGTGTTGTGTAATGGTTTGCTGTAATGAGGCAACCTCTTCCTGGTGCATTCTCCCAATTCTTTGCTTCCTAGACAACTTGTTTTCTGGGAAAATAGACCCAGTGGAAGACCCTACTCAATGATCTATTTTCCACTGTAGGGTGATAGTACCAGCTGTCTTCTTTGCGAATGGTGCTTTAGAATTTTCATTAAAAGGAGAGGCCAGGTGTGGTGGCTCACACCTGTAATCCCAATGCTTTGGGAGACTGAGACGGGAGGATTCCCTGAGGTCAGGAGTTTGAGACCAGCCTAGGCATCAAAGTGAGGCTCTGTCTCTACAAAAAATTAAAAAATTAGCTGGGTATGGTGGTGCACACCTGTGGTCCCAGCTGCTCAGGAGGCTGAGGTGGGAGGAACACTTTAGCTCAGGAGTTTGAGGCTGCAGTGAGCTGTAAGTGCACCACTGTACTTCAGCCTGGGTGACAGAGTAAGAGCCTATCTCCACACACACACACACAAAAATAAAAAATAAAAATAAAGGAGAAGGAAGTACATTGTACTTAGAAATAACTTTCCCAGTCTTTAATCACATCAGTAGCTCTCATGCACTTAGTGCCTACCTTGGGCCAGACACTGTGTGCATATCATCTTGTTCCTCCTCATAAGGACTATGGGGACATTATTATTGCCATTCCACACATGTGAAAACTGAGGCTCAGAAGTAAAGTCACTTGGTCAAGTTCAAGCAATCACTAAGTAACAGCACCAAAGTTAGAACTTCAATCTGGCTGCCAAGCAAAGTGCTTTCCAGTAAACCATGTTGACTGGATCCCCGAGTTTGATGGGTTCTAGTGTTTTTGCTTAATCACACCTCAAATCGCCTATTAATAAACATCAGTGTGGAAGGACCTTTTCTCTGTGGACAGGAAAACTGAGACCCAATCAGCTGTCATTGTGGCAACATCTGCCCTTCTTTTAGAAAGAGATGGGACAGGTTATTCTCAGGAAAACACTTAGCTGGCTTCTTTGGCTGCATCGACTCAAATCCGCCACTTTGGAAAATCAAGTTGAATAGGAATTGGGAGGGATTGCCACTGCCTGGGGACCCAGAGCACCTCACACACACAAACTTGGGTTTTCAGGGAGATGTCTGAGTAAAGAAGAGAGGCGAGGTTTTAACCTTTTGTGCAGCCAGATTTTTTTTTCTTTTTTTGAGACGGAGTCTGACACTGTCACCCAGGCTGGAGTGCAGTGGCGCAATCTCGGCTCACTGCAAGCTCCGCCTCCCGGGTTCACGCCATTCTCCTGCCTCAGCCTCGAGCAGCTGGGACTACAGGTGCCCACCACCACGCCCGGCTAATTTTTTTTGTATTTTTTGTAGAGACAGGGTTTCACTGTGTTAGCCAGGATGGTCTCGATCTCCTGACTTCGTGATCTGCCCGTCTTGGCCTCCCAAAGTGCTGGGATTACAGGCGTGAGCCACTGCATCTGGCCTTGTGCAGCCAGATCTTTAGGCTATGCAGGTGGCCTGATTCAACAGGAAATGGGGACATGAACTGAGGATGAGGGTGACTGAGAGAGCCAGTTCTTCATAGTCATATTCAGTTTAGTGACTGCTGATGACTTGCAGGTTTCATATCTGAACATAATTTTCACTTTACCCAGTATTTTCCACAGGAAAAATTAGGGGAAAAAACCCAAAACCTTTTACTACAGAATATTTTTGTTTCTTTTTAAAAATGGGAACTAATTGAGTAATACGTGATCTTGTAACAAGGTTATTAGAAGGTAGGAAACTGGAAGCAGTAGAGGCATTCACAGTCAACCTTTCGGAGTGCTGCAAGCTTATTTTTTACAAGCAAAATTATTTTCTGCAAAATCCATTTCGTGTGAATACTTAAAATAGAAGCCAATAATAGTTGGGATCCCCTGGATCCTCACCCCGGATCTCACATCGCATTTAGATGTGACATCTCCTCAGCCTCCTCTTGGCTCTGGGTGATCTGAGCACCGAGGTTGGAGCTCTGCTCACTGCTGTCTCCTCCCGAAGTCTCTTTTTTCTTGGAACGCCACAGCTTTGTGCAACACTGTTCAAGAGCCCCTGATATACTCCAACACCTATTTACTAAAAATGCAGACATGAAACGAGTCATTTCAGCCTACATTTAGAAAACAGTCTTTTTCAGTCTGGCACAGTGGCTCATGCCTGTAATCTCAACACTTTGGGAGGCCGAGGCGGGCGGATCGCCTGAGGTTGGGAGTTAGAGACCAGCCTGACCAACATGGAGAAACCCCATCTCTAATAAAAATACAAAATTAGCCTGGCATGGTGGTGCATGCCTGTAATCCCAGCTATTCAGGAGGCTGAGGCAGGAGAATCACCTGAACCCAGGAGGTAGAGGTTGCAGTAAGCCAAGATAGCGCCATTGCAGCCTGGGCAACAAGAGCAAAGCTCTGTCTCAAAAATAAAAAAATAAAAGAAAGAAAGAAAGAAAGAAAGAAAGAAAAAGAAAGAAAGAAAAGAAAGGAGGGAGGGAGGGAAGGAAGGAAGGAAGGAAGGAAGGAAACAGTCTCTTTCTGTGAGAGGTGAGAAGTGAGAAGAAATGCAAACAATTTGTGTCAATATTTCCCCGTCAGGGAGGTGGAGCGTAACTCCTCACTCCTTCCATGTGGGCTATGCATCAGGACTTCCATCCAGAGAGTACAGTATGGAAGGGTGAACTCCAAAGGAGTACGGTGGAGACACCTGACAAACACCATTTCAATCAGGTAGTCAAAGTTAAGAGCAACGAACCATGCTAACTGTACGTGCCCTGATACGATGGGATGGGAATGGCGCTTTATCTCTGAGGTCTTCCTCCCTGAAACCCTCGCCCAAGTCTAATCACCAGGAAAACATCAGAGCAATTCCCGATGGAGGGAGAGTCTGCAGAATGCCTGATCAATACCTCTCACATCTGAAAAGCCATCAAAACCAAAGACACTCTGGGAAGCCGTCAGGGCCAAGAGGAGCCTAAGGAGGCAATGCCTAAATGTGATATGGTGTCCAGGGCGGTATCCTGGAAGAGTGGAGGGACATTTGGTAAAAACTAAGGCTATCTGAATAAAGTATGGATGTTAGTTAATAATAACAATAATACATTGCTATTGGTTCATTAATTGTAAGGAATGTACCATACTAACAGAAGATATTATTAGCAGGGGAAAACTGCTTGAGGTTTATGGGTTTATGGGGACTGTCTGTACTATTGTGGCAGTTTTTCTATAAATACAAACCATTCTAAAATTAAAACTTACTTTTGAAAAAAAAAAGGTTTATTCCATTACATAATAATTTCTGGTGTAGGAAAAGCGTTTTTTTTTTGTTTTGTTTTGTTTTTAATTCAGTCTAGTCCTTTCTGGTCATACATGGAGGCTAAAGGGGTTTAAAATGCTCTGATGAGAGTCTAGACATTAACTTATACAATCCATGTTTCTCACTTCACCGGCTTGGGGTACAGAATAAGGTCATATCTTTTAAAATATGCATAATGCTGGACTCCCATTTGCCTTCGGCTAACTGGAGAATGTTCCATGCCCTTGGCTCCTGGGCTCCTGGTGGCATGGTGCTGTCCTCCCGAGACAAATGCAGTGTGGTCCAGTGAGTACTGTCAGCATCTCCATCATCATGGGCCTGCAGGAGCGGAGAAGAAGCCAGCCCTCCCCATGGCAGCTGTGCAGCTTGGCTTCAGGCCCGGTCCTTGATGGCCTGTGCTCCTTCAGTTACTCACCTCTCCAGGCCATGAACACAGCCATTTCTCAGGGGTCAGGGTGGCTAGGTCAGGAAATCTCCCTAACCATAGCCACCTGAAGTCCTTGGGGAATTCAGAGTGAAGACATTGTCCTTTCCCCTCACTTTCAAACCTGTTGATTTCCTGGCCCAGCTTGAGTGGTATTTCTCCTCTCTCCATCCCCAGGGGTACACATCACTTGATTTCCTGGCTACTTTTGCTCTGTTGTGGGTGAAGAAAGCCACTGCAGCTGGGTGACTGTGACTTAGATGGAGAGGGGAGGATTGATCTCTTTTTAATAGACAGAAGAGGGAGTGAGCTGGGGAGGCAGGCATCGAGAGGGAGGCACTTCTTTCGCTGGTAGGGAAAGGACTTGTGTCCTGGGCCTGGTTCACCTAGCTCTGTGACTCTCAGTATTCTATCTAATCTTCCTGGGTCTTAGTTTTCTCATCTGCAAATTGGGGAGAGGGATAGAAAAACTGGAACAGACAAGCCTGACTGTGCAGTGTGTTTTCTTTCCTTTTTTTTTTTTTTGAGACGGAGTCTAGCTCTGTCTCCCAGGCTGGTGTGCAGTGGCACAATCTCAGCTCACTGCAATCTCCATCTCCCCGGTTGAAGTGATTCTCCTGCCTCAGCCTCCCTAGTAGCTGGGATTACAGGCATCTGCCACCATGCCCGGCTAATTTTTGTATTTTTTGTAGCGACGGGGTTTCACCATGTTGGCCAGGCTGGTCTGGAACTCCTGACCTCAGATGATCTGCCTGCCTCAGCCTCCCAAAGCGCTGGGATTACAGGCATGAGCCACTGCGCCCGGCTGTGAAGTGTGTTTTCTGTTCCATCTAGCAGTGTATCCAGGAGCCAAAGCTGGGGCCTGGGCTCTGGCACTCCCTCACCCCCAACCCTCACCTCTACTCCCACCCGAAGCAGTGGTGCTCATCCCCTTGCCATAGGCTCAGCCTCAGTCATGGGTGGGGAGAGAAAAGCCTTGCTCTGACCCCAGCTTAACCCTGGCCCCCATTCAGAGGTCTTGTTGCTATTGTTCTCTGGGGTTTGCTTCACCAGAATACTGCCTCTTGATGTTCTAAGATCCTTTCCAAGGCATATGCAAGTCCCTCCCCAACCACAGTGCACATTGACTACCTAGGGAAGACTTTACTTTTTTTGCTTGCAAAATCCAAGTCCTTTCACTTTTCCTCTCCAAAGTGATGAAAAGGAATTCGGCTGCCAGGACAAGTCACAAGGAAGATGAAAGCAGCTTTCCTGAGGTTCAATTCTTCCAGAAACAATCTTCCTCTTCCCTCTTCCCCCAACTCCTCCCCAACTTTCAATGCACCCAAGTGTATATTGTTTTTAAATGTCAAAGGGAAAAAAAAGAGAAAGAAAGAGAGTGAGAGAAAACGCATTTGCTCCTGAATGCCACATTCTGATGAGGCAGAAAAGGGAGAAAGAACAAGTGTTGGAATTAAAGAGAAGCAGATTTTTTGTCTCCTTTGCCTTATTCAGGTCTTCAGGCTGGCCCCCTTTGCTCTCTCCTCTCCCTCCTGTTTCCCTCCCCTAGACCGCATTGAAATGTCAAATACCGCAGTTTGCAGCTGAAAGGGGGTCCCTGGTGGGAACAGCCTGCCCTTCTAACCTGCAGGACCGAGCTGTTCCCTGCTCGCCCTTGTGTTTGCTTTTCCTTTTTCTTCCTCGCCCGCTAAGGCCAGCAGATGTTGTTTGGGAGCGAGGAGGCGAAGGGGGAGGAAAAGCCTTTCCACCTGGGCTTGTGAAGGAGGCGCGTTACAAACACGCTGGGCCCCTTCTTTCCCTCGAGTTTCTCCAGCCTCCGGTTGACACAGATTGTCCCCTGGGGCCTTTTCACTTTCCACCTGGGAAGAGAAAGGCCGGGGAAAGGAGCTTCCTGTACCCAAAGTGCCTGCCTCTGCCTGGGTCTCCTCTCTTCCCTTTCGGGGATTCTGTCCAGGCACGTTGGAGGTCAAGACAAAGCAGAACAGTCATGGGCTTTATTAAAAATGTGCAAACGGGCCGGGCGCGGTGTCTCACGCCTGTAATCCCAGCACTTTGGGAGGCCGAGGCGGGTGGATCACGAGGTCAGGAGATCGAGACCATCCTGGCTAACACGGTGAAACCCCGTATCTACTAAAAATACAAAATATATATTAGCCGGGCGTGGTGGCGGGGACCTGTAGTCCCAGCTACTCCGGAGGCTGAGGCAGGAGAATGGCGTAAACCCGGGAGGCGGAGCTTGCAGTGAGCCGAGATCATGCCAACTGCACTCCAGCCTGTGCGACGGAGCGAGACTCCGTCTAAAAAAAAATAAAAATAAAAAAGTGCAAATGGAAGTAGAAACGTTTTACAATGCCCAGAGTTGGTGAAGGTCTAGGGAAAGGATGTTTCCCTATATTGCTGGCGAAAGGGGACATTGGTCCAGGCTTTCCAGAGGGCTTCTTGGTAACATCAATCAACACTCTTCGAAAAAGTGCAAATGCTCAATTCAGCAATTCCAGGTCTAGGGATTTTCTCCTAAGACATAATTAGGCATTGAGCCAAGAGTTATGCACAAGGATGTGTGCCTCAGGAATGTTTATAATACAGCTCGATTGGAAACACTTTTCTCTCTGTCGAGGATTAGAAAAAAATAAAGGCATGTTATCTCATGGAATAGTATAGAGTCATTAAAAATGATGTAGATTTATATTTGTGTATGGTAAATGTGTTACAGGAAAGGGTCCCGATCCAGACCCCAAGAGAGGGTTCTTGGATCTCGCCAAGAAGGAATCCGGGGTGAGTCTGCAGTGCAAAGCAAAACCAAGTTTATTAAGAGAGTAAAGTAGTGAAAGAACAGCTACTCCATAGACAGAGTATGACGTTCCGAAAGTAAGAGGAGGAATGAATCCATCTAGCTAAAATGCTTGTATATATCGGGAGATGTGCTCTGCTACAAGGGTTCGTAATGAAGGATTAATTTTCTTAATTAAAATATTTTGCAAGAATCGATACTATCTTTAAAACAAAATTAGGAGTGTCTTTGTTCTCCAGATATCAAGATATCTGGATACTCCCAAGTCTGGGTCTGTTTAGTAAACATTATTAATTTGTTCCTTTAACTGTAAACATTTGGAGGCTAGGAATGCCTAATTTTCTGAGAGTGCAACCCGGCAAGTTCCAGCCTTATTTTCCTAGCCCTCACTCAAAATGGTGTGGCTCTGGTTTGAACGCCTCTAACAACTGATAGCAATAACTTAGGCACACCCTAAGAATGGCCTTGTATGGCAGACACACTGGAATGTGTGTTCTGAGCTAGGGAATCCGGGAGTGGGAAACACGGAGACTCATTTTTTGTCTGTGAGGAACATCTGAGCCTCTGGCCCATCCCATAAAACATAGACCATACAGAGGATTGTGGCTCTGAGTTTTGGCTTGCATGAAGGTTGCTAGGAGGAGGCTGTTCGGGGGGGAGGTACTAAATGAAACTGCTACATAAACTGCATGCCTTTTGCAATCGGTTGCAGTTCTTCTGTCCAGCCCACCAGCACTGGACTCCCTCCCCTGTAAGTAAGCCCCCAAGTAAGACCCCATGCCTCGTTTTCTGGCTCTGGGTCTTTTCTTCAGCCTCTTGAATCTGGTGCCTTCCCCACTGGAGTCAATAGGGGTTTGGCATGATAGTTTGCTGATGTCAAAAGATGTCTACAAAAAAGCAAGGGAACCCTGTCACTACTAAAAATACAAAAAATTAGCCAGGCCTAGTGGCAGGTGCCTGTAGTCCCAGCTACTTGGGAGGCTGAGGCAAGAGAATGGCATGAACCCGGGAGGTGGAGCTTGCAGTGAGATCGTGCCACTGCACTCCAGCCTGGGGGACAGAGCGATACTCCGTCTCACAAAAAACAAAAAACAAAAACAAAAACAAAACAAAACAAACAAACAAACAAAAAACCAAGGGAAATAGCAAGATATACAGATATACTGTGTATACTTCTTTCTCATTTTTTACATTAAATGATATATGTGAATAGAAGAGTCTGGAAGGATAGGCACCCAGATGTTGAGTTCGGTGGTGAAATTATGGTTGATATTTCTTGTCTTTATAATTCCTAGTGATTTCTCTTTTTTATCATTTACAAGGATCCTTATTATAATCAGAAAAAATCAACAAAGTAATTACTTTCTTAAAGAGTGGGAACTGTGTAAATTAACTTTTGCCCCTCTTTTTCCTTATGTTGTACAAATAAAAATTTCCTAATAATTAAAATGTTCACTTTTATAACACAGAACTAGAGATTTATTGTTTTTGGCATCTGAGAAGGAAAACATCTAATCCCTAATAGATCACAGAACACACGATGATGTTCTGTGATTTCTTTCCCCCTCTGGTCGCCTGTTACTTAACTTTGACGGCCCTTTTCCAAAGAATGATTGTCATCTTTCCTCCTTCAGCTCAACTCCAAGCTGGTCCTGCATCACTTCTCTCTGCTCTGTCCCAACTCCACTGTCCTACCTACTCAACATCCCCCAGCCGCTTCCCCCAGCCAGCCTGCTGTTGGCTTTTCTGCCATTTTGTTCTGTACAACCAACTCCAACCCCCACATCAGGACATTTCAATCGACATATTTAAAAGGAGACTGACTGTCTTGGACAGTCCAGGACATGTGGACATTGCTATAAAATACCCCCACCTTGAATATTGAGAGGTTCCTGTAAGCCTTCCAGTTTTCCCTTCCCAACATGACTTCCTAAATGCACCAAAGTTACTATTTGAATTTTATATGATTCTGCCGTTAGAGTCAAAACTGGGTCCCTTTACCTATATGTCCCATCAGAAGGTGAGGCTTTGGCTTTGGATAAAACATATCGTGGAGGTGGAAGTTCTGACACTGCTTTTCCAAATATGAACCGGTGTTCCTAGGAAACACACTGCAGAACTGACCTGCATTTCCAATTTTTGCCCAAGTGGGAGTGGCTAGATGAATTTAGGGAAAGAGACTTGAAGTTAGCACTTGAGATACTGGCTGCCATATTGGAAAGTTGGAGGCATGGCTTGGATGAGCGTGGTTGACTTTTGGAGCCCATGCAAACCTCTCCAGTCTGGCAGTTTGAAGACTGTCCTTTCACATTTGGTAATGGAGGAGAGGAGGAAAGTAGGAAAAAGGCAGTCTTTATTTGTGCTTGTTCTTTAGCTGAGGTGAATGTATCGGAGTGTTGTTGATGCTCTTCAAATGGCTTTGCTGCTACTGGCATGCTGCTTTGCTCAGGTGCAGGCAATCACTTGCATAGAACAGTGTGTGTACATGTAGATATCTCTTGGCCATCTTCTTGCTGGGGAAATGCTCCTCAAGAACCATGGAATGGAAAGATGAGCCAAGGAAATCCTCTTAACTTCCTGCAAGGATCCCCCAGCCATAACCCTCTCAGGGTTCAGGATGACTGAAGATCATCCTGAGTGCCTGGTGTGTGCCTAGTAATGCAGGTACAGTTCAGTGTGGGGAGGACAGTGCTAGAGGGAAAGAGCCATCGGCCACTGCTTCTCTGCCAAAGAACAGCTTTAGGGAAATAAAAGACAGCTGCGTAGAAAGCAGCCAGGCACTTCCATGGATACTTTCATTTGTGAACAGAGGCCGTGCTAAGCAACAACTAGAAGGAGTCTTGGGCATCCCTGAGTGGACAGAGGACAGTTCTTTGTTTTCCCCCATAAATAAGGGACATTTTCTCCAGGACTTTGATGTATTCCAGAAATTTGTTGTTAGTGAGGGCTTTCAGTTATCTTTTCAGATTCTCATGATTCTTAGGTCTTTATAATATCGCATCTTGAGAAAAAGTATAAGTTTTGAAAATCCAGCTCTAGTGATTACAAAATATATAAGCTTAGTCTTCAAACTTCTCTGGTTTTACATTTTCGTTATCTCTATAAGGGGGACTGTAATATCAGGCTCTGGGGGTTGTGGGGATTAAAAGGTTGGTTTAATTGATGTGGTCCTGGCTATCTTTCTAGCCTTATGTCATTTATTTCAATATTTCAAGCCAAATTGATGTCTTTCCCTTCCCTACATCAGTAGGCTCTTTCACACCTCTTTTAGCACTTCCTGTCCCTCTGCCCGAAATATCACTCCCTGACTTTTTTGCTTCTCAAGCCCAGTTCACCCTTCAAGGACCAATGGAAGTGTTGCCTCCTCTGTGGTATCAGCTTTGCCCCTACGTCTCTGCCTCTATTTACCTCTGCAGGAGCTCATCATACAGTCTCTGTTTTGGGAAAGTCTTCATGAAAACTGTTCCTCTCCCCTACGAGACTCTGAACTTCTTGAGGACATGGCGAAATATCTGTTGCTGGATGTATACACAGATAAGTCAAGTGCTGTACTACTGGCAGCCGCTGTTTTATTTTTCTGCCTTTCTCTAGATTGACTTAATCACATATGTATAAAATCAGTCTAGCAGGAGTAGGTACTCTGATTCTCTGTCTGCTGTTTTTAGTGAGCCCATTAGATAAGTGATCTTCAGAGTTGTTCAGGTGCAGGGCATTTGGAAGTCCCTGTATTGTTTGGGGGAGACTATGAAATATTGATACAGTTGTCTTCAGTGAACTATAAATAATTTATTAGTTACATAACATAATATATGTTATGTATATAATACACGTTTGCAACCATGGACAGATATAATGTGTCCATAAACAACAAATAAAAACCCAAATCCTTTTCAAAATTCAAGTTTTTAAATGAATCATAATTGTATTCCTCCAAGTTTTAGAATCAACATTCATTTGCTGTATATTTATTTGTTTGATCTGTGAGTGCTCACACGAAGCAATAATGAGTGATAAATATTTAAGAAAAAAATACTGGAGAACAACTTACAACTGAGAACACTCTATTCGTTAACCATTACTCAATTTTGACAGCTTAATTGTCTTGTTTAGTAAAGTTTATTGAGTACTTAGGATGTGCCAGACACTACTAAGGGCTTTGCATGGCTATCCCATTAATCCTCATTACCACCCTAAGATATGGACATTTTTATAATTTTCATTATACAGATGAGGAAATAGAGGCTTAGTGTCAAAGGTTAAATGCTTTCAAAAAGTAAATGTTTTCAAAAAGTAAAATCATGACTCTCATACTAACATAAAACGAACACAGGTCAGAGATTTGTTCGAACTCGTTAATTAACGAGAGAACCAGTAAGATGTTACTGAAACACATCTGCATTTCTATGGACAAGAACAATTTGCCTTACTATAAATTTTCTGTAATTTAGAGAATTGCAAAAGAGCTTTAAGTTAATGCAAGATGGAGGTAACACAGAGAACACAAGAGCCAGAACACCTGGTTATCTTGTGTGCCCATTTCAGAGTCTTCTCCGGTTTTTCACAGGGTTAGGAAAGTCACAGGAATAAGATGCAAACCCAGCCACCCAGAGCTGGTATCCCTAACAACTGCTCTGTTGCTAGAAAGATTTAAGAACTATTAAGTTGATGCAAAAGTAATTGCAGTTTTTGCCATTGAAAGTAATGGCAAAAATCGCAATTACTTTTGCATCAACCAAATACAAACTGAAAGAGAGATTATCAGCTCTTTTTTGGAGTTGCTTTTCCTCCTATTGTTTGATTTATTGATGTAACTATGTTTCTTCCATTTAAAAATGCTGCATCGCGTATGTTTAGGTTTTAGAATATAAAAGGAACTCACTAAATGTGAGTATTGTATTAAATGCTTGAAGCCTGATATCTCATTTTAACAGCCACCACTTAAGGGAGATATTAGTAATTCCCATTATGCAGATGAACAAATAGGTTTATAGAGACACTCCAAGATGCAAGGCTAGTGGAGTGGAGCTGTGATTGAAACCCATGTCCTTCCCATCCAGGGCCCATCATCAGCTAGGAATGTGTTATTTTTCTATTTATTCTTTTTTTTTCCTTTTTTTCATATATATATATATATATAT
>NW_012101954.1:3448686-3451487 GCF_000951045.1 Mandrillus leucophaeus
AGTTTCAGCTTTCTATATATGGCTAGCCAGTTTTCCCAGCACCATTTGTTAAATAAGGAATCCTTTCCCCATTTCTTGTTTTTGTCAGGTTTGTCAAAGATCAGATAGTTGTAGATGTGTGGTATTATTTCTGAGGGCTCTGTTCTAACAGAAAGAATTTGCACTGTCCCCACCTTCGGAAGGCTGCATCATTTGCCATGGGTTGCTGAGTTGTGCTGAGGATTAGGGATAGAGCAAAGGAAGTAAGATCAGAAAGAAGCAATTTTTTTTTCCCCTCTGTGCTCAGTGGACCCATATTTGTCTACATGTGGCAGCCCAAAGTGACAAAAGTGTTCCGGACCCAGTGCCTGACTTATGCCAATGTTCAGAAATTGAGTAGGGCCTTGATGTTGGAGTGGCAGTGTGCTTTTTCAGTTGTGTAGGAGCTGGATTGCTAGGACAGAGCAATTCTCTGAAGGTGTTAAGACTGCTCTCAAGGCTGAGTGAGGTGGCATACGCCTGTAATCCCAGCACTTTGGGAGGCCAAGGCAGGTGGATCACCTGAGGTCAGGAGTTTGAGACCAGCCTGGCCAATATGGCAAAATCCCCTCTCTACTGAAAATACAAAAATTAGCTGGGTATGGTGGTGGGTGTCTGTAGTCCCAGCTACTCAGGAGGCTGAGGCAGGAGAATCGCTTGAACCCAGGAGGTGGAGGTTGCAGTGAGCCGAGACTGCGCCACTCCAGCCTGGGTGACAGAGCAAGACTCTGTCTCAAAAAAAAAAAAAAAAAAAAAAGGGGGGGCCCTCAAAATGCTGCAGGCCACTGCATTTACTGCATCACATTAGCTGTCAGTTATCCGTCCGAAGAAACTAAGCCGTGTTTTCTAACACTCACTATACTGTAGCCATACCCTAGGACTGGCATTTGTGAACCCATACGGGGAGGCTTCCTTCAGGTTCTTCAAGCCTGACTCCATCCAAATGACCTGGATGCTTGGATACAAGGCAGTTTCGTCAACAGCCCTCCAGAATTAATCAGAATTTCAGCAGGATGAGGGCTGAACATATCTCTTTTCAACATCCAAATATACTTGGGCTTTCCAGGTATAAACACTGTGTGCTGGATTCAGGCAGGCCGGAATGTGCATCCTGGCCACACTGCGTGATATTGGGCAAGCCAATTCAGCTCTTGAAGACCCACTTTCCTCATTTGAAAAATGGGGATAATTATAGTTGTGGGGAGTGGAACGAGGTGATCCACGGGAAGTGTTGGCACTGGGCCCAGCACCGGCTATGTTCCCAGCCAATGTCAGCTATTAATGAATTTCATTGATTCTAAGATGCTCTTTTTTTGTAGTCTACTTCTAGAAATTGATGGCATGTCATGGTCTCAATGGTAGCATTTTTCCCCCTTCTTAGGATCTCTAAGACAATGGTGCACCTTACAATAGATGGTGTCTAGACTTAGTGAAATACAGGGTGTGTAAATGTCCCTGGGGTGCAGTATTGATGACCACAGGGCCTCGTGGAGGAGTGCTGGAACTTTGGAAATGTTAAGTCTGCCTGAGCTGTGTCCATCTCTCCAGTGTTCTGCGCACACAGGAGTCAGTCAAAGAGAAGCTGAATAAACAAGGCGGGTGAGTCTGCCCCTCTTGGGTAGGGTCTTCACAATTGCAGGTGCACTTGCTCAGGCTCATTCTCTCAGGTGTTGCTCAGGTTTTCTTTCCAGGCCAGGGCAGCTGAGCTGGGTAGTGTGGGTGGGGTGAGGGCTTTGCTCATCTCGTTCGAGGTCCTCCTCAACAAGTTGATCTCCAAGCTTGCTTGGACCACTTGGCTTCAGCAGGTTCCATTATCCTTTTCCTTTGGGTGCCCTTTCAGGGAATGATTTTGAAATGGAACCCAGGGTCCCGAAGGACACAGCAATATTCCTAATACCAGCTTGACCCAAGAGGGCAGATAAGGAAGACATTACCCCTGCTCCCCACCAACCACCTCTGCCTCACTCTTGTTCCATTCAGCCACATGATCATGACGGGACTTGGCAGCAAGACAGCCGTGGGGGAAGGTTTGCTTCTGGTTTTTAGTTTTAAGGTGATCCTATAGGAAGGAATCGGTGTAATGAATGGTTTGCTTCCTTTGAAAAAGAACCATCTGGGTTCAGATTTCATATTTACTATTTTAAACCCTTTCAATTAGACCCTTGGGGTTTCCCAGGCCTGCCTGGGGGAGTCTTTCTCCAAACTTCCTTTCCTTTCTTTCCCAAACCCTGGGACAAATGTTTGTTTTTCTCACAAATTCATCAAGGCCCAAGGCCTTCAGAAAGTACTGAGGCGCTGGGCTTTGACATGGGAAGCTGGAGCCTGTCTGGGGAGCGTTTAGCCGGAGAACAGTACTTGGCAGGCTTGCTTCCTGCCCCATGCTGCCATTCACTGCGGACAGCTTGGGGGTGGGGACGGTGCGGGGGTGGGGGTGCTTGGCACATTTGCCGAACCCACTGGAAGCCCTCAGTTTGGAGAGGGAAAGGGACTTTCTCATGGATTTCCCGCTCCAAGAGCATCAATCAGCCTCAGAGCAACACTAGTGAGAAAAGGAGTTGTTTATAGCAGGAAAAGTGATTACAAAGGCCACCCGCTCACTTTGTATCTTTTGTTCCTATTGGCTCCTTGACCAGAATTCTGGGGCAGTCCTCGTACAGCCTTTGCCTGCCTGGGTCTGTGGATCCTGGAGGTCGAGGAGGAAGGGAAAAGATGCCCAGAGGAGCAGGAAGAAGCCCGGCTCTGGAGTCTATGCTGTGTCCCATCTCCCTCCCTCCCTTCCCTCC
>NW_012101954.1:3452092-3472431 GCF_000951045.1 Mandrillus leucophaeus
TGAGGAAAATGAGAAGGAAAAAAATGTCATTTTCCTCCACATTTACTCCCTCCCACCGCACCTTCAAACCCGTTTACATTTCACAAACGTTACGGGCCAGAAGATGCACATCTGTGCCTGGAGACCATTTCCTCTCCTGAAGCCAGCCTCTGATGGAAGCCTCCGCCCTGCTGGTTGGTGGTTTTGCTCGGCTGAGCTGTGGACTGTGGGGTTAGAGGACCCTTGCCAAAGTGAAGAGTTTTATCTGCCTTCCTGACAGCTGTGAGAAATTCTGATTGACAAGAGGGCAGATTCAACACAGGGGGTTGTGGGAGACAGGTCCCCACGTGTCAGTTTTGAGAGGCCCTACTGGTGTCTGGTAGATTTCATTTCTGTATTGGAAAGTGCTTTTTTAATATGGAATTGAAAATATTCAAGGATGTAGCAAGGGACAGTTGCTCCAGGTCAGAAAATGGTCTGTATAAAAATGCTCTCCCAGCTGCAGGGTGGAATGCATGGACTTGACCCTAATACGAATAATTGAATTTATAGGAAGAACATTGCCCTGTGAATAGCTCTTGGAAGCTGCTGGGGCAGAGACACACAGGGGTTCTAACATGCAAATGAGGCTGAGTACGAAGCCCCAGAATAAAAAACCCATCCATCCATCATTTTATTAACACGTGGGTTCCTAGACTGATTTTGAAATTTATCAGTACACAAGTTAATTATACTCTTAAAAGGTGATCAGAAGCATCCATAGGTGTCTTTGACCTTTGACAAGGAACACGCTGCTGCGGGTCTAATTGTCAGAATAATTGTTTTCTCCCCTGCAAATGACTGGCGGCAAGTGCAGCTCTGTGCATTCGTGTGCTTTTAATTATCTACAGGATCTGAGGATGGGGGTTTTGTGGGATATGCTTTTATAAAACAGTTAAGCTTTTATAGTTAAAAATACCAATAATTCTTCCTGGCTGGATTCATTTATTTTAAACAAATTACGGTGGCTGGATATAGGCATAGGGCTCAGGTGCTCCAAAAGGGATATTTACCCTCATGATGTGTGGGTTTTGTCTTCATTTGTCTGAGTGATATTAACAACAATACACAACCTTTCTCCAACTGCACTTGCTGCTTGTAAGCAAAGTTTTTGTGGGCATTGTTGTAATAATCGGGCAAGACATTTCAAAATATAGGCTAAAGGCCAAAACAGAGCAATTTAAGAAAATAAATCCATGTTGTGGAAATGAAATCCATTTGGGCTAAAAATGAAGGGCGTGTGTGTTACAGTGAAAACAAGATGGGTAACAAACTCAGAATCACTTGAATTTATCCAGCACTTCTTCCATTCATTTGGTAAATTATTGGTGGCAATGAACATGTGCTAAGCTAGGGTCTGGGTATATATGGTAAACTGCTGTCCTGGAAATAGCGATATAATTGTACAGATGGCTGAGAAGCTGAAGGGCAGGGTGCAAAGAAAGGGTAATACAGATGGGTGGAGATGGTCAGAAAAGGGATCCCCTAATGAGCAGGAATTAACTAGATAAAGTGTGTTTTTGTGTGTACGTGGTGCTGGTGTAGGTGATGATAAAGTGAGGATGGTGTATTTGAGGTTCTGAGGTGGAAAGGTGATTGGTATATGTATTAGTTTGTTAAGGCTGCCATAAGGAAGTACCACAGACTGGGTTGCTTCAACCACAGAAATGGACTGTCCCACAGTTCTGTAGGCTGCAAGTTGACATCATGATGTCATCAGGGTTGATTACTTCTGAGGCCTCTCTTTTTGGTGTGCAGGTGGCTGTATTTTCCTTCTGTGTTCACATGGTCTTCCCTCTGTATGTGTCTGTGTCCAAATTTCCTCTTCTTGTAAGAACATCAGTCATATTAAATTGGGACCCACTTTAAACTCTTCATTTTAACTCAATTACCTCTTTAAAGGCCCTCTTTCCAAATCCAGTAACATTCTAGAGTACTAAAGGGTTAGGGCTTCTACATATGGATCTTGAGGGGACACGATTCAATCCATAACCCTCTATAAGAAAACCGAATGCAAATTTTCAAGATTCAAAATTGTGTGCTAATTATAAACATAATTCTTTACGGAGGTTATAGAGTTTAAAGAAATTTAATTCTATCCACTGGTAATTTTTATGAATGGTTTCAAATCTTAACTCTTCTGGAGAAATGCTGGAAAGAAAAAGAGCCTTAAGACGTCCTCATCTTACTCAGAGAAATGCAAACTTTGGTAATTAGATTAATTAAGATAAAAATTTTCTTTATAAAACTTGAAAGAATACGGGGGTGCAGTACAAATTTGCACTACTTGAAAGAACAGGCGGGTGCACCTACAAATTCGCACTACAAATTCCCACTACTTTGGGAGTATGCTAAATGCCACTGAATAACTTTAAAATGGCTAGTTTTACGTTATGTGACTTTCACCTCAATGAAACAAAACAAACAAACAAACAAGCAGCCCAAAAAACTTAAAAGCAGCCACTGGTAGAACTCTTAAAAGGATTTAAAGTCTACAACCCTAGAGTACTTAAAGTCTACAACCCTAGAGTAGATTAAAAAACAAAATGTAGGCTGGGCGCAGTGACTCACGCCTGTAATCCCAGCATTTTGGGAGGCCAAGGCGGGCAGATCACCTGAGGTCAGGAGTTCGAGACCAGCCTGACCAATATGATGAAACTCCATCTCTATTAAAAATACAAAAATTAGCTGGGCGTGGTGGCATACGCCTGTAATCCCAGCTACTCAGGAGGCTGAGACAGGAGAATCTCTTGAACCCAGGAGACGGAGGTTGCAGTGAGCCAACATCGCACCATTGCACTCCAGCCTGGGCAACAAGAGCGAAACTCTGTCTCAAAAAAAAAAAAAAAAAAAAAAAAGGTAGCTCATAAAAGGAAATGGAAGGAAATGGATACAGCAGGAAAGACTTAAAGAGCCAAAATGCACAAAAGTTACAACAGGCATGAAACAACTTATCAGTCAAGACAATAAATATAAATGATTGAAACTCTTTTACAGAGGCTTTTGAATTGTATTTAAAAACCAGCAATTTATTTTCTGTTAACAAGGAATACATCTAAACTAAAACGTGGCAAGATTGAAAATAAAATAAACTAACATTGAATAAGCAAGCACAGATTCCAGGAAAGCAGGGTTAGCAATGTTACTTTCCAAGAAGTGATCTTCATGGTAAAAAAACATTACATGGAAAACACGGAGTCATTTCATATGGACAATGTGTATATTTTATAATATATGTACTTTTTGAGTGTGTATAATGTGCCAATTACTATGTGAGGCACTTGTCCTGGATTATTTCTGGAAAGTCCTGAGGTAGGAGTTATCTTGTTTTAATCCCTGTTTCAGAGGAAGGGGAACTAAGGACTAGAGTATCTATCTCATAACTAATCAAAGGCAGATCAGGAGTCTGACTGGAGTCTGGTGCTTGGCCAATACATTCTCCATCATGCACACAACAGATGGACAAAATACAGATTCATCTAATGTTCGAAATGCAAGGAGAAGTTAATGGTAAAGTAGCATAATGGTTTTAACAATCTTTATCAACCTTTGCCAGAAATGGTTAAAAGATAAATTGCCATGAAGAAAATGTCAAGAGATCCCAAATTTATCGTAGAAACTGTACAAGCCATGTTCTCTAACTCTAGTGCTATAAATATTGAAACTAATAGCAAAAATTAAACAAAAAAACCATACAATCACTTCAGAAGTAAAATAATAAAATGCCCAAACCCTCCAAAATCCAAATTCATTTTCTTAATAGTTTGGTTAGAAAACATTAAAAAGCTGATACTTGTATCAAACACATAAAATGTAGCTAAAGTTGTACTTAGAGGCAAATGAATTCATTTTTTAAACAAAGAATACAAATGAAGGAAGGAAGTGGTAACTTCAAGAAAATAGGTAAAAGAACAAGAAGAATACCAATCAAAGAGTGGAAAAGAAATTATAATTGCAGCATAAATTCTGATTTAAAAAACAGAAAACCCTCAGTGTAATTAATAAAATAAATCTAAGAGCTGGTTTTCTGGTTGAGTTTTTGAAAAACTTAACAGAAAAAGAGAAAACAGAAAATCAGAAAAATAAGCAACTCTAATCACAGATTTGGAGTACATTTTCAAACTATAAGAGAATAAATACTACAGGAAAAGTATTTTTCACAAGAGAAAAGTTTCAGTGAAGTGGATGTTTTACTGAGAAAATTTAAAATTGATCTAAGAAGGAATAAAAACTGCAAACAAATAAAAGTATATGGAAGAAATATAAAAATAGTTGAAGCACTTATTTTAAAATTTATCACAAATCCAGACAAGTTTCTGGTAAGTTATTTTAAACTGTTAAGGAAGAGCTCATTTCTTTGGTGAAAAAATCATGGAAAAAACCCAATTTTATAAAACTGGCTGAATCCTGATCTTAAAACTTCTCACTGTAGCACAAACAGAAAAATTATAAATAAATATGCCACATGGATATGAATCCAAAATTTAAAGTCATGAAGGCAAGATTCAAAACTGGGATTTATGTAAATAATTCAAGGACAGTTTTGCATGAAGAGATTTTTCTGATCAATTTCACCATTAGGGCCAAAAACAACTTGGTGTCAGTCGATGCTGAAATATAATGGAGAAAACTCAACACCCACACTTACAATTTTAAAAGGCTATTACCATAAAATATACTAAAATTAATAGCTTTGCCATCTATAAGAAAGAAAATAATGGAAACCACGATGGGGGAAAAGATTACATTAAAATAGCAAGAAAGATCACACAATACCTAGGAGTAATGCTGCCAAGAAACGTATGGAGGCTTTATGATAAAAACTCCCAAATTTTATTGAGAGATACAAAAGAAAATTCAAATGATGGGGAGATGGATCATTCTATATGACTTAATGATTTAAAGATGTTAATTTGCCCCAAGTTAACTTATGGCTTTCCTAAGTCTCATTCAAAATTCCCAATCTGAATTGGAATTTTTTTGCGAGAACTTGACAAAATGCATCTATATAGTACATGGGGGATGAGAATAAAAGAATGATGACCAGATATGTAAAATGGGTAAAGCTGCAATGATCAAACCAGTACACCTATGAGTGACAGACAGAGCAGTTAGTCCTTAAACTCAAGTCTACATAAAAGCTTCGTGTATAAACAAGGATCATCAGACGGGGGGGAATAGATGGAAACTTTCAACATTGGGGAAAAATCAAGCCAGAGCCTCTTCTTACTTCAAACACCAAAATAAATTCCAGATGGAGTCAACATTTAAATGCAAAAATATTCTGCAGCACTAGTAATCAAGCAAATGTAAATTAAAATAAAATGTCACTTTTTTTCTGTTTATTGGCAAAGGTTTTTTAAAAAAACATTTGATTTTGGAAGAGTGTGGTGAAGAAGGCACTTCACAGACTCCTGGTAGGGACTTAAAAGGATTTGCTCTTCTTAAGAGTGGCACTTACTAAAAATCTCAAAAATGTTCAAACTCTCTGACCTATAAATTCCTAGTCTTGGCATCCCAGGAAAAGATAGATAGATAGATATGGACACAAAGATTACATACAAGTATTTTTATTTCAGTCATTTTTAAAATAATGTAGGTCTGATAATTAGGATTTGTTAAATATCATATAGTTCCCATGATAAAATATTTTGCAGTCAATAAATAAAAAATTTAAAGGCTATTTAATGACGTAGTGAGATACATACGACATAATGTTAAATAATAGGGATGATATAAACTACATACATATGTATAAAAGTATGTGTGTATATATATAAAACAAACTCCATTTTATTAAAAATATATAAAGCATAAAAAGAAATATAGGAAAATGTTAGCAGTGCTATTCCTATGTGTGATTATAGATATTTTATGATGTTTGCATTTTTATTTATTTTAAAAATTTTCTAAATTGATAATACATTTTTTGTGAATAGAAAAATAATTATCTTAAAAAATAGTCCCATCAAATAAAACCATGTAAAAGGTTTAAAGTTAAAAAAATGAAGTAAAAAGGCCAGGCAGAGTGGCTCACACCTGTAATCTCAGCACTTTGGGAGGTTGAGGTGGAAGTAACGTTTGAGCCCAGGAGTTCAAGACCAGCCTGGGCAACATGGTAAGACTCTGTCTCTACAAAAATATAAAAATTAACCAGGCGTGGTGGTGCACACCTGTGGTCCCAGCTACTTGGGAGGCTGAGGTGGAAGGATGACTGGAGCCCAGAAGGTCAAAGCTGCAGTGAGCAGAGATTGTACCTGGATGACAGAGTGAGACCCTGTCTCAAGCAAACAAACAAAAACAAACAAACAAACAACAAACAAGAAAAGAAGTAGAAAAAGTGGAATGCTTCTTCAGAAATGGGGTAAGATTTTGAAGGTATGTAGAATTGGAAAACTCATAAATGTAATTGATCACAAATGTGATGCTCAAAACTTAAAAGCCGATTATCTAAAAGTCAAAACCAAATTTAAAATGTATCAATAAGCTGAAAAAAACACAATAAAACTGACATCTCACAATAAATAAGAAAAAACAGCTCACCTCTAAACATAAAAATGGGCCAAGTACATTAACAGATAATTTAATAGAAGAAAAAAGTCAAACTGTGTCGTAAACATAAGAAAAAATTAAAGAAATGCATGTTTAAACCATACAAAATTATTGTATCTTTAAAAAATATTTAAAGACATGGCAAATGTTCACAACATAATATTGAGAATGAACGAGTGAATGCACTTGTGCTCAATTTTATGAAAAATAAAGGAAAGACAAAGGGAAGGAAGGAAATACATCAGATATGCTAACAATGGCTATTTCTAGGTAGGTCGATTAGAGAATATTTTGAATGTCTTTAATGGTGCTCTGTGGACTTCGTTCATAACAGATATTACTTTGCTGAAGCAATTATGAACAAAGAATTTATGCACATACAAATGCATCTATCATCACTGACTTTCACAAGAAGGACACCTCCTGAGTTGCGGACAGGCCTTTAGAAAGGACAGTCAACATCCTTATGAAAATCTGCACCAAAGGAGAACAAAGAAGGGTTGCCAAGTGTTCCCCATTGGTCTAAATCCACTGGGGCTTTCTGGAGCCCTAGGAGTTCAGTGGAGTTTCCCTGGGGGAGCCGGGGTATGCAGCCCCAACCCCAGCATGGATCTCTGCCCTCACCCTCTCACTGCCTCTGGCTTCTTCCTACTTCCTCATCTTGCCCCGACCCCTTCTAACATCACCACCCTGAGGCTTCAACTACTTCATCCTTACAAGATAAATATTATTTAAAATCTTTTTAAAACTTTGGGCTCCTGAGCTTTTAAAGAGAGTATCTGAAGCTGAAAACTCCACTGGGTTTTCCCTTGGCAAGAATCTAAAATATCCCCATATATGGATGTCCACCCTCTGTTTGGCCCTGGCTTCTCACTCCATTGTAGAAAGTTCTTTCTCACATGAGCTGAGCTACTGTCAGTCCTAGCTCTGGCCTAAGGAAACCCATAGAACAAACATAATTATTTTTCTTTTTCATATTATGGTATTTTTATTGTAGAAAATACACATAAGCCAAAGGAAGAAAATGAAAACCACTTGCAATCTACCATCTAAATATCACTCATGGTAACATCTTCAGGGTCTAGTCTTTAATGTTGATTCTCATACAATCACATACACTCTAAACAACAAAATAAAGTAATACTGGGTATACTTCTTTTCTAACTTTTTTTTTTTCACTTAATATACAGGCATCTTCTATGCAACTTCAACCATCTCAGTGAAAATGTCAAGTTCTACACAAATTTATTTATTTATTTATTTATTTATTTATTTATTCATTTATTTATTTTTTGAGACAGCGTCTTGCTCTGTCTCCCAGGCTGGAGTGCAGTGGCACGATCTTGGCTCACTGCAACCTCCGCCTCCCGGTTTCAAGTGATTCTCCTGCCTCAGCCTCCTGAGTAACTGAGATTACAGGCCTGTGCCAGCACGCCTGGCTAGTTTTTGTGTTTTTGATAGAGACGGGGTTTCACCATGTTGGCCAGGCTGGTCGCGAACTCCTGACCTCAGGTGATCCATCTGCCTTGGCCTCCCAAAGTGCTGGGATTACGGGTGTGAGCCACCATGCCCGGCCCTGAACAAATATTAAGTGGCAATCTAGTTCTTATCTTAAATGGGAAAAGTTATAATAGGTTACAGAACAACTCTAAATGATGTCACTGGGTTGTTGTGAAGATTAATAACTGTAAAGGGCTATGCACAGAACCTGGAATTGGAGAAAGCTTCGAATGAAGAATAAGGTCAAATGTCTACTCTAATTATCTATTGAAGAAAGTTATGAGTTCCTTGAGACCCAGTTGGTTCTCTCTATTATGAAGGGTCTGTGTATGGATAGGGGATTATGTGGTCCCTTGTGACACACTCTCCTGTAGCATCAGTCTTTGGCCCTGGGCTGTCTCTCAGATGCTCACAGATAAAGGTTTCATCTTATCCTGCACAGATGGTTCTGAGCAAAGGGCCACAACTCTAGGGCCCAAGGTAGGTTAGTCTAGTAGACGTAACAATGAATATCTACCTAGTGTCTTGGCATTATTCTCTATTCTCGACACTTACTGAATAAGGAGTGCTACTGATAAGGGATGAGTATGGAGAGGTGAAAATTGCTATGCTAGTTTACTTCTGTGGTTTTGTAGGTTTAGAAATTAAGAATTTCTAAAGTAGGAGGAAAGTAGGAAAGTCAAGAAAAGCAGGAAACAGAGCCTAGTTGGCTGGCAGGAAAGCGAGGTTCCCATGGGCTTTTATAACACAGGCCGATAAACAATGCTGGCAGGAACCTGGCCTCCTGGTGCAACACGCGGATTGTGTAAGCCGTGTGGGCGGTGGGGCTGGGAGAAGCGGCAGCTGCTGTGTGCATGCACGGTATGCTCTTTGCTGCCAGGATTGAGTCATTGCTCAAACCCATCCTAGGCTAGCCAGGGGTACAAAAGGCACAGAGCATGGCACATGCCCATCTAAGTCACTGCCACTGGCTGGGATCCTGGGAACTGTAAAGAAGGGAGAGTCTGTAGGAGGGCAGAGGGCTCAGTGGGTACCTAGCCAGGTGGTCACTTATTGTCAGTAAGAGTATTGGAGGCCGTGTTACTCTCCTAGGAACACACAGGGTCAATGCTTTGGGTAGAATCTAACTTGATTTTTATTTTATTTATTTTATTTTATTTTATTTTTGAGTCTCGCTCTGTCACCCAGGCTGGAGTGCAGTGGCACAATCTCGGCTCACTGCAACCTCTGCCTCCCAGGTTCAAGCGATTCTTCTGCCTCAGCCTCTTGCGTAGCTAGGATGACAGGGGCGCACCACTATGCCCGGCTAATTTTTGTTTTTTTAGTAGAGACGGGGTTTCACCATGTTGGTCAGGCTGGTTTCAAACTCCTGACCTCATGATCCACCTGCCTCAGCCTCCCAAAGTGCTGGGATTACAGGCGTGAGCCACCACACCCAGCCTCTAACTTGATTTTTAGGGTGAAGATTCCAAGCCCAAGCTGGGACTTCAAAACAAAGAATCACCTTTGTTATTCTGGTTGAGCCCCCACGTTCAGTGCATGGCATCTATCCTGCTTCAGAGGCTTGGTTTAAAGAGAGATGATCTCCTACCCTATGATGGGTAAGGCTCCAAGCTGCCATCTAGTGAGTGCCTTGGCAGCCCTGCTGTCAGTGTTCCAGCCAAATTTGCAGAGAAGCCTTGCTCCGTTGTGATTTCCAACATCTCAGGACCCATCGGAACAATACTGAGGCTGAAGGATTCCAAGGGCTTGCTAGGCTCCGGGCACTTGGATAAACATTTCTATGAATGACAGATAGTGTGGTGGTGAGACACAGGATTTAGTGTCAGACTGTGTGGGTTCAAATCCTGACTCTGCTGTTCACCAGTTGTGTGATGCTGGACATGTTACCTAACCTCAGCATGCCTGTTTCCTTTTCTGTGCAGTGTATGTGTGTGTGCATGTGTCTATGTGCATGTGCTTGTAATAAAAGTAACTACTTTGTAGAGTTGTTGTCAGGCTTAAATGAGATAACATGTGGAGAATGCTTAGAACAGTGACTGCAGTGCAGTCAACTCTCAATGTTTTAATACCTCATTCCAGCAACAGTATGAGGGAATGCTAGGGCTACGACTCTATCCCAGGTGGGTGAGGCTGAGACACGGGGCATCACGCCTTGACCTAAGGGCAAACATCTTGTAAGTGCTTGAATCAAAACTTACATCCCAACAGTCTGGCACTGTGTGAACTTTAAGCTACAATGCTCTGTGGCTTAACTAAATCGAATTGATTCAAATGTTATCACTCTCTTCATTGTGATTGATGTTTCACCTCAGTGTTTCTTACTACAATCTAAGACCTTTGTTACTTACCTTGCCCTTCACGGATTAAGCAAAGTAGTCTGTTTAGGGTTACTTATTCCATATTTTATTCTCTTGGAGAGTTTAATAAAGTTTGACCTCAGTGTCTCCTATGTGAAATAGATGGGTTTAATTCTTTGTGACCAGTCTTGGATCCAGTCACCCTCCCCACTTCCAGCTGCCTCACCTGTTTTCCTATTGCTTACTTTCAGAGGGAGAGAAGCACCTGCTAGTAGCAAATCTGCTTACTTTGCACCTTGGGTACAAGATTCCCACAAAAGCATAAGAGGGAGGTGTTCCTCAGTAAGGCAGAGTGAATTTGGCTTGCTGCCTGATTTTCGTCTGGTGCAATGGCTTGGAGAAGAGGGCTAGTCCTTCTTCATTTTATTGTGATTTTGTTCTTCCTTCCAGGGTGTTTCCCTCCAATCACAAGGCTCTGGGTTGTGTTTCTGTCTACCTGGGCTCATGTCAGATTCCAGCTCACCACATAGGTGTGCAGAAGGTGAGTGCCTAGGTAGTAGTTACCTCGTTATGCTGCTGCAAAGCCTCGGACTCACATGCCTTCCGGGACTTAGTTTTTTGTTTTTTCAGACTTGCTGAGAACATTTATTACTGCCAATTGAGATTAATGAAACCTAGAGTATCTTTGATAAAGATGAACTGAGGGGAATACCATCTCTTTCTTTTGGTGGCAGGCCTTTGTTATCCAGCTGTCACAGTACTGGGTGGGCTCACCCTAGGTGGATGCCCTTGCCTCTTCTTCTGGAACATCTTAGTGGTAGTGCCTGCTTCCTAATGACTGGCTTTGCTGAACAGTTTGGAGACAACTCATTTTTGTTTTTTGCTTTTGAGCAGTTATCGGTTTTTTCGTTTATAGGAAACTGTCCTCTAATTGGTATAGAAAGTCTTCATTTTGTCCAACCTTTTGGATTGTATTCCACACATGTTCTTTATCATTTCTTTTCCCTTCAAGGGTGTCTGTAGTATCTGCCATTAGTGGCTGAAGCAATTCTGCCTCCTGTTGACTGATGTCCCGTGGACATGTTTGGCTGCATTCACTCAGATGCCAGCTACTCCAACTACCTTTGGCTTGGTGTATAGTTCAAAGTCTCATTAAATTGCCTGTTCAGTATAAAGCAGCCTGGTCAACAATCAGTGAGGCAAAGCCCTTGGAAGTCCGGACAATGATGGGTGAGCAAGTTGATGGGAAAGAGTGCTGGCCTCAAAGTTCACGACCTGGACTCCAGGTCAGTGCCAGTCAATCTGCCAGATGTGTTTGTGGTCCAGGTCCCCTTACTGTTTTGGGCTTTGGCTGAACAAGATGATCTTTAGTAGGGTTGTTTCCAGTTGCAAAACGACATGATTCTAGGATTTGGGAAGAGCTGTGCTTCCTAGTTTATCCTGGAAGCATGGGCCTTGCTTTTGAGCCAGAACTGGGTTATAATCCAGGTCAGTTTCACTCCGATTTTATGGCTCTGGGATTTTGGTCCCTTGACTTTCAAATGGGGATAATAATGCTCACTTTGCAGAGTTACAAATGAATAGTGCTCAGGTACAGAGAAAATTTTGCATGGCCTCAGCATATGGTAGCCACCCAACACCTGTGAGGCCTCCTGGCAACTCATTTGTATCTCTAATTGCCCAGCAGCACTGAGGCAGGGCAGCCCACTGGTGATAGGGACAAAGGCACTTTAAAAAGAAAGTGAAAAGATCATTTTCAGCACCCTCCCATGGGGCTCCTCAATCAGAGTTGGCCACTTTCTCCCAAAGAAATGGATGGCTGTTGTTGGGTAATTAGTGCCCTGGGCAGAGCCAAGACCAGGGCACAGTGAGAGCCTTTGTTTTAGCTTATAAATTTCAACACAGGTTGGAAGGAACAAAACCCCAATTCATTTGACAGATACTCCAAATCTGATTCTGTGGACTGAGCCAAGGGAGGGACTGCCTGGCAGCACCAGGAATGGATGGCCAACTGGGCAGCTCCCGAAGGGCCGAAAGATGCTGGGAGACTTGGAGGACAGCCTTGTGACTATAGGAGGCAGAAACTGGCCAGTGTCTGTGCAGTGGGGGTGTGAGAAACCTTTTGCCCTGGCAGTGTGGTCTGCCCAGGAAATGCTCAGGAAGTCTATTCTAGAAGAGACCCAAGGGCAGCACTGTTGTGGTGCCCTCCAACTCTTGGCTGCCTCCTATCTTCCAGTTTGAGTGCTTTGAGAACCACTGAATGAAATCTTGCAGATACTGCAGATTTATTTATCATGTTGGTCATGGGAGGTGCAGAGTATTGATGGACGTGTAAATATTTGCCAGGCAGAGGCGTTGGGCCACAAAAGAGAGTTCTAGTAAAGAGAGCATAGATGTAATAGATACAAAGACTTAGGATCCTTCTTTTATACTTCTAAATTTTATTTTATTTTGATTGATACATCATATTTGTACCAGTTTTTATGGGGGGCATGTGATATTTTATTACATACACAGAATGAGCAATGATCAAGTCAGGGTATTTGGGGTATCCATCACTTTGAGTATTTATTATTTCTCTGTGTTGGGAACATTTCAAGTCATCTCTTCCAGCTGTTTAAAAATATACAATAAAAAAAAGAAAAAAAAAGAAAAAAAGAAAAATATACAATAGGCCAGGTACAGTGGCTCACGCCTGTAATCCCAGCATTTTGGGAGGCCGAGGCAGGCGGATCACCTGAGGTCAGGAGTTTGAGACCAGTCTCAACATGGAGAAACCCAGTCTGTACTAAAAATACAAAATTAGCTGGGCGTGGTGGCGCATGCCTGTAATCCCAGCTACTCGGGAGGCTGAGGCAGGAGAATGGCGTAAACCCGGGAGGCGGAGCTTGCAGTGAGCTGAGATCCGGCCACTGCACTCCAGCCTGGGCGACAGAGTGAGACTCTGTCTCAAAAAAAACCCAAAAAACAAAAAACAAAAAACAATACATCGTTGTAGTGTAGAGATTCCTTAAAGAACTAAAAGTAGAACTACCATTTGATCCAGCAATCCCACTACTGGCTATCTACCCAGAGGAAAAGAAGTCATTATTCAAAAAAGATACTTGCACATGCATGTTTACAGCAGCACAATTCAGAACTGCAAAATTGTGGAACCAACCCAAATGCCCATCAATCAACGAATGGATAAAGAAACTGTGGTGTATATATATATATATATATATGATGGAATACTACTCAGCTATAAAAATGAATGAAATAACAGCATTTTCAGTGACCTGGATGAAATTGGAGACTATTATTCTAAGTGAAGTAACTCAGGAATGGAAAACCAAACATCATATGTTCTTACTGATATGTGGGAGCTATGCTAAGAGGATGCAAAGGCATAAGAATGATGCAATGGACTTTGAGGACTTGGGGGAAGAGTGGGAGGGGGGCGAGAGATCAAAGACTACAAATATGGTGCAGTGTGTACTGCTTAGGTGATGGGTGCACCAAAATCTCACAAATCACCACTAAATAACTTACCCATGTAACCAAATACCACCTGTAACCCAAAAACTTATGGACAAATAAAACAAAATAATAAAAAATAAAAAAAATACAATACATTGTTATAAATGATAGTCACCCTACTCTGCTACTGAACACTGTCTAACTGTATGTTTGTACACATTAACCAGCCTCTCTTCGTCCTCACCCCACTGCACGCTTCCCAGCCTCTGGTAACTACTATTCGACTCTCTATCTCCATGCAATCCACCTATTTTAGTTCTCACATATCAGTGAGAATATTTGATATTTGTCTTTTGTGCCTGGCTTCTTTCGTGTAACATAATGACTTCCAGTTCCATCCATATTGTTGCAAATGACATAATTTCCTTCCTTTTTAGGGCCAAATAATATTTCATTGTGTATATACATGAATTTTTTAGGACCCTTTTTTTCTGGCAAGGAAAGAATGTGGCAATATCCAAGGGAGTTTGAGCTGGTGACTTTTCTTCAGCCCCTGATACATTTAAATGATAGAGAAAGACAAATCTGTGACTTTTGTCACCTTGTCTTGGGTGGCCTCTAACCTAATCCACTCCACCTTCTTCCTCACACCCCAGTACATCCTCCAGATGGAGATTTTCATTGTGGACAAGTGGGTGTTCAAAATTCACATGTGCAACATATATTGTTATGCATATAATGATTTTGTTTGTTGGAGGGAAGTCATGTGAAATAAACTAGCATTTATTGGTGCTTTTTAAAACTAGCATTTATTGGTGCTTTTTATGTGTCAAACACCATACTAGATACTTCAGACACTTTAACGAGAGAAAAAGCAGGTCAACCCCAAACCAACTGTTGGTGCTTCTGCTTACCAAGGGAGATATGAAACAATTCCTATCAGTTGGACACTATATGGACACAGAGATTGCTGGAGCAAGGAGAGGATGTCTGACGTTCTGATAGTTCCGGGTTGCTAAAGGATGAGCCAGAGTAAGGGAGCTTTTGTTCATCAAAAACCTCAAATCTATGACCATGGAAATGTAGGCATCAGGATGGAAAGCTAGTTGGTCCTGTATTATACGGGGTTGAAAACTGAACTTCTGGGTGGGGGGCGCCAGGGGTGGTCTTGAGGACCAAGGGGATCCAGAAAACAGAGAAGCAGGAAGAAGAGAGGAGAATCCTAAGAAGGAGTGAGTGCATTTGGAAGGGTGGGCTGGCATGGCAGAAGGCTGGAACCTACAGGGAATGTGGCCCCTGGGAAATTGCTGGTGGTGGCTCAGCCATAAGCCTGCTGAAATGACAGAAGCTGGATACCCCGTTTTAAATTGTTTGGGCCACGACATTTCCTCCCATGGCCCCAAACCCTCAGCAAAACCTGCTCACACCAAATGTCCCCTGTGACTGTGTCTTAAGGAGAGCTGGCTGAGTTACACAGTCTGTGCTGGGACAGAGCAGTGAGACCAGCTGATGAAGCTGGGAGATGAGTGAAATCAAAGTTTGGGAAGAGCTGCCATTGGAGACAAAGTGACCATCAGGATGTAAGGCTCTGGGGATGTCAGGGTGGACGTGAGACTTTGCCGGGACATAGGGTTGTACTTGAACCAATTTTATTTAAATTTCAGAGGGCAGGGTAACCTCAGTTACCTTGGGTTTCTTCCCCAAGGTAGAATTGAAATCCACTTGGGTTTCAATTATGCTGTTTCAATAAACATGATCTCCATTTCACAGATGAAAGAAACAAAGCATAGAGATGCTCACAGGTGGGTCTGTCACACAGCTCCTAAATGGTGATTCTGGGCCAGGGTACTCCAATGTTCATGTCAGCAAGATGGAGGAATTTAGAGAACCACAAATCCACACTATCAAAGAATTCCTCCCCTATGCTTGGGGTCAGCAAATTCCTCTGTAAGGGCCAAATGGTAAAGATTTTAGGCTTTGCAGACCATTCTGTCTTTGTCACAACTACTCAGTTCTGCTGCTGTAACAGGAAAGCAGCCACAGACAGTGTGAATGAGTGAGTGTGTCTGTGTTCCAATAAAACTTCATTTGTGGACACCGAAATGTGAATTGTGTATAATTTTCAAGTGTTAGAAAATATTATTCTTAAAACTTTTTTCATCCTGTAAAAAATGGCAAAATCACCCTTAGCTCAGAGGCTATACAAAACCAGGCAGTGGGCTGGATTGGGTCCCGAGGCCATCATGTGCTAAGCCCTGCACTACACGATTCAGTTATTTATCAGATGTTTTAAGTGAATAAATCGGTCAATGAGAGAGCTGTCTAGAGTGTGGATGAGGCCAGGCACAGTGACTCACGCCTGTAATCCCAGTACTTTGGGAGACCGAGGAGGGTGGATCACTTGAGGTGAGAAGTTTGAGACCAGCCTGGCCAACATGGTGAAACCACATCTCTACTAAAAATACGAAAATTAGCCAGCTGTGGTGGCACGTGCCTGTAATCCCAGCCATTTGGGAGGCTGAGGCTAGAGAATTGCTTGAACCCGGGAGGTGGAGGTTGCAGTGAGCCAAGATTGAGCCACTGCATTCCAGCCTGGGCCACAGGGCAAGACTCTGTCTCCAAAAAAAAAAAAAAGGCCACGCACGGTGGCTCACACCTGTAATCCCAGCACTTTGGGAGGCCGAGGTGGGCAGATCACGAGGTCAGGAGATGGAGACCATCCGGGCTAACACAGTGAAACCCCGTCTCTACTAAAAATACAAAAAAAAAAAAAAAAAAATTAGCCGGGGCGTGGTGGTGGGCGCCTGTAGTCCCAGCTACTGGGAGGTTGAGGCAGGATAATGGCGTGAACCTGGGAGGCGGAGTTTGCCATGAGCCGTGATCGCGCCACTGCACTCCAGCCTGGATGACAGAGCGAGACTCCGTCTCAAAAAAAAAAAAAAATAAAATAAAAAATAAATAATCAAATTTTTAGGGTTAGTTTATTTTTTCTCTTATTCTCTTTTCTTGCCCCTTGCTCTCTTCTCACTCAAATCATATGAACATCCTCTCTTTTGACTGTGTGTCCTCAACGATACCGCATTTCAAGGCTGGTGGGATTATAGTATCTAAAAGTATCTCAGGGAAAAACAGCTGGAATATCTAGGATAAGAACGCAAACTGGCAAGAGGTGAAGGGGAGTGTAATTGCCCTTCTTTTTGTTGACTTGTAAAGCCGCATGCTTTAACCATCTCTGATAGCAGGGATTTTTCTGTGTGTATATGGTTTTTTTTTTTTTTTCCTTGAGAGTCAAATGTAATACTCTCGTGTTTTCCTTTTTTTTCAGGGAAATATAAAGGAATTCATTTTCTTTGGGATTAACAAAATCTTTCTTCTTTTATGTTGGCAACATGAGGTTTTAGCAGATCTCTGATCTTGTACTGAATAAAAAATATGGTATTACAATGGTGCACAGAGGCTGGGGGCTTGAACTCAATTTGGATTACGAGGTACCGCAGTGGGCCTGCTATAGCTAATGGAGGCAGGTCTTTGGAGGTGATGCCGAGGGACGGCCCCAGGTGACCCAGCCCTACACACCCTGCCTATTGTTCCACCCTAATCTGAGGCCAGTTACCGGGAGGCTGAGCCTCACAGTCAGATGTTCAGAGGCGGCAGGCCTGCATCAAGCTGTCAGCCAGGTGGAGGCGAGGTGCTGCTGTGCAAAAGCCGGGACGGACACTGAATGGGTGGGGAGGCGTAGGAGAGTCGGGATATTGGTTGAGCCATTTAACCTCTCTGAGTCTCAGTTCCTCCATCTCTAAACTTGGGTTAATCCCATCCGTGTCTCAAGACCTCAGCAGTCCAGGAGTGCAGAAGGGATCTCGGTGACACGTTTGGGAGTTTTGTTAGTTTCTCACCGGGTAACTGCAGGATCTCAGCATTTTTCTCTCCCCTGGCTCTCACCAGTCTTTAATTTTTCTTGTTATTTCTTCACCTTTGCAGGTGGTGACTTAAACGTATACTGACACAGTCCACTGTATTTTCTCATTCCCTCCCCGGTGTTGCCCGGCCCTGCAGCAGCACGGCTGACTCCCAGAGTCCCACCACCAGTCATGAAAACAGTTCTTTGGGCTTTAACATTGCACACCCAAGGGGACTCCAGCCTGGCTGTGGGGGACAGAGTGGGGCCACGCTCCCCATTTCCTTGTGTTTCTTGCCATTCCCCAAGTGGTGTGCTAATCTTTTCCCCTTTTCTATCAAACAAAAGCCTCAGCACCTATTTCCTGGTGCACAAATGCCTGAGATGCTGCTGGTCCTGTATCCCCTGTCTTAGCCTCTAGTACCCTGCCATGGATGTGCTATGCATCTGCCATGTATCTGTGTACACAGGGCTCCTGAGAGGGTTTGTGTGAGTGGCATGGAATCACATTTGATCATGGGAGCAGTCCACAATTGTTGCGTGCTTGCCGTAAGCCAGGTGCTGCTGGGTGATGAGCCCTTTGTGTGCTTTTTCTCACAGAATCTGCTGAACAATCTATTTTCAGAAAGTGAGCCCTGGAGGAGAGAAACGAGCAAAAAGCACGCTTAGTGGCACCAGCAGGATTCAAACCCAGGCACTCTGCTTCCAGGACCTGCCTTCTGAAGCACCACTGTGTGCTTGTAAATAAGTTTCCCCAAGACTGGCACATGGTCACTGTCTGGTACCTGTCAACCCTAGCTGTAAATTGGTGTTGTCTCCTTAATCTCCTCCCAGTAAAGGCAGGACAGAGACAGACAGACACAGGAGAGAGGACTAACAGAAGCCCAAAAGGGCTGGCCCAGCAGATTCTTTCTGGTTCTGAGGAGAAGTGCTGCTGATGGGCTGGGATTTCACATCGAGACTTTGAGGGTACAGCGAGTAGAGGTAAAGAAAAGGGATATAGGAGCCATCAGCTCTTTGAAAGCCAATACTTCTCAGATGTTGGGAGCTTCCTGTGTCGGAATTATTTAGGGTAATAGTTTAAAATTATCTGGGATGCCAGTTGAAATGTATTCCTTTTACAGATAATAATGCAACAGACAGAATATAATTCCTACTTCATGGGGATGTTGTGAATACCAGAGGGCACTGACGTCAGCTTCTTCCCTAGTGTCCTGTTTAAGGTGCCTCTGTTTTCATTTCTAGTGATACTTTATTATTATTTTATTTTATTTTTTTGAGACAAGGAGTCTCGCTATCTTGCCAGGCTGGAGTGCAATGGCATGATCTCAGCTCGCTGCAATGTCTGCCTCCTGGGTTCAAGTGATTCCCTGGCCTCAGCTTCCCGAATAGCTGGAATTACAGGTGTGCGCCACCATGCCAGCTAAATTTTGTATTTTTAGTAGAGACGGAGTTTCACCATGTTGGCCAGGATGGTCTCGATCTCTTGACCTTGTGATCCAACCACCTCGGCCTGGCAAAGTGCTGGGATTACAGGTGTGAGCCACTGTGCCCAGCCTATACTTTATTTTTTAAACTCTTTAAGAAATCTTAGGCCAGGCACGGTGGCTCATGCTTGTAATCTCAGCTCTTTGGGAGACTGAGGTGGGCAAACTCCCTGAGTTCAGTAGTTTGGGGCCAGCCTGGGCAGCATGGTGAGACTCCGTCTCTACCAAAAATACAAAAATTAGCCAGGCGTGGTGGTGCCAGCCTGTAGTCCCAGGTGCTTGGGAGGCTGAGGTTAGAGGATCACTTGGCCCTGGAGAGGTCCAGGCTACAGTACGCCATGGTTACACCACTGCACTCCAGCCTAGGTGACAAAGTGAGGCCCTGTCTCAAAACAAAACAAAACAAAACAAAACATAGCAAAAAAAGAAATCTTAGAACATTGCTTTGCTCACCTGCTCTGGGACCTTAATGACAACCTACAGAATATCAAATCCCTTGACTGGCAACCAGGAGTCTCCAGACTTTGGCCCAAATGACCCTGCCAGGTCTATTTCTTATTCTCTTCTATACAGTCACTCCATTGGGCAAAGCTAGTTCTACTTGTTGCCCTCATAATAATCCCTAATATTTCCTTTTTCATTTCTCTCTGTCTCTGTTCCCTCACCTATGGAACGGGTTTTTTTTTTTTTTGAGACGGAGTCTCACTCTGTCTCCCAGGCCATCTTGGCTCACTGCAACCTCTGCCTCCCAGGTTGAAGCGATTCTCCTGCATCAGTCTCCCAAGTAGATGGGATTACAGGCACCTGTCACTCTGCCTGGCTAATTTTTGTATTTTTAGTAGAGATGGGGTTTCACCATGTTGGCCAGGCTGGTCTCAAACTCCCGACCCCAAGTGATCTGCCTGCCTTGGCCTCTGAAAGTGCTGGGATTATAGGCGTGAGCCCCCACGCCCAGCCTGGAATGGGGTTTTAATGATTACTAATGCAATAATCCATGAAAGTGCTTAGAACATCGTCTGAAACACAGCATATGGTAAAGGTGATTTCCGATTCCCAGTGTCACTGCAGCTTTTTTTTTTTTTTTTTTTTTGTGGGAGGGGCTACACCTCACTTGTGTCTTTATCA
>NW_012101954.1:3472481-3499810 GCF_000951045.1 Mandrillus leucophaeus
GAAAGTGCTGGGATTATAGGCGTGAGCCCCCACGCCCAGCCTGGAATGGGGTTTTAATGATTACTAATGCAATAATCCATGAAAGTGCTTAGACCACCGTCTGAACCACAGCATATGGTAAAAGTGATTTCGGATTCCCAGTGTCACTGCAGCTTTTTTTTTTTTTTTTTTTTTTTGGGAGGGGCTACACCTCACTTGTGTCTTTATCAGTCAATAGACCCAAGAATACTTTCTCTAAATGGATGCAAGTAGACAAAGGCTGTGCAGCTGTATTTTATTTTGAAATCCCAGGGAAATTTTGACAATTCCATTCATTTCATCAATATTTACTTTGTCTTCAATGCCCAGTGCACTGTGTGAATGACGGCTTTGGCTGGAGTTAAACGTGAACATTCAAATGTCTCCTTGACAAGCCTAAGAGGTCCTATTCACCCATCAAGGCTGCCCCAGCTTACCTCTTCCTCCGTAGCACCATGGACACGTCCTCCTGGCTTGCACAGCTCACAGTTAGTTCTACCTGGCCAAGAATGTAATCTCTCCCTACTGTTGCGTGGTATTTTCTTTTTCTAAGCTATACTTCCAGCTTTCAAGAGGCCAAATATCTTCTGTATTCTAAACAGTCCTGCCCTCCATCTTTTCTTTTGTCCAAGATGGCCTTTATCCTTGACGGCAATTATCTGGTAGGCTCCACTCGGGACACAGGGAAGCCCTTAGGTGACATTATTTATAAGGTTATGCATGAACTTTCCATTATTATGGAATTAATTCTTTTGTTTCAGGAGTCTGGATAAGTTTCTGATGTTGTTGTCTAGGATCTAGGCGTAGATTCAACAGATACCGCCAGGTACTCTTTTTTATTATTTTAGGAGAAATGAATTCTGTGCATAATGCAAACAAATAGAAGAATTGTAAGTTAAAAATTTTGTTTATTTGGTTGCTGTATATCAGTCTCCTAATACTTCATGCTTATAATTTTAATTTTTATTTCTTTCGGAAACATTGTAACAATATTAAAGTGGAAATAAAGGTCAAAAACATCCAATCCCACTACTCTAAACAAAGTGATAGCTTTCAATTTTCTGTGATTCATTTCAGTTCCTTTTAATATGCATATATATGATTTTTGCACAGTCATAAGACAGCTGATAATAATAATTCTAATAAAAAGTAAAGCCATTATTTATGAGAAAAGTTTTACAGGTCTTTTTATATAAAACAGGCATTTATTCCAAATGTTTGTAAGATACTGGTGTAAGTTTGACCTACCAGACTCCAGTGAAGAGATGGAGACCTTCAGGCCTGCAGGAGACATGCGGCCAGCAAGCACCGCACTGCGGGACCATCCTTGCCCTGGTCATCCAAACACAAACAATCATTGTGTGGTGGATGGGGTTTCAGGCTGCGTTGCCAAGCATTGGGAAACGAAGGCATACAGAGGCCAACGGAGCGTCTTGTGGCCACCCTGAGCTTCTGGCAGCAGAGCAAGGCTGGAGCTCGGCACCCAGGCAGATGTGAGCTGGTGATTGGTCACTCTGCCTGGTGCCCCTTTATGACTTTAGTGTTGGGCACTTGTTAGGTGAATTAGAGCACTTACCAGTGACTGTTGGTTGGTTGGTTGGATGGATGGACAGAATTGCTCCTACCAGGCGGCTGTATTCCCTCCTGCCTGATAGGGACTAAAATAAGACATTCCAGTGTCTTTCATTTCAGGTCGGAAACGGACAGCTGAGTGTGTGTGATGAGTGTGTGTGAGAGTGTATAAGTATGTGTGTGTGTGTGAATGGATGTGGCTGCACATGTGTGTGTGATTGTGCGGGAGTGTGTGTGTCTGAGTGTGGGTGTGAGCATGCATGCATGAGTGTATGAAAACATGTGTGAGTGTGTGCAGATGTGGAGGGAGTGGAATGGGTGCTGGAGACATGGGCAAGGAGACTATCGCTTTTGCAGTGCCTGCTACATTTTCTCACTTCACACTCCCAACAATGCCATGTGGTAGATGTTCTAATCTGTGTTTATAGATGAGAAAGTTAGATTCAGAGAAATTAAATACCCTGCCAGGTCATTCTGATGAACGGCAGAGCTGAGTGTTGACTCTTGGTCAGCAAAGCTGATGACCTTCTTACCAACCATGCTGAACTGCAAGATTGCCAGGGCCCTGACATTATTTCAGGGTAAAGAAGCCAGGAGACAACATCAGAGGCAGGAGCCTGCTGTATTCATCCTGAAAAGTTCTGGAGGAGGAAGCCACCTACGGGTTTCTGAGTGGGTGGTGGGGGGCAGATGGAAGCGGAGGGGCAAGGTTAAAACCTTAAGGAACTACCTATCGGTGAGCACTCCTGGGAGAATCAGAACACTGGGAGGAAAGAGGTCAAGGAGACAGCCTTCCTGCCACGTAGATAGAACATTCTGGTGGATGGAAATTTCCATGAATGCTTCAGCCTTTCTGCTTGGCTTTACACAGAAATGGATCTTAGAGCTACCGGCCAGAAGATCACCTTTACCGAAAGCATCTTGCAGTCATCCCCCTTCCCAAGCTGCCTTTCAGTAAGACTCACAATGGAAGGTCCCCAACCTGGAGCAAGGATATGGGCCAAGTGAGTGAAAAAAAGGCACCGTTTCTAAAGCATAAAGAAAACCTTTCACCCCTTTACTTTTAAAATCCTGGTATCCATGACAACTGGACGGAGGGAAGAAAGTGGCTGTCCCCTCCCCTCTTCATTGTTTAACTTTCAGTTGCTGCAGCAACTGAATATACTGGGCCCAGCTAGATTCTCTGGGTGTTTTCTTCTTTCTTAGTTCCCCCTTTATTGTGGGCCCTTCTCAGTGCCAACATTGCTTTGTGTCTCGCTGGAGAAGCCTGTGAGAACGAGGATGGGCAAAGTGTCAGGCTCTTGGTGCAGCTGAAAATCCTTTGAGATGGAAGAAATGGCTGGAACAAAGGGGCAGAGGAACAAAAAGCCCTGAACTGCTTTGCCCCTGCCTCGTAGGGTCTTTATCATCTTAAACCTTGGGATTTGTGAGTGTCTAACTTTTCCTTTCCCAGGGATGACTTGGCAGGGATACAGAGTGGGCCTAGGAAACTGGTTGGGCAACAGTCTCAGCAGAGACTGCTTCCCAGGGAGACAAAGCCTGGTTAACTTAGGTCATCCTCTTTTTCTTTACTCCTTTTTTGATTCTTCCTTTTTCCTTTCCTTTCTCCCTCTTTCCTCCCCTCCCTTTTCCCTTTCTCTTTTCCTTTTCCCTTACCTTCTTTTTCCTCTTTCTGCTTCCTCTCTCTCACCTTCTTTTTCTTTCTCCTTCCCTTTTTTCCATCCCTCTCTCTCGTATATGTTTGTGGTTAACACTTTCCCATTTGAGAAAATTCTAAACAATTAGGTAGAGCTTCGAAACTTTTGTGTAGTCAATGTATTTCAATAATTAGTCTTGAAGAAATAATCAGATATGTGCACAAATAGTTATCTTTTTGGTGATTTATCACATACATTCCATTATAAAATAATGGAAAAAGTCTACATGGAGAGAAATCAGATCAGTTAAAATCACTGTGTCTTATTTTATTCTGGCAAAGAGATCATTTTTAATCCACTCATTCTACAGCTGCATGTTGGCCCTGTGCTGATGGCTGGAGAGCAACAGTGAGCAAAACAGACACGGTCCCTTCTTAATGAAACTTAGAGATACAGTCAGATAACTCAGAAATAAATGCAATTCACAAATCATGGTCAGTGCCCATGATGACAAATGATGGGATATGAAGAGAGGGTGTATCAGTGGCATTTAACTTCATCTGGGCACGAGGGAAGATTTCTCTAAAAACCAATGACTTTTGAATTGTGACCTGCAGGATGTGCTGGAGAAACATGGTGAATGCGTGGAGTGACGCAAGAGCAGGCAAGAACAGGCCAGGCAGAGGGGCTGCCACGCTCATTGCAAGGGCCCAGTTGTTGGGGGAGCATGGCTTGTTCAGGGGACAGAAGGAGGCTGGCCAGTTGGCCTACAGAGTGGGGTCTGGGAGCCAGTGAAGGTCTGGAGGGGAGGTGGGGTACCCTCTGGGCATGTCTTTATGGTAAGAGTAATGGGCAGCTTCAGTGTGGCCAGGGAAGGGCTAAGGGGTCAAGGGTGGTGAAGGTTGTAGGACAAAGTCAGATTTGCAGATAAATCACTGTGGCTGCAGTGGGGAGAAAAGTTTGCAAGGGGCATAACAGGTTTGGGGACCAGCAAGAATGCCACTGCAGTAGTTCAGGAGAGACACGGGGGCGTTTGGATCCTGTGGTAGAGGTGGAGATAGTGAGAAGGTGGATCGGAGAGGAATTTAGGAGGTAAAACCAATGGAATGTGGTGGTGATGGATTGGGCATTCTTGAGGGGTGGGTATAAGATGGAGGAAAGGGTCAGGGAAGATGTATTATTTTTCTAGGGAGCAAAATACCACAATCTGGATGGCTTAGAAGAACAGAGATTATGTTTCTCAATCATGGAGGGTAGAGGGCCAAGATCAAGGTGTTGACACAGATGCTTACTTCTAAGGCAGCGTGGGAGAGTCTGCTCCAAGTCTCTCTCCTAGCTTCTGGTGACTTGCTGGCAGTCTTTGTGGTCCCTTGGCTTGTAGCAGCATCACCATGGTCTCTGCCTTCGTGTTCACAGATGTTTTCCCTGTACGTATGTGTCTGTGTCCAAATCCCCCCCACCTTTTAAAATTTAATTTAATTTTTTTTTTTTTGAGACGGAGTCTGACTCTGTCGCCCAGGCTGGAGTGTAATGGTGCGATCTGGGCTCACTGCAAGCTCCGCCTCCTGGGTTCGTGCCATTCTCCTGCCTCAGCCTCCCGAGTAGCTGGGACTACAGGTGGCCGCCACCACGCCCGGCTAATTTTTTTGTATTTTTAGTAGAGATGGGGTTTCACCGTGCTAGCCAGGATGGTCTTGATCTCCTGACCTCGTGATCCGCCCACCTTGGCCTTTTAAAGTGCTGAGATTACAGGCGTGAGCCACCACACCTTGCCAAATTTCCCCCTTTTCATAAGGACACCAGTCATACTGGATTAGGGCCCACCCTACTCCCGTATGACCACATCTTATCTAATTACACCTGCAGTGGTCCTATTTCCAAATAAGGTTGCATTTTGAGGTATTAGGAGTTAGGATTTCAACATATCTTTTTTTGGTAGATACAGTCAGTGGGTAACAGACCACTTCTGGGCTTCTGACTCCATCTGTGGATGGATGTTCGTGCCATTCTACGGGAGTGGAAACTAGAAGAAAAGCCTGTTTCAGAGAAAAGACCTTGAGTTTATCTTAGATCTGTCGAGTTAGATGTACCTTTAACTCATTCATTCATTCATTCTCAAATGTCCATTAAGTGACACCATATGGTAGGTAGGCACTGGATTAAGTGCTGGGGATATATATAGATGCAAATTAGTCATGACTCCCACCCCCGAGGTACTCAGAATTTAATGGGGATAGACCTTGATATAGTTTAGATTTGTGTCCTCACCCAAAGCTCATGTTGAATTGTAATTCCCAGTGTTGTAGGAGGGGCCTGGTGGGAGGTGTTCGGATCATGGGGTGGACTTCCCCCTTGGTGCTTTTGTGACAGTGAGTGAGTTCTCATGAGATGTAGTTGTTTAAAAGTGTGTAGAATCTCTCCCTTCACTCTTCCTCCTGCTCCAGCCATGTAAGACGTGCCTCCTTCCTCTTCACCTTTTTCAATGACTCTAAATTTCCCACGGTCTCCCCAGTCATGCTTCCTGTACAGCCTGCGGAACCACGAGCCAATTAGACCTCTTCTTTATAAATTTCCCAGTCACAGGTAGTTCTTTATAGCAATGTGAGAACAGACTAATACAGACCTCAAACACATAAACAAGTGTAATGTTGCTGGTGGAACATATGCTATGAGTGAGAGATAAATTGAGAGCCTACAATAATGGGATTTTATCTAGTAAAAGAGGTCAAAAAGGGGTTCCTTGAGGAAGAGGTACTTAAAAAGGGATAACTAGCAAAAAAGAGAAAGAGCATTCTGGACAGGGAGAACAGTATATGGAAAGGTCCTGTGGTGAGTGAGAGCAGAAAAAGCATGAGGAATTGGAAGCTGGCTAGTGCAGCAGAGGTGCAGAGAGCATAGAGGACACTTAAGGTGAGATGAGCCGGGGGAGGTGAACATCAGCTGGGCTATGGAGGGTCATGGAAGCCAGGTGGAAGAACTTTATGTAGTTCCTAAGAGCAATAGAAAGCCCTGCAAGATTCTGAGCCAGGGTGTGCATGATTTAGCATATAAAAAGCATCTCTTTGCCTGTCATTTGGCAAACAGATAGGAGGAGGGTAGAGTGGATGAAGAGACTTAAGAAGTCCAGAGACAAGGAAGGTAGTGGTGCCAGAGACGCACATAACTAGACAAATTCAAGAGATATCTGGAAGGGAGACTTTGACAGCCTCAGTGACCAACTGGATACGGAGTGAGGGAGAGGGAGGCAGTGAAGATGACTTTTGGGTCTCTTGCAACTGCTAGTACATGACAGAGAACACTAAATGAGCACCAGCCTTGGGAAATGTAGACTTTGGGGTACATTGGAGCCATTCATGAGAAGAGGCTGGAAGGCTGCTGGATATTCCCAACTAGAGCTTAGGGGAGAGCTTGGCCAGGTGGGGAAGGCTGGATCCAAAGCAGATTCTGGAGGAGCAGGCAGAGCTGGCAAAGAATTGCCTTATCCATCACAGCAAAGGCATAGAGTGTGTGCATTTGCAGGGAGGTTTGCAAGCTCAGTAACAGGAAAATGAGGGAGTTGCTGCTTTCTGACGGCTTCTAATTTTTCTGAGTAGGAAGAGGTTAAGTCGTCTGCTTTTAGTGAAAAAAGAGGAAGTAGGGTAGAAGGCTGTGGGAAATTGGCAGGGAAGGTTTGAAAATGATGTTGGAGAATAATGAAATGGAAAAGTTTGCAGTATGTGAACTGAAAAATAGAAAGTTACAAAATAGAAGGTATATATGACTTTAATTTTGGACAGAAAAAGTAAAATGGTAACATACACATAAGTACATATACATATATACATATCTATATACTCATGTACACACTTCATGATTAGTTTGACTCTAAGCAATTTAAAATACTTTGCTTTGTTCTTGTCTTTATTTTCTAAATTTGCAAAACTAAACATGTATTGCTTCTGCAATAAAAACACCTCTTATTTCTAAAAATGTTTATAAAACCCTTTGCTTTCATTCTTTTTCTTGAGGAGAGACTTGTATATTATTAATTTGAAAAATTATTGTTAAACTTTTTTAGCTTAAAATAGCAAAATAACAACAACAACAACAAGTATTTGTTGACAAGAAATGTCTTTAGCTTAAACTGCTCTAGTAGAGGTCGTGCTAATTTTAAGGTGATATTCTCATTCCCTAAAGTTATAGCTCATCTGCCTGCAGGTCCATGACAGTGAAATCTTTGCTCCCTGATGCAGACCCAATCAGTGACTGAGAAAGCCTAGCCAGTGTGATAGCCTGAGGGCAGCAGACCTGCACCTACTCAAAGAGCTAAATTTCAAGCACACTGGTGGCATCTTTGCTAACTCTGATGATTTCAATTAGCAGGATAATTTTTTTTTAATTGTACAGGCATGAACACATTATGTTATGTTATTATTTCAAATAATACTAAATTATTAAATGTTGTAAATCACTGCTTTTAGTTTTGATAACTGTATGCCTTTTCAAATGGCTACATTTACAGATGAGGACATCCTTTGCCAGGGTTTTGCATGGTGGCTGTATGAGGGCATTGCTAGCTGCAGTAACAAAGGACTCAACAAATTTTTATTTTATTTATTTATTTTTGAGACAGAGTCTTGCTCTGTCACCCAGGCTGGAGTGCAGTGGGGCAATCTCGGCTCACTGCAAGCTCCGCCTCCTGGGTTCACGCTATTCTCCTGCCTCAGCCTTCCAAGTAGGTGGGACTACAGGCGCCCTCCACCAAGTCCGGCTAATTTTTTGTAATTTTTAGTAGAGACGGGGTTTCACCATATTAGCCACGACGGTCTTGATCTCCTGACCTCGTGATCCGCCCGCCTCGGCGTCCCAAAGTGCTGGGATTACAGGCTTGAGCCACCGCGCCCGGCCGACTCAACAAGTTTTAATTGCTCAACACTTAAAGTAATACAGAGAGATTAAGGTACTTGCCCCTTGGTCACACAGCTAGGAAATTGAAGGACCAGCATGGGCAGCCCAGGCAATTTGACTTCAAAACACTTGCTCTCACCTCTTTCCTATATTCCCATCTAACATGTGAAGACACCTCTGAAATGTTGTTTCTTCTCACTGTTTCTCATACTTGGGAGGGTGATGTCTATATGTTCTTGCTCCAGTATGTAGCTAATTGGAGACATGGAAACGGTACATCACTAATACATCAAATGTTCTATAGATCTATGAAATTAGCTTTTCCTAAGCAGTATCTGTGAAATCACAGATTAGCTGGGCTACACATAGCTAATATACATTAAAATAAATGCATAAGTGCCATAAAAAGTGTTTCCACTTGTACCACCCACAAAACCATCTCGCGTGTGACAAACTTGGGGAGGGGAACCATTAAATCTAGAGCCTGGGCAATGTATGTGCAGACCCTGTTCTGGAATCCTCTATGCGGTAGAGCAGACAGGCCCTTGTTTCATGCACAGCCTGCCTCTTCCAAGGATGGCACAATGACCTTCACATAGTTTGCCCATAAAACGGCACAAAGTGCTTGAGAGAGCCTTCCAGGATGCAAAGCTGGATCGGCAGGGCCTGACCAAATGCTGGAGAGGTACCTGAACAGGACCGCTAACTCCGCCCTCTGTCGGCCCCACCCTCTGATGGCCCCGCCCCTAACCCCGCCCCCCTCTGCCTCCTGTCCAGACTGCCCAGCCATGGAGTCTGAGATAGAAAGAAGGGAGGATCCCACGCGTCAGTGCTTCCACAGGAAATCCTGACAGAAGAGGCGAAGAGGCTGACTGCACAGTCCTTTCAACCAAAATGCAGTGTTTTGTCAATATCAGCCATGGGAGGAAACTGCTTGGGCCGAGTTAAAGTTAAGAATCTGACTTAATCCCTAAATCTGGCAACATAAAGGGTGTAGACACCCAGGCCTAGCCCTGACTGGGCCTTTTCCCGGAATGGTCTGCAAGCTTTGGGTAGCAGACAGCCCTGGTCTGGTGCTGGCTGTGTCACTTCGTAGGCATGTGCCCTTGGCTACAAATTTTTTTAGTTCCAAATTTCCTAATATGCCAAATGGGGCTGAAACACCATTTGCACATGGTTCTCCTTCCAGAACTCCTGCCTTCAGACCCAATATTTATTTAAGAGTAATGGAGAGTGAGAATAAGTCAACTCATTCCACCAACCTGTGACTTTTATCCAACATTCTATTACCAAGTGTAAAAAGTGCGTGTACGAGAAGGTCCTCTGACTTTGGAAGGCTTACTAATTGTCTGTGCTCCCATTTTAAAACAGTCCATTTATGTAGCACTTTTTTCAGTCTCAAAGTTCTTTCCCTTAAATGATCTCATAACCCCTAACAAGTTTATCATAGAAATAATTTTCCTGCTACTTACTTATAAATCTCCCAGTCATGAGATAACCAATATCCTCCCGCTCTCCCTCCCCCACCCCATTGGCATCTCCTACACACAGACTCTAACCCAGACACCCATACATCTGACTTACATCAAGCCCATCTTTTTTCTTCTGTGTCTCTAGCTGAACCGCCATGAGAGACAGTGATGGTGTTGACGGTGAAGGCTACTCGTCAGGGAGATCCTGAGAAAGTTAAAGGCCAGGTAGGAGAATGAACTAGTATTCCCAAGTGTGAATTTCTGACTGGAGAGACAAACATTTGCTGTCCATCAGCTTGACGGTATTTGCTCCACTTCCTGCCTCTACCTCACTAGTGGTTGACATCTTCAGCAAATAGCAGGAAGTTCCTTTCCTACAGAATCATGTGGGCTGAGAAACCCTTTGACAATAAGGATGCACTAAGCTACTCCAATTTCTTTCTGGAGATAATATATGGAGAAAATAAAATTACTTGCTGCATTTATTTTTGTATCTAACTAAACTAGAACATTTGTAATTAAAAACACTTTAAATGGATCCAATAAATTATTTCAAGTTATGGCTAGCGAAGCAATATTGTGATCAGTGGTAGCTAGAACAATTTAACCAGGAGCGGGGCTTCTTTGGGAGAGATGTGGGGCTGAACAAAATTTTATAAGATGCAGAAGTTCCCTTGGCACACTTGGCTAAGGAAACCTGGCACAGAGGATGTGAAACGGGGGCACTTGAGGCTCCCTGAATAAGAGATGGAGCTTGCAGAGGACACCCTATGTACCCCACGTTGGCGTAAGCACTTTCCGGCAGATAACTCGTTTATCCTCAGGGCAACCTTATGAGGTAGGTACTATTATTACGCATTTTACAGATTGAGCCCTGTGGAGGTGAGAAAGCCAAGACTGATCCCAGGCAGCCTGGCTCTGCATACGAAACTGCTGTATTCTTTGCTCTCTGCTGTCTCATACCTGGAAGGCAGGCAGGGAACAGAGGAGAAAGGTTGAGGCTGAATAGTTACATAAGTGCAAGTGCCCCAGAGTCCTGAGTGGCGCCTGAGAACAGAAGGGCCCAAGCTATTAGGTGGTAGAATACACTGCCTGGTGTCTGCCACATAGTAGATTCTCCATAAGTGTTGAACTGAAATCAAGCATAATTACCTAAGCTGTCACCCCTGTTTCTCTAGTTCATCAACATTTCTCTTAATTCTTTGATTTTCTCAAACTTGGTAAACCATGAATAATGTGTATTTGTTTAAAAAAAAAAAAAGATTGTCCAGTTCATGGAACACTGCAACGAGATATGTGAGAAGAGATCTTACTAGTGTTTAACTCAAAATCCCGAGAGGCTTGTGCAGAGGCTGGAGCCCAGCAACCATTGCTTGTCCTTAGCGCCCATTTAAGGGGCACCCTCCTATCACCACCCGTTAGCTTTATCCCAGTGCAGCATGAATATTTTCACAGTGAAGTTTAGGTCTAACTGTGACACTCTCATTGCCCACAAAATACACAGGATTCCAGTGAGCAAACAGCCCTGCCCTGAGTCTACCCGGCATTGGCCACAGGCATGCATAGCAGGAACTGGGCGGCTGAGTTCGCAGGCAATCAGGATGGGCGCTGCTGCTAACAAGGTTAAAATCATCTGTTCTGCCAGTGTCACCCTCTGCCCACCCTCTAGGCTGTGGTCTGGGTCCCTCAGGATAGCCACAACTTGGGAGGCAGCTACTGCTCCCCTTGCTTTGGGCCATGAGCTGCGTTCTGTTTACCTTCGCCTTCCTGATACATTCCTTGGGTGCTTTCCTTGTGTGTGCAGGGGCTTTGATCAACTCTGCCTTCCTGGGCCTCAGGGAGAGAGATGGGCTGCCTCCGGGTGCTCATGACCTTTCCAGCAGTAAGCTAACAATGTATGACTCCTGCATTGCCATTGCTGGCTTGAGGTAACCATCCCATTTTCATTTCTATCAGAAATGCCTTTTTCAAATGTCAGCATGTTTGAGAGTTAGGCTTAGATTCTAAACCCAGCAGGCAGAGATGAATGTTGCAGCTGGGGCCTGGGAACCAGGGGCCCTGAGTGGCACTAACTCTACCAGTCCTTACACCTGCAGGCTTAGAGCAGACCAACCAGGTGGGGCCAGCCAATAGGAGTTGGGTAACTTTTCCATGTTGGCCAGTGTGCCCCACAGTCTAGCATTTGCACAGTCCCACCCTAGCTTATATACGTGTTCTGCTTCACCCAGTTCAATGGCTCCCTACAGCCTGTAGGACAAAGGTCAGCTTCCCTGTGGCACCCAAAGCCCTCTGGACCCTGGCCTTGCAGAGCTCTGTTTCTGGGGCTGCTCATTTCTCTCTGTCTTGCACCTCATGCAGCAGCTATCACGAGTGATGTGCCGTTCCTTGGCAGTAAACTAGACTGTTCCCTGGGCCATGCTACTTCCTCTGCTTGGATGCCCCTTCCTGGTTTCTTCTGGTTCAACTTCTTCATCTATCAGTGCTGAGTTTAGCTCTACCTCCATCTGAGAACCTGTCTCTGACTTTGAAGGTTGGATGAGCCCAGTCTGCTTGCAACTATCATGGGATGTATAAAGAATGGGAGGTTGTAAAAAGCAGCATCAAGACATCAGAGAGACCAGGGTTCAAATCCTGGCTCTCACATTATTAATCATGTCATTTTGGGCAAATTGTTAGCTTCTCTGGGCTTCAGTTTCACCATATGTAAAATGAGGGTATTAACAGTATTTGCCTTAGAAGATTGTTTTGAGGCCTGGGGAAGTCCATGTCTATAAACGGCCATATAGTGGGTTGAATTGTAGCCCTTTAAAGAAATGTCCACTGGGGACTTTAGAATGTAACCGTATTTGGAATAAAGATTTTTGCAGGTGTAATTAAGGATCTCGAGATGAGATTTCCTTGGATTTAGGATGTGCCCTAAATTCAATGACAGGTTCCTTATACAGAGAGGCAGAGGCAGATTTAAGAAAAAGAGACACAGAAGAAGGTTATGTGAAGATGGAGGCAGAAACTGGAGTGACACAGCCACAATTCAAGAAATGTCTGGAGCCACCAGAAGCGGGAAGAGGCAGGGAAGGATTCTCCTCTAGAGTCTTTGGAGAAAGTGTGACCTTGCTGATATCTTGGTTTGGGACTTCTAGCTTCCAGAACTGTGCGAGAATGAATTTCTATTGTTTTAAGCCATGAAGTTCGTGGTGATTTGTTATGGTAGCCCTAGAGAACTGACACAAGGGTACGTAGCATATCATAGATACTCCATGAAGGTGACCTGACAGTATTACTATTGTTTTGATGGCTCTGTGTTAAATTTGCCTTCTTTGAGGTGTGTCTGTCTACCCCATGTCACCTGCCCCCAAAATTTCAACATGTGTTTTTCTTAACTTGTGTTTTCAATGCTTAGCACAATGTCTGGCACATAGTAGGTACTCAAGGAATGATTTTGAGCAAGGACATGCTGATGTGGTACTGTCACCTGGAGGGGACTATACTTCCTCTTTGACCATCCTGTGATCACATATCCTGAGGGTTCTCTGCTTGGTCACTGACCTTTTGATGACTTGAACATTTGGGTTCAGTGTTAGTACAGTCTGTGGTGCCCAGTGGCAGTGCAGTAACCAGCAGAAGGGTGGGATACCCACTGGTCTCTCAATGGATGGGCACCGGGGGATGCAGCAACAGTGCTGGGTTTATCCACCAACGGGGAGGGTATTGCTCCACAAAGAGAGGCTGTGACCAAGGAAAAGGTGCCAAATGGTAGCTGAGCAGGCTAGTGGGTGTGCATGCTTGATGGATGAGCTTCTGGGGACCAGCGTCAGTGAGTGGCTTGCCATGGTCACATAGATACTTCATGGCATCACAGTGCGACTGTACAGCACTGGGGTTCAGTGGGCTCTGGGGACCAAAACCCTGGGCTCACAGCCCAGGCCAACATGCTCCTGCCTGCACTGTAAGCCCATGAGGATGGTGATAAAACCACCAACACTGAGACTAGGAATTTGAGGTTTAGAGAAGTTGAATGATTTGACACAGGCTGCTTAGGAAGTGGTAGTGCCAAAATTTAAATCCAGTTCTTGATCATAATGTCTGGACTTAGCAGGGGAGTAAGTAAGGAGAGGACAGTGGCCTGAAAGAGGATGATTGTGTTATTGATACCTTATATTTTAATTCTACATAGTTTATACATCCCACAATACAATATTACTGTCCTTTAAATGGTCATTGTCTTTTAAAGAAATTAGCACTGTGTTATATGTATCTACATGTTTACCATTTCTGGCAAATTTTTCATTTCTTCTTATATATCTGAGTTTCCACTTAGTATTCTTTCCCTGCAGACTGAAGAACTGTCATAGTTCAGGCTTGCTGCCAATGAATTTTTTTCAGCTTTCCCTTATCTAAAAAGTCTTTATTCTGCCTTCATTTTTGAAAGATATTTTTTCGGCTATGTAGTTCTGGGTTGACAGATTTTTCTCCTTCCAGCATTTTAAAGATGTTAATTTATTTTTTTAAAGTGTTTATTTTACCATGATATTTTGAAGAATATTTTTCTATTAAGATTTGTTTTAAATTTCAGTATTTAAAAAATACTTAATTGGCCGGGCGTGGTGGCTCACGCCTGTAATCCCAGCACTTTGGGAGGCCGAGGCGGGTGGATCACGAGGTCAGGAGATCAAGACCATCCTGGCTAATGTGGTGAAACCCTGTCTCTACTAAAAAATACAAAAAACTAGCTGGGCGTGGTGGCGGGCACCTGTAGTCCCAGCTACTCAGGAGGCTGAGGCAGGAGAATGGTGTAAACCCGGGAGGCGGAGCTTGCAGTGAGCCAAGATCACGCCACTGCACTCTAGCCTGAGTGACATAGTGAGACTCTGTCTAAAAATAAAAAATTTAAAAAAAATACTTAATTATCTTTCACCTCCATTTATTTTCCTGATGTAAAGTCAACTGTCTTTCAAACCATTATTATTCTCAAATGGCCTCCCTTTTATATTAACTGTTAAGATATTATTAATATTAATTGATATAATTAATAATATTATTATATATTATGATATATGAAATAATATAATATATAATAATATATAATATATAATATATAATATAATAATAATATATAATATATATTATAATATATGTATTTATTCTATAATATAAACATATGAAATATAACATATATTTCATAATATTATATATTATGAAAACTCCAGGGTGTTAGAGGTTGGCAATTCAAATATTTTCAAACATCCTGTGGGCCAAACAAAATGGATCTGTGGGCTCAAACATAGCTGCCGGCCCCTAAGCATGACCTGTGCACCCCATATCCGGCCACTTCGCAGTACACAATGACTGCTGTAACAGAGCTAACCTGGAATGCCATTTCAGCTAAGATGAGGAAGGGCCAGTTAGAGGACCTTGAACTGCTTGGGTGTGACCAGAACAAAGGGTGGGTGGGGTGGGAGAGTATTATGAAGATGGATATATATATATATATAAAATGAAGATACACTTTGTTAACCAATATTATTATTAGTGTATCTGGTTGGACTGGTAGCAGAAGTGAACTTTTACTTTCCTTTTCACATCCATCTTTGATTTTGTTCTATGATCCTATATAATTTTAATTAAAACTAAACCTTTAAAAGCTGATATGTCACAAACTATGTGCCAGGCCTGTCATTAGGACTATACGTCCATTTGGGATTAGGATTCACCCTTCCCACCCTTGTGCTGCCTCTTGAGTTGCTACCCTAGGACATTCTGATTGCTTCCTCAATTGACATCTTGCAGCCCTACTATTTATACACTAGGAGATACGAGGTGAACATTCAACCATAAGGATCACTACCACTGGTCTTTGTAATTTTGAATCAGTGACAAAGTATGGTGGCTACAGTGCTTTTTGAGGGTACTAGTAGTATCTTTCGAGGTTAAGAAAACCTTTATCCAGAGGTTGCAAGTCAGAACTTCTAGGGCAAATTTTTTCTCCATCCACAATATTTTTTGAAATTTTGAATCTGAACATCTAAATATCTCCAGCTGGCCAATATTCCACAATTCCCTAATTATAACTGTCTTATACTGGCTGGATACACACATATGGGTTTGCAGAATGGTTCCCGAAGACATTTGAGTTGGTCACTCTGGATCCTTTGGTAAAAGCAGACCTGTGGCAATAGGTCTACGTTCTAGAAAGAAACAAAGATAAAGTGGAGTGGGACACATTTGCCTTCTTTCTTCCCAAAGCACAAGCCAGCACCGGCCCCATCATCTCCAGAATCAAGTCCAAGTTGCCTTTGTTTGATTTTAAGACTCTTGGCCTGGTATCAGTCTGCTTCTTAGCTTTACCTGTCAGTACTACACTCTCCTCCTGTACTCACCCACCCCACCCACCCTTTGTTCTGGTCACACCCAAGCAGTTCAAGGTCCCCTAGCTGGCCCTTCTTCATCTTAGCTGAAATGGCGTTCCAGGTTAGCTCTGTTACAGCAGTCATTGTGTACCGGGAAGTGGCCGGATACGGGGTGCACAGGTCATGCTTAGGGGCCCGCAGCTATGTTTGAGCCCACAGATCCATTTTGTTTGGCCCACAGGATGTTTGAAAATATTTGAATTGCCAACCTCTAACACCCTGGAGTTTTCACATAAAATTCTAGATTTTCAGCTTTTCTTAGAAAATGAATGATCTGGCAACACTGGGTCCATATTCCTGTGAAGCCACACACAGGGACATCTAAGTAGCTACCGTTCCTTTATACAGGGCATGAGCTCTTTCCTGTTTTCACATCTGCCACCCAGCCTGCTCTCTCAAGCACATGCTGACGTGGTCCGCCCCACAAGCGTGCAGATTTGCACTTTTTGTTTTGGGGAAAGACGAAGGAAAAGCAAGGAAGGAAATTAACCAGGCTTGGTGGCATGCGCCTGTAATCCCAGGTACTTGGGAGGCTGAGGCAGGAGAATCGCTTGAACCCGGGAAGTGGAGGTTGTAGTGAGCTGAGATTGTGCCACTGCACTCCAGCCTGGGCGACAGGGCACGACTCCATCTCAAATAATAATAATAATAATAAGAAGAAGAAGAAGAAGAAGAAGAAAAATAAAAAAAGAAAAGCAAGGAAGCATGATTGATTCTGTCTGCGAGGTGTCTGGGATTATGACAAAGGAAAGGACATTTGAGCTGGAGCACTGGAGATGGTACTTGGTAAACATGAAACAGACCATGAAACCAGCAAGTCTTTGGCATTATTTGGGATGTCCTTGTGGTGAATGTGAAGGCTGAGGCTTCCATGCTAGAACCTGACTGTAGCCCTCGTCTTTCTCATTTTCACATGCATATCAAACACCAAGTCTCATTGAATAATTGCTAAGAATCTCTTCTAGTCCATCCCTTGTTCTCTCTCCTGTAGCACCATCCTAGTTCAGGACCACATTAGTTCCACCTGGAGGACTTGTGCTCATTCCTCAGGGCCTTGCTAATCTAAGTGTGGCTGCAAGACTAGTGACATCAGCACCTAGGGCCTCCCTTAGACAGGTAAGACCTCAGGCCTCACCCTAGACCTACTGACTAGGAATCTGCATATTAACAAGATTTCCAGTTGACGCCTATGCACATTCAATTTTGAGAAACATTCCTCTAGAGCAGTGGTTTTTGACCTCGTCTGTGCATTACAATCACCTGGGGAGGATTAAAAAATTCTTTAGTTTCTGGCAGCACCCAAACCAATTAAATCCAATCTCTAGGGGTGGGACCCAGTCATTGGAGTTTATTAAAACTCTCCAGGTGATTCCAATTTGCAGAAAATCAGTGCTTTAGGACACAGGTTCTCAAAACTGGCTGCCCATTAGACTCACCTGGAGATCTTTTGCAACTTCCTAAAACCAAGCCACATCCCAGGTCAATTAAATCAATGTCTAGGGCCAGTCACACACAGGCATCTACATTGGTGACATTTCCCAGGCGATTGTAGAATGCAGCCAGAATTGAGATCCAGTGTTTTGGGACTCTGCTCAGGAATCTCTCATTTCTGGAGACCCTCTCACAATATGTCCCCTACTCCAATGATGCCCACCCTCCATGGTGCCCTATGCGTACTGCACCATCTCTCTAATTATCTATTACGTACCTGCCTTCCTCTACCCCATCTGGTTGGGAGCTCCTGGAGAATAGGGACTATGTTTTATGTTTCTTTGTTTTTCTTATGCCTTGCACAATGCCTGACATTTACAATATACTCAGCAAGAGGTTATTAATTTCTTATTGCTTTTATTATTACTCCAATCCTGAGAGCTGTGTAAGGCAAATAAATCTCAGGACCCCAAAATCACTAAGTCAGGGGAAAAGTCAAACTAGGAACTATGTCAGACAAACCTGCCTCCCATTTTATTCCTAAATAAGATAGCTACAAAGTTAAGAAGCTACAAACCTCCTTCACAATTTGTCCACAGGAAATTCCTTGTGGACAAAGGACAGACAGAACTCAAAGTCATCCCTGCTGAGGCTCACCTGAGACAAATGCGTATCGGATTGCTTCCTCTGCCTTATTTTTTATGTAATAATGCAGATTCATTGACCCAGACTAAATGGTGTATTCAGTGGAAGGCTGATCAAGGACTCAAAAGAATGCAACCTTTTGTCTCTTATGTACTTCTAACCTGAAAGACCCCACTTCAAGTTGTCCTGTCCTGCCTTATCGGACAGAGCCAATGTTCATCTTACACGTATTGATGTCTCATGTCTCTCTAAACTGTAAAAAAGCAAGTATGGCCAGGTGCAGTGGCTCACACCTGTAATCCCAGCACTTTGGGAGGCCGATGTGGGTGGATCATGAGGTCAGGAGTTTGAGACCAGCATGGCCGACGTGATGAAACCCAGTCTCTACCAAAAATACAAAAATTCACTGGGCATGGTGGCATGCACCTGTAGTCCCAGCTACTCGGGAGGCTGAGGCAGGGGAATCGCTTGAACCCAGGAGGTGGAGGTTGCAGTGAACCGGAATCATGCCACTACACTCCAGCCTGGGCAACCAAGCAAGACCTGTCTCAAAAAAAAAAAAAAAAAAAAAAGGTAAGCTGTACCTTGACCACCTTGGGCACATGTCTTCAGGACCTCCTGTGTCACAAGTGCGTCCTTAACCCTGGCAAAATAAACTTTCTTAATTGTTGGAGACCTGTCTCTAATATTTTGAGTTAACAGACCCTATGGTCAGAGTTGTAGTAAGGAAAGCTCACCCTGGTGCAGGGGACGCTGGATGATGGCAAAGTCTGGAGGCAGCAGAACAGCTAGGAGGCTGTTGCAATGGTCTACGTAGAAGGTGATGAACAACTGAACGAGTGTGGTGGCAAATGAGGACATCAGGCAGAAGCCCAACGGCAAGGGCATCATGAGGTAGAATCAGTAGAATATGAGTTTGCTGGGCTGCTGTAATGTATCATGTCATAGTTCTGGAGGCTAGAAGTCCATGATCAAGATGCGGCAGGGTTGGTTCCTTCTGAGAGCTGTGCGGATGAATCTGTTCCATGCCTCTCTTCTAACTTCTGGTGGTTTGGTGGCAATCTTTGGTATTCCTTGACTTGTGGCACATCACTCTGCCTTCATCTTTCCATGGTGTTCTCTCTCTCTCTCTCTCTCTGTGTGTGTGTGTGTGTATGTCAAAATTTCCTCTTTTTATAAGGACACTGGTCAAATTGGATTAGGGCTTCCTCAGTCCAGTATGACTCTTATCTTGTTACCAGCAGAAGTTATCCAAGTCACCAACGGTGAATCCGTAAGGGTCTGCAGCAACCTTGATCCTTGCCTCTTCAGAAGAAATAATTTGAGGGACATGAGGCAGAAGAAGAGATGGAGGCAAGTTTTAGAGCAGGAGTGAAAGTGTATTAAAAGCTTCAGAGCAGGAATGAAAAGCAAGTCAAGTGCACTTGGAAGAGGGCCAAGCAGACATCTTGGAGGTCAAGGGCAGCGTGTGGCCTTTGACTTAGGGTTTTATACATTGGCGTATTTCTTGGTCCTGCGTCCCTTTTCTTTGATCCTTCCCTTAGGGTGACCTGCTCACATGAGTCATGGCCTGCTAGCGCTTGAGAGGTAAGCATGTGCAGAGTGTTGACCAGAGTCGCAAGCATCCTCTCCTGAGGCCTTCTTCCCTTTTCTGCTGGAATGGCCCCGGAAGGTCATCCTCTGCCATTTTGCCTCATAGTGCACATGCTCGAGCCCAAGCCCAATTCCTGAGATCTTATTAAGAAGCTGCCGGCTGGGCATGGTGGTTCATGTCTGTAATCCCAGCACTTTGGGAGGCCGAGGCAGGCAGATCAAGAGGTCAGGAGTTCGAGACCAGCCTGACCAACATGGTGAGACCCCCATCTCTACTAAAAATACAAAAATTAGCTGGGTGTGGTGGCATGCGCCTATAATCCCAGCTACTCAGGAGGCTGAGGCAGGAGAATCACTTGAACCCGGGAGGCGGAGGTAGTGGTGAGCCGAGATCATGCCGAGCTGAGATGGCGCCACTGCACTCCAGCCTGGGAGACAGAGCAAGACTCCGTCTCGGGAGAGGAAAAAAAAAAAAAAAGAAGTTGCTGATCACCAATTTCAGCTGTTTTCTATCTACAGGGAACTTGCCTTTGCCTGGCACTGGCTGTCATGGTGTGACAACTGCCTGACCATCACCTGGTGGCCGCCTGACTTTCCCGTTGGGGTGTGGGTGGGGGGAGCCCTCTTCTGTCCCGCTCATGCCTAACTAGCTACCTTCTGTAACAACCTTAGCTAATTCATTTGCCACAAACTTATTTCCAAATAAGGTCACATTCTGAAGTACTGGGGCTTAGGATTTCAACCTATGAAGGGCAGGGGCACCATTCAACCCCATATCAGCAGGTATGGAGTTTTTTTGTGTGTGAACTGTGTCATGTGCAAGCACTTGAACTTCAGGAATTTTGGCTTTTCCATTTTAGAGATAAGTCACATTTTTTGCTCTGAGATCAACACGCTCCTTTCTAAGCTTTTGTCAAAATCATAACTTATGAAAGGGATGTTGACAAAACTGGAAAAACAGATATCTTGAGCCAACTGGAGATCAATATGAGCCCCGCAGAAGCTTGAGAAACTCAGGTGAACAAAAACATAAATAATTGGTCTTGGTTGTTCATTCACCAGTTATCAATTTCACTACTTTGAGCTGATGATTTTGGCAGACTTAATGCCCTGGGATTTCACAAGTGAATGTTCATAGGTGATTGAGAAGCATAGAAACTATTTTCAATAACTGTATACTTGCTCACAACAGACTGCAGGATTTAGATTCCCTTTCTCTTCCCTCCTCTCTCCCTCCTTCCCTCCCTGCCTCTCTCTACATCCTTTTTAGGCACAACTGTTAGTACAGGGCTTTACTTGTTAATTGTTCTTTTGTGATTTTGTTTGTGGCAATTAAATGCAGTGAAGGTTTGGTAATTAGCTGCTGTAATTAGAAACACCTTCGGGTTAGGAAGGTGTTTCCTTTTCATCACTTTAGGAGCTATAGCACTCCCTTCAAAACGCCTGCACTTGGCTGTGGGGGGAGGGAGGGAGTGAGCAGCTGCACACCATTCACGGTAGAGCTGGCTTTCTGTTAACAACAACACCTTGCATCCCGCCTTCAGAATTCTCCCTTGCAGCTGCAAGCAGAACTGAGAAGTGTGCAGGGCTGCTCTTGCAGTTAATAACTCCCAGATCTCCTGCAGGCCCCTCGGTGCACACATCTATGCTGGAATCTGGACAGCGTTATCCTGGACAATTCAATCCCTGCCAGAAAGGTATCGCCTCCCCGAAGATTGTCTGTCTGCCTTTCTTCCTATTTTGGGCTAAAGGGACTTTCAGGAATTATATATGTACATATTTCATGTTTCACAATGGGAACACTTGTATCTCACGTCAAAACGAAAGTTAAAGAAAAATGAAAAACCTCATGAATTGTCCTTTTAAAAATTCTCTGTTTCCTGAAAAACAGAAACAAACAAAACACCAAAACAAAAAACTCTCAGGCTTGAAATAAAACCCTGGTGAAGACCTCCAGCTGGGAGTACTTGCTGCCTGATCTCCTGGCTGAGGGAAAGGGAAGTGGTGTTTCTAATTCATTGTTACCAGAGGCTGAGCTTCTGGGAAGAAAGAAATGCATCTTAAAACTTGTTATTTTCCTCTTCTCCTTTTCCCGGTCTTGACTCCTTTTTCTTCCGCGTTGTTAGTTTGGCAGCTTCAGATTTCAGACTGACTAAGGGAGCTTGCTCAAGGGCTAAGAGGAGTTGGAGAGTGCTCTTTCTGGGTTTAGATCTGTAGGTACCTGCTGGACTCTGACACCCCTAAAACCAGCGAGAGAAAAGAGGAGACAGGGGCCCAGTACCTAGGCCCTGCTGGGAGCTGTCCTCAGACCGGTGTGCACCCAGAAGTCCAGATTCACTGGGTGGCGATGGGGGGTTCTCAAGTTTCCCCAGAAGTACCCTGAACACCCCAAACAAGTAAATGCCTCACCCTCACGTCACCTTTCCTGCCCTCCCCTGAGATCTGAGGAGGGGGACAGTCTTTTAAGTGGTTCCATTCAGGTATGACATTTACAATCTTTAACTTTTAGAATATTTTTTAACTTATTAGAAATTCATGGGCCAGGCGCGGTGGCTCACACCTGTAATCCCAGCACTTTGGGAGGCTGAGGTGGGCTGATCACGAGGTCAGGAGATCGAGACCATCCTGGCTAACACGGTGAAACCCCATCTCTACTAAAAATACAAAAAATTAGCTGGGCGTGGTGGCGGGCGCCTGTAGTCCCAGCTAGTCGGGAGGCGGAGGCAGGAGAATGGTGTGAACTCGGAAGGCGGAGCTTGCAGTGAGCTGAGATTGCGCCACTGCACTCCAGCCTGGGCGACAGAGTGAAACTCTTGTCTCATGGGAAAAAAAAAAAAAAAAAAAAAAAATTCTTGTGAGTTTGGTATTCTACTCCATAGTATACCGACTTTGGTGCTAGGAGAAAGATGACATTTTCTCCACCAGATCTGTGATGAAAATGGATGCTCCCGTGTGGGTGGTGCATGTCTATTACAACCTGGTGGGGGAACAGGTAGGTGGGTGGAGCTGATAACCTGCTGCTGACAAAGGTCGGTGGGAGGAAGGAAACAAATGCCTCCAAATTCTCATCAGATTGTAGCTGCCTCAACGGCTTGTCAGCCCTTGGAGTGACAGCTGCCTCAGTTGCTCTTGTTGCTGACGTCTGGTTTCCAGAGGACAGGGCTTGGTAGGCTCTTGCCTGCCCCACACCCTCAGGGTGCTGTCGACCCCCTTTTCCAGATGTGGAGCTGTGCTTCTCAACTTACATCCTGACTTCACAGCCAGGACACAGCCTGTCTGTCTGGGGCTTTGCTTTTGTCTTTCTCCTTCACTCTGAGTTTGGGAACAGGGATCTTGAACTCGAAGAACTCCCTTGCCATGCCATTGAACACAGAGGCCAGAGGCAGTGTGCTCCTGATGTTAGAGTGCCAGGAAATCTAAATGTGCTGTGGCGATGTAAGTCCTCTAGCGGCAAAGGGAGATGATCACAAATTTGGGAAGAGTAGCTTGCTCATGGTGCGTGGTCCCTAAATCTCTTACAATCCAGAGAGCTTGAATGAAAATACAACTAGCATGGACAGCCCCTCTTCTTCCCTCCCAGGCTTCCTTCCATGCAGTGATGTGATGCGTGGGAGGGGGGTTCACCACGAACTCACGGACACCTGGTTAACTTACCTTGATCACAACAAAACCAGGGGGAGAAAGGCACTGTGCCAGGAATTCCTCAGCAAGCAAGCTTAATGCAATCCCATTTTCTCCACAGTCAGACTTTCCTCCTAGGAAGATGCCTTGGGTTCGCCCAAGCTGTATCGGAAACTCAGTTCCTCTCTCTTGCTTGCTCTAAAATTGCTTCTTCCTGGAGACATATTCTTGCTGAGTTATGTTCTTCAAATTAGTTTCCCTCAGCTCACTTCATTCTACCCAAAATATCACGTACAAGATATTTCCAAACACACGTCTATTTCCAGTGCCACATAGAAGATATTCTTCTCAAACATCATATTTAACCTAAAACTTCCTTCTTATTTTAATGTAATGCATTTTCACCCTTAATCACTACTATGCATTGACTGGCGTGGTGCAGAACTCTGGGATAAGGGCTGAAACACCAAGGGCATTGTTTTGTCGTTGCTCAAAGTTCAATCCAGCCTCTGTCACTGCTGATGAGTGAAACAGAGGCTCTCGGAACCTCAGTCACCACAGCAGAAACCTGAGGAGGAAACTCCCTTCACAGAGATGTTGGAAGGATTAGGTGAAGATGTCTGCTATTTTTAGCATGATATGTTATATACAAAGTCCTAAGCAATTTAAGTTTTCCTATTTTCTTTGAAGGAGCAAGCTTGCTAAAGGGATAAAGCTCCCAATAATATTTTGGTTTGGGATAGAAACACATTGAAACCAATAGTTTAGGGACCCAGCACATTTTGTACAATATATGGATATGGATATGGATTGTCTCCTTATTTGCTAAAAACCTCTCTGTGATCACTGTTGTTGGATCTTAGTCTTTATGAAATATACAAAGGACCTTCTGTTGAGTATTGAAAAACATACGTGATCTATCTGCAGGCTGGAAAACTTCCTTCAAAAACGGAAATGTCTTTGGGAGTAGCAGCAGAAGGTTTCCTTTCTCTTATCTCTCTGTTGGAAAATTTTTCTTTTATTTTAAAAACATTTGTGTTTTTGATTTCCATAGGTTTTTGGGGAACAGGTGGTGGTTGGTTACATGAGTAAGTTCTTTAGTGGTGATGTGTGAGATTTTGGTGCACCTATCATCTGAGCAGTACACACTGCACCCTATTTGTAGTCTTTTATCCCTCACCCACTTCCCACCCTTTCCCCCGTGAGTTCCCAAAGTTGCCTGTGTCATTCTTATGCCTTTGCATCCTCATAGCTTAGCTCCCACTTATGAGTGAGAACATATGATGCACCTAGCACTTAAGCCCTCATGACTGAATTTTGTGATCTGGAAATTTTATTCTCAATTGGCAGCACTGACCATTTGGCCTAGGTTCAATAAAGGGTAACGTAGCCACTCTCTTACTGCAGCTACAACAAAGACTCAAAAAAGAAAGTAGAAGGATTATTTACCAAATGACAGAAATTTACAAAAAAGAAGGGTGAAGTATGGGTGGGGTGACCAGTTGTCTCAAATTGACTAGCGCTGTCCTGGATTTTATCTTTTTGTTTGATTATTTTGGGGTAATAGTTTAGATTTCCTATCAGAAGATTAGGAGGCCTGGAACAAAAGTGATTTGTAAATTTGTTGGTGGGTTGTAAGTGGGGGAAGAATTGGAAAAATAAATGGTGGTTATCTTCTTAGAATTCTTAAAAGAAAAAAAAAAGAAAAACATATCTGATCTAGATGTGAAAGCAAACACAGCCCTTGAATTCAATATCAAAGACTGATATATAACATTTGCATTGTCCCCCTCAAGGGTCTGATAGACCAACCCTTTGCCCAACTTTAGCCACTATTTCCATAAGTCTAGAATCCTCTCTTTCATCCAGTCTTGATTCCCCTCTAGAGATCTTACTGGACTTATACTCAAATTAGAAAATTGTTGGGAGGATGAAATGAGAGAATGCTTAGCTGGCATATAGGAGTTATCAACACATGTAGCTCTGATTACTTCTGTAACGTGCTATAGGAAAGTGAAGAAAGCAGATGTTGAGTATGTTAAATATATGTTAAGCTCTGATTGACTTTCCTGGCTCTCAACTGGGGATGATTCTTTCCCAAGAGACACTTGGCAATGTCCCGAGATGTTTTGATCCTCATGACTAGGGCTGGCAGGGAGGGCGTTTCTGGGTGGGCTACTGGCATCTAGTTGGTAGAGGTTGTTGCTAAACATCCTGCAATGCACAGGACGCCCCCACAACAGAGAATTCTCCAGTCCCAGGGTGCAGAGGTGGGGAAACCCTGCCTTAGATGGATCTTGACTTTGTTAGGCTCTGTGTATGAGGGGAAGATTTGCTTTCTTCAGTAAGTTAGAATAGTGACTAAAAGTTCTAGGTTTTGCAAAGGTGTCTATTCATGACCTCTCAAGAAAATAACATACGACTTAATAAAAGCTACTTTGATCTTAGCATCTTGGCATTTTAAAAATTACAATGGTGAGGCCTGGCACGGTGGCTCACGCCTGTAATTCCAGCACTTTGGGAGGCTGAGGTGGGTGGATCACGAGGTCAGGAGATCAAGGTTATCCTGGCTAACACGGTGAAACCCCGTCTCTACTAAAAACACAACAAACTAGCCGGGCGTGGTGGCAGGCACCTGTAGTCCCAGCTGCTTGGGAGGCTGAGGCAGGAGAATGGTGTGAACCCAGGAGGTGGAACTTGCAGTGAGCCGAGATTGCACCATTGCACTGCAGCCTGGGCGACAGAGTGGGACTATGTCTCAATTCAATAGGGGAGGGGAGGGGAGGGGAGGGGAGGATGAGTTTTAATTCTTTAATGAAAACAAGTTATTGCTAAGAAGTCTGATGTGTTTGCTGTGAACCTGAAACTGCTCTAAAAATAAAGGCTTTTTTTTTTTTTTAAGTGAACCGAAAAGTGATTGTGACCAACAGAAGTTTGTGATTTATCTGTGACTCTTTTCTAAGTGAAAAGTTATAGTCAAATAAGTTCCAGGAATAAAACTTGTTTCAAATAAGATTATTTAAATATTTCACGTTTCCTAATCACTAGATTAAACAATAAAAATCAGATCTTTCATATCTAATAATTTTTAGTCATATTATTTGATACTTCTAATCACAGAGATATTGAATGTTTCTAGTTTCTGTGAACATAATTTTGGTGAATTCCTTTTCTTTTGTATTTTAAAATTCTTGTATATATTTTGGGGGCATATTTGGTGTTTCAATACATGTATATACAATGTGTAATGATCTCATCAGAGTAATTGAGATATCCATCACCTCAAACATTTATCTTTTCCATGTGCTGGACACATGACAAATCTTGTCTTCTAGCTATTTTGAAATATACAGTAAATTACAGTTAACTAACAGGTATAGCTAATGAAAATTATAATGATAAATTTAAAAGAAAAAAATTAATTGTGATTTAATCAGGTATGGAAATAAACCCCACAGCTATCATGCTGTTCAAGGATCGCTAATCTTTAATATCTAAGACAAACTAAGCTTCTGTATTCTTTTTTTCTCTTTCTTTGAGACAGGGTCTCGCTCTGTCACCCAGGCTGGAGTGCAATGGTGCGATCCTGGCTTAATGCAACCTCGATCCCCTGGGCTCAAGCAATCCTCTGAACTCAGCCTCCTAAGTACTTGGAACCACAGGTGTCTACCACCATACCCAGCTCATTTTTTAAATTTTTTGTAGAGACGGAGTTTCACTCTGTTGCCCAGGCTGATCTCAAATTCCTTGGCTCAAGTGATTCTCCTGTCTTGGCCCCCCAAAGTGCTGGGATTATGTGCATGAGCTACCATGCCTGACCTAAGATTCTGTATTCTTAATCCTTTTGCTACACCCCCTCATGGTTCTACACTTTTTATTTTGTTGGTCACTTAACCACCTTGGGCCTCAGTTTACTCATCAGAGCAATGAGATTTCAGACAAAAAACCTTCCTAGTTGCTCACAACACCAAGATTCTATGCTCTTGTAAAGAATGGTTAGGCCGGGTGCGGTGGCTCAAGTCTGTAATCCCAGCACTTTGGGAGGC
>NW_012101954.1:3499890-3503552 GCF_000951045.1 Mandrillus leucophaeus
CCAGCTACTCGTGAGGCTGAGGCAGGAGAATGGCGTAAACCCGGGAGGCGGAGCTTGCAGTGAGCTGAGATCTGGCCACTGCACTCCAGCCTGGGTGACAGAGCGAGACTCTGTCCCCCCCCTCAAAAAAAAAAAAAAAGAATGGTTAAGTGTGTATGTGTAGCTGAGTTATGGGGGAGACCTTTTGAGTAGGGGTTACTATCCAGGGTCTTGTTGAGACATGAATATACTGGGTACTTATCGCCCTAGGAATTACATGTCTGGAGTTCAAGGGGACCTCAAGGCCACCAAGTCCTTTTTTTGCTTCTCCTAAACATCTGTCTTCTCCAGGACTTTCTCTTTTCCTTTGTTCTCCTGGTGTGTGTTGCAATTGATTGGGGACTGTTGGCCTGAGGGCCCTGCTTCCTGAGACTCTGCCCAGGCAGGCTGTGAGGGGCCTGGGCCCCATCTTGACCCCAGGGATCCTTATGCTGGGAGCTGGGGTAGCTTTGGAGGCCTTGGCTATCAGCAGAGATGACTCCTGACCTAGACCCTTGAATGAGCTTGTTCCCCTGTGAAGTATGGAGGTAAGTGGAGTTGGAGCTCCTCAGGGGTACCTAATAACCTATCTATGATAACTCAGAGAAGACAGTTATGTTGGAGTGTTGAAATTCTAGCCCTTGTGAACTGCACCTACTGGTATGCATGCCCTTACTTACGTAGTTTCTTTTCACATTGCTCTAGGCTTGGCCAAAGAAATTGCTTTGGTCCATGGGACATTAGTAAACATAATACAGGCTGAAGTTTGATTAAACTCTTGAGTTTAGGCCTTGCCCTCTTGGAATTCTAAAATGATGCACAGAGAAACCCAGGAAACAGCATCAATAGCCAGGCAGGTGAGCCTGGTCATACTAGACCATCCCATGCCAGCTGAGCTATCAGATGACTGCGGACATGAATGTCCCTAGCCAAGACAGCAAAAGAACAGCTCAGCTGAGCCCAGCCCCAAATTACTGACCCACAAAACATAGCTCCTATTATGGGAGCCACAATAAATGCCTTGGGTGGTTTGCTGTAACGAAATTGGTAACTAATATGAGCTGACTGCTATTTAGCCATTTGCTTATGAGATCTGAATGACTGAGAAAGTCAGCTCAGCCCTGTCACCCTCCCCCTGGCAATGCCTCTTGTTTGCTGTCTTTACATGCTTCTGTGCTCTCAGAATGCCCTGTGCCCATTGCTCCTTATACTGCATCAATTTGTTCATTCATTTCTCTGTGACCTGAGCACCTTTTCAGCTGAGTATCTCCAGGGCTCAGGACAGAGACTTGTAAAATGTTGGTGCCCAGTGGACACATGGAGAAAGAGGGTATGAAGCCTGGCCATTCGTTCATGTTATAGAAAACCTTGAAGGCTTCCCAAGGCACCAGCTTGCTATGCAGCTGACGGGCCACCAAGGCAAGACGTGGGAGTATTCTGCAGCTAGTCATATCAGCCTGTCAGGACCCTCTTAACTCTGCTCCTCACCCAACTGCCATCCTGCCTCAGTGTCCACCAGCTCTTGACTTTAAAGTCTTTGAAATGTACATCCTGAGCTGGGGGATGGTACAGAAAGGAGCCCCTGGCTCAGTTCATGGTCCTTTCTGATGACCTGCCGTTTGGCTTCTCACTTGGGACCTTTCTGCAGCAGAGCCCTGGCTCCATCCTCTTTCTCTGCCCCATCCTATTCTCTGTTGCTCTCTCTCCTGGCCTCTGAGATTTGGTGAGGGATTGTTTAGGTACGAAGTCCATTGGTGGCTGCATTAAGTGACTTAATTATGAGAAGAGGAGCGATGTGGAATGAGGGACAAAGTGAAAGCTGTGTGCCCAAAGACTCAGTCCTTTTTCATGTCTCTGTTTTGTGTTTTTCTTCTCTGCCATGACAAAAGGCTTATTCTTGTTAAGTTGCTTTATTTGAATATGAGCCTAAAATAATATCACTAAAAAAAATTATCACTTTGGAAAAAGATTCCAAAGAAAGGTTCAAACTCATAAATGGCCATAGAACTGTTCTAATGTGTTATATTGGAACTGCACACTTTGGCATTTGTCTCTGAAGAAGGCACTTGTTTTACATTCAGCCAGGCTGAAAATGTCTGGAAGCTGATGGAATCCTTCTGGAACATCAAAGGATGAGAAATCTGGCTTCATTTATACTAACATCATCTATTATCTTTTCTTCAGATTTTAAGTTTATAAAAATCTCATGAATTAATGATCTCTCTGAGGGTATGAGAAATTTTCATGGATAATTCAGCTGAAGAAGGCAGTAATTTACACACATGCACACGTGAATAATTCCAACAAAGTAAGCCAAGCCAAACAAATGTGTTTTGTTTCATACCTTGAAGTTCTTTGATTTGAGGTTCGTAGAACTATAAGGAAGACAGAATGTTTTAAATGTGTTTTTCAAAGAAGAGTCTTCTCTTTTAAACCAATTCTAATTCAATTCTGTTAGAATTTTAATTGTTCCTTGAATCTTTAAGGAGACTGGGTTTACCATTATTCATCTGAACCCGGGTTCAAAAGGGTTCTGTTGATTAAAATAACAATTTTCATCACATAAATTAGAACATTTACTAGCCAGAGCTATCATTTATCAAACATTACTGTAAGCTCTGTAAGCTCAGCATAGGCTAAGCACTTCAAATACATGGTTTTATTTAGTCATCCCAATAATTTGACTAAGTACGTATTAATATCCTCTTCTCAGAGATAAGGAATCAGGATGAGAGGTTCAGCAATTTGCCCAGGGTCACTTAGAAAGCAGGAGCAGAGCTAGGATTTATAACCAGCTTGCATGAACCTAAAGTTCATTCTTTTAACTCCTGTTGCCTTTGAACATTACTGTTGATAATCTTTGGAAAATGTGTCATCTCCTGTTGCAAGGGACAAATGTGCAGTTTAAGAAATAGGCCTCAGGCTTTTAGAAGAACTGACTTTTAAGTTTTAGACTTGTTCTTCTCTGTCCTTGTGTGAGACCCATGAAGTAATGCTGCTTTGACATCTGTGGCAGAGAAAGGGCCCTTCCATGGTACAGGATGCTTCTTGGGAAACAGCTGCTTAGCCAGGGATGCTACTTAGTTTCACCTATAAGTGGAAATGATGTTGGCAGCACCTAGGCAGAGGTGGCTAAGCAGTGCATGTGTCTTCCTTACCTACCCTTGGGGAGGTGACACCCCAGGAGAGCTGGACATTGCCTGTGGGTAAAGGGTAGAGCCTCCTGTCCTCCAGACCTCCCTCCAGGCCTTCCTCCTCCACTCCAACCAGAACCAACACACTAAAGTGTTAAGTGAGTGAGAGCTACATTTTTATTGTTAAGTTGTTGCTTAATTGTTATACAGCAGTTAGCGTTACCCTAACCAAAAATATAGCATCCTTTAACTTCCCTTTAGGAGAAGTGAGTGGATTGAACAGCTGAAAAGAGGGTGGTGTGCCTCTTTACCAGAGGGGATTTCCCAGTTATGCAGTTACTGAGTCCTGTGCTGATGGTCACACATTTAGAATATGGGCCTGGGGGGATGAGAGAAGAGGGCAGGTAGGTGCTGAAGGTGAGGCTTGGGGGAGAAACTGAGGCTGAGAATGTTCTGTTTTCTCTTTAGCCCAGGAGGTACATTTTCAATTATAGGAAACTTTAAGGAGAT
>NW_012101954.1:3505297-3506906 GCF_000951045.1 Mandrillus leucophaeus
AATAAAGTTAAACAGGTGAAATTCAAGCAATGTATTTAATATTTAAAATAATTTCAGCTACAATTATAAATTATTGAGGTATTTTATATTCACTTTTGTGTACAAAGTCTCTGAAATCTAGTCAGTATTGTATACTTCAAGCATATCTCAGCTCTCACTAGCCATGTTTCAAGTGTTCAATAGCCACATGTGGTTAAAGCAACCACATTAGACAGAAAAGCTGTAAAGCCACCAACACAGGGACTTACCATGCCTTTTGTCTTACAGTTGAGTCCATAAATGTCCTTTTTTTTTTTTTTTTTTAAGGACAATTTTGGTGTGATTGTCTGTTCCTATTCCTTCTGGCTGAAAGTATCCTAATATAAGCCTATATGGGTGTTTCTGATAATTAAGGTATTAAAAACCTCTAGTGGACATCTTTGCTAGCATTTCTTCCTTATACAAATATCATTGTCTAATAGTGGCAGTAGCACTCCTTGTGTGGCTCTAAGGAGTTGCTTCTGTTAAGACAGCAGGAACACCTGCTTGCAGGCCCAGTGCTTGCAGACATGGCTATGGCTTCTTCATGAAGGCTTTTCTTGTCCATGAGCCGTGCTTGATTCTCATTGCATTTTCTTGAGTCTTTTGGTCATGAACTTTATTGTCTGACTGCTAAGCCCTGGCCTCCCTCTTCCCCATATGCAGTAGTTCTTTGCTTGTGAGTGCATACCTTGGGCTAAGCATGTTTCAGGGTGACAGGAATAGTAGAGGCAAAGGAGAGATGGGTCTGTCATCAAGGTGAGTGAGCAGAATCAAGGCACCTTTCTTGACTGCAGCTGGGAATTTCAGTAAAACCAAAGGAGGGCATTCTTGCAGAATTGTCAAAATCAGAAACTAACAGAAATTTACAAGGAAGTTGTTTCAGGAGATATTTTTTTCCAGATGCAGCAGGCTTGCTAATTGAAAACATTTGGGTCTTGAAACCCAGGTTTTTACTCTGAGAACGAGAAATGTTAGAAAATCCCATAGTATGATCCTCTTTCCCATTTTGTGGATGAGAAAACTAAATTATAGAGAAGTTAGAAAATGAGCCCAAGTCTATGCAGTGTTAGTAACACATTGAGGAACATAACCTGTTCTCCTGGCTAACCAAATATTTCCACCTCAAAGTGCTGCCTCCTGTATATTTTTGTTTGTTTGTTTTGAGATAGAGTCTTACTCTGTCACCCAGGCTGGAGTGCAGTGGTGCTATCTCAGCTCACTACAGTCTCCACCTCCCAGGTTCAAGCAATTCTCCCTGCCTCAGCCTCTCAAGTAGCTGGGGTTACAGGTGTGTGCTACTACGCCTGGCTAATTTTTGTAGTTTTAGTAGAGATGGGGTTTCACCGTGTTGGCCAGGCTGGTCTTAAACTCCTGATCTCAGGTGATCCACCCACCTCGGCCTCCCAAAGCACTGGGATTATAGGCATGAGCCACTACACTTGGCCACCTGCTTCCTATATTTATTTAGAGTTTATTCAAATAAATTCCACACATCCCTTACCCAAGTGTTTTTATCTTTAGTTACTTAAACATTTTCTTTTGAAATATATTTGGATATACATAAAAGTTGCAAAAATAGTGCAGAGAA
>NW_012101954.1:3507301-3509734 GCF_000951045.1 Mandrillus leucophaeus
AGAAGAACTGCTTGAATCTGGGAGGTGGAGGTTGCAGTGAGCCAGGATTGCACCATTGCACTCTAGCCTGGGTGACAGAGTGAGACTCTTTCTCAAAACAAACAAACAAACAAACAAAAAACCGCTCCTTCTGGCTTTAGGCAGAATTGAGAAGCACGAGAAAGCTGTCCTTGTTGGCTGGCTCTTGCTTTTTGGTTCTCCTCTTGTCCCCTGACCCCACATAGGGATTCCTTTGTGCCTTCTCTTCTTTCTTCTTTGCCCCTCCTCTCCCAGGTTTCAAGGCTTCAATCAGACAGGCTCTTTTCTATGCAAGTCATTTAGACCCTTTCCTCTGTCAGGTGAGGCTGGATTAATGAGACAAGTGAATCCCTCAATTTTGAAATAAATTTGGCAGATTATCCCCAAGACATGCTGTCACTGTCACCCACTCCTTACTTTTCTTTAGGAATGAAGACATTACAGCCTGACAGTGAATGGTGGGTATTTCTGGGATGCTGTGGGAGGCATATGGATGATATTCTTTTCCTTTGAATTATGTAAAATACCTCTAGTTATTAATGGATGCCAATTGGTCAGGTTTCTCCTGCTGATGGTTCTGTTGGATGTCTAGGATGTGTGTGTGTGTGTTTACTGGGTGGTCCTGGGTGGTGGGGAGGCAACTAGATGCTTTATGAGAAGTATAATGAGACTGTTTATCTTTAGTTTCCATATTCAGGAGAAGTTGTCTGTTTCAAGTTTAAGGATAAATGCTCAGGTCAAGCTAATCCCAATCATTTTCTTTTATTTTTTTCTGGGGCATTCTATTTGAGTTCAATCATCATTCCTTTTGAATTCATTCTGTTTTATTAAAAAGAAAATGCTTATAACTCTTCAGTCCTTATTGGGGAAGATTTTCCTCCAGGCATGAAGAGGGGCTGAGGGTAAGGTGGTTGAAGTAGAAAGATCAGCACCATCTCACGGCCCAGAAGCACTGAGGGACAAGAAATGGCCTCCCTGGCTTTATCCTAACTCCTGAATAAACTTTTCTTAGGGTCTTTGTGTGTTTGCTTGAACTGGAATTCCAGCTCTGCCATTGCCCCTGCCCCCAGAGCACAGGGAGAATGGAAAGGCAGTGAATGATAGAGCTGCTTCTTAGGGCAGATTCTAATTTCTTTCTGTGAAGGCTGCCCTGAAATTCAAAGAAGCATTATTATTTCATCCAATTTAAAACCCTGCCTGATGCTGAATGGGCAAGAACCTAATTTCACCTTTGGAGGCAAATGGGAAGCTTTTTGTGCTGAAAGAAAGAAGAAAAGAGGATTCTGGAGGATAATTGAATGAAAATCCCTTTAAGGTGCCAGAAAACTTTGCCCTTCCAAAAGGGATGAAACGAGGTCAAAATATATTTGTTAAAAGTGTGGGGCCTGAAAGCCTTAATTATTTCTCGGGAAAGTCGTGTCTTTTAAAGACTTAAACAAAAGATTCAAGAAGGTAGAAGCTGGGAGAAATCGCCCATGGCTTTAGAAAAGGTGAAGCCCAAAGGAAAGCAATTACTGGTTAACAATGGTATATTAACAACGATTATTCTTCCAGATTGGGGGACCCTGCACTGGGGTTGGGGTGTGATTTAGGAAGATTGCCTGGTGGTCCTGCCCAGGTCTTTGCACAAGAAGATGCAGGATGGAGGAGTGACACGGTCAGACATGACTGAACAGGCTGGAAGGGAAGCTGGGTTGGCTGATTAAGGAAGGGAAGAAATCATCCTTATTTCATATATTCTACAGAAAATATTATTTCTCTTGGGGCAGGATGGTGGGCTGCTGTAGTGAATGCTGTCTGGATTTAGACAGATGTGTATTCTTAATCTCCAATCCCTTACTAGCCTCAACACCTTAGGCACAGTCCTTTATCCTCCTCTTCCTCATCTGTAAAATGGGGAAAATATTCCCTCCCATAGATGGTGAAAATTAAATCTGGGCCTGATATACAACAGGTGCTCCATAGGTGTGGGTTCTCTGGATCTCTTGTTCCTCCTGTGCTTGATTTGATTTTTTGACAGGTTCCCAGTGGCATTTTAGGTGCTTGCTTTTGAATTTTCTGTGTCACAGTGAAGTTTACTCCCAGTGCTCCGTTTGGCCATCTGCTGGTGATTGCCAGGGGCAGTCACACTCTCTTCATCTCTTCCTCCAGACCCAGGGCTACCTCTGCACCAGCTTCCCTTGGGGGAGTTTCCAAGTAGCAGAGGATCCAGAATCACTCCTAAGATTAACAAAATAGCTGGGCGCGGTGGCTCATGACTTTAATCCAAGGCGGAGGCCAAGGCGGGCAGATCATGAGGTCAAGAGATTGAGACCATCCTGGCCAACATGGTGAAACCATGTCTCTACTAAAAATACAAAAAATTAGCTGGGTGTGGTGGCACACACCTGTCGTCCCAGACTCAGGAGGCTGAGG
>NW_012101954.1:3511099-3512630 GCF_000951045.1 Mandrillus leucophaeus
TTTTTTTTTTTTTTTTCTAAATTGGTAGAACTCAGTTCCTGAGGCAGATGGGAGCACTTTTTAAGAAGATGGAATTTTCTAACAACCAGAGCTATCTCAAAAGTCATAAGCTTCCTGCCCCTGGAAATGTGCAAGGTGTGTCTGTCTGCAGAGCTGAAATTCCTGCGTTCTCAGGAGGCTGGGCAAATGCTAAGATGGAGGTTCTGAAATCTGATTACTGCACCAATCACTGTGGGAGAGAGTTAGTGATATATCTACTCCCAGACCCGGAACTATACAGAATCAAGATCTATTAAGGTGGGGCCCCAGAATTTACATTGTTTAACCCTCTCCAGGTGAATCTCCTGAACATATTGCTCTACATTCCCTTTTAATCTGAGATCCTAATAATACCAAATTTGTACTGAAACTAAAGCTTGGGCTAAAGCTTTCTAGGAATGCTCATCACCTGCGATGCTGGAACTGCTCTCTAGGTGATCTCTGGGGTTTCCCTTGAGTGTGCAAGGCCTTTCTCCTTGCTCCCAGCCTTCTCCCCTTTTCTTTGTCTCCTTTTCCCTTTCTGTACTTCCTTTTCCCTGTCTCTCCTCCCTTTTGTCTCTCTAGGCTCAGTTTTTCTGTGTGTTTTCCTGACTAGGTTCCCACGGCATTAGTGACATCAACCACTCCTGACCCTACATATCTGTAGGTGTGAAACGCTGTGTGCAGAATTTCCACACAGCTCTCATTGGCCTGACCCCACAAAAGATAGCTGGGTAGGCCCTTGGGTGAAGACAAAAACCAGCCCAGTGGGAAAGGCTGCTGGGGTGGGCTGGCATGCACCTGAGGTTTCCTTGAAAGCTAGAGAGAAAAGGGTTAGCTTCTTATTTTTAGAAGTTCTCCTGAGCTCTAGTTCCTATGTAAATCGGTGTAAAACACTCTAGAATCAGAAAGGCCCTGTGTGTTATTTTCTCTGAGAGCTTTAAATACAGGATGGTTTGGCCACTGATTTAGTAATAAAATGAAGGCTCCACAGAGGCTGACACAGGTGAACTTGAGTGCGGATCTGGGGCAGGAAATCAAGATACTTTGCTTTGTCGTTAGGAACAAATCCAGTAATGTTATTTCCATTAACTAATCAATTACTTGATTAGCTCATGTGTTCATCATATACTTATTGAATGCCTACTAAATGCCAAGTACTGGCTGAGGACTAAGGGGAGAGAGAAAACATCTGCCCTCAAAGATGCGAGCCTTGCAAAGGGGAAAAAAACAGATGAACAGACAATTCTGAGGTGCAGAGAATGTGAAGATTATATCACTGAGTTCAAAAAGCAGAGACCCTGACCCGTCTGGGGGTTGTGGTGGTGAGGACAATTGTCTGTCTGAAAGTCAATCCTCACAGCTTGGTGGTGCATGGCACTGTCTGTGACCCTTGCCTGAATGAACCACACATGACACAGCAAGGTCCCTACTCAAACAACAGCAGCAGCAACTTAGCAATTATATGAATATGTTGCCTCCAAAATGATAGATTTTTCTTTTTCTTTTTTTT
>NW_012101954.1:3514780-3523687 GCF_000951045.1 Mandrillus leucophaeus
TGTGGCCCTGCTAGAAACATACCAAGCTGGTAAACGACAGGGCTATACAATGTTCATGGCATTTTCATGGTTCTTCAAGGTGAAGTGAATCTGGATTTGGTTGATTGTCTAGGAATGACAGTAATTTATGTTGACTGTTGTGGTTTCTATGTGGCTGAGCTAACAGCACTCTCTGGGATGATGTGACATAGGTGAGTAGTGAACTAGTTACCAAACTAAACTCTACAGTGGAATGGAAACTCCCTGGTTGTCTGTCACACACCCAGGAGTGCAGGAGAAGACAGATAGGCAGAGATGATTTATCATTGCAGTATCATGGGGAGATTGGCCTAAGCCTTTGGGTTCACTGAACTGGTCCACAGGAGAGAGCCAACTTTTGAATTTACTCTCTTAGCACCATCTTTAATGAATGGGCTTTGAAGGGTTAGTGCCTTTGAGGGAGGAGTGCCACAGGTATCTATACGAAGGATGTGGAAGTGGTAAGGGATTGCCTTGGGTGTGTAGGATACACAGGCCCATGTGGTAGAACAGTACTTGCTTCCAAGATGGCAGCTTGGGCTCTGCATTAGCTCTGATGGCATGTTGACTACAGGTCCTCATTCACTTCAGTGGGGCAAAAAAGAGGGGCTTGCTTCCTAAAGTTACATAAAAACAAGAGGAGTGATATGGTACAGTGAGTCTGCATTAGTTTGCTAGGGCTGCCATAACAAAATATCACAGACTGAGTGGCTTAACCAACAGAAGTTTGTTTTCTCAAAATTCTGGAGGCTGGGAGTCCAAGATGCCGATGTGGGTAGGTCTGATTTCTCTTGAGGCCTCTCTCCTTGGTTTGCAGATGACTGCCTTCTCACTGCATCTGCACACGGCTTCTTCTCTGTGCACACACACATTCCTTGTTGTGTCTTCCTCTTCTATAAGGACACAAGTCCCGTTGAATTATGAGTCTCACCCTTATGAATTCATTTAAGCTTAATTGTATCTTTGAAGACCTTATCTCTATATACAGTCACTTTGGAGATTAGAGCTTCAACATATGAATCTTGCAAGGACACACTTCAGCCCATAACAGACTCTCAAAAGATTGTCTGCACAAAGGTTTCTCCAGTATGTGATAAGATTTTCTCTAGTTCATGACAAAATGAGCAGAATAACTGCCTGGCCCTTTACTCAGTTGAGCTTAACTAACCCTAACCTCTCCCTACACTTCCATTTCTAATGACACACTTCCTCTAATAGATTTCTTTCTGCCAAAATTCAAATGTTCTGCACACACCAAGATTCAAATAGTCTATATTTGCCAAACTCTTGTCATGCCTTCCTCATCCCTGTTCTCATACAGTATAGGAAGAGAGAGAGCACACACACATATATGCACAGCCACATACACATGCACACACACATGCATGCACATACAGCATGCATGTACACGTATGCACACCTGCGCACATGCATACACACTCCTTTCTCAGTAAGGGCAGTGACTTAGTTACCCCTTTTGGTGCCAAGGCGTCTTTCTTTGAATGCTGGTGACAAGTGGATTGCAGTGTCTGATTGTACATGAGGCTTCTCCCTAAGTGATTTTAATGGTGCACCTAGAGGCTTCAGAGAAAAGAGGACTTCTCTAGGGTACAGTGGAGCAGAGACGGAGCAGAGACATGGGGCTGGCATCACTACCAAGCTTCAGCCATCAGAAGAGAGCCAACCTATGGTACCTGGCCTGAAGATTCTCATTTGGATTTGTCCAGAGTCCAGCACCCCCCAGGACCCATGGCTTGGTTTTCCAGGGACAAAAGGCTATGAGTCAAGACTGATATAGCTGTTTTCACTAAAAAACTGAATAAGCTTTGGAGCACAATTGGGTTGCTTTGATACGTTTCCAGCAGCATTTCGCATGAAAAGAAGCGGGGACAATTTTACTTTGCCAACCAGGTGAAGGAGTTCAGTAGAGACTGTTCCACCCACTGCAATTGGCAGTGATGGCTGGTAGACCTGGTGGTCCCCAGCAGGGAATGCATCCAATACGGTGATGCAGGAAGCACTAGCACTGGGCAGGAGTGGTTCATCTGTGGTCAGCGGATGCAGGGCAAGATCCAAAGGAGGCGGCCTGGCTTGCAGTGTTGGCTGCCCTTGGACACTCCTGAAGAGGTAAGGACATTGTCAGCCATGCGCTTTATTAGGGGAGGATACATGATAGGTTTCTTGGGCCTCCCTAAAATAGTTGAGTCAAGCTGGGAGTCCCCAGCATATCAGGTTTGAGTAGGAAAAAATAGCTAAATATGGCCTGTTATTTTCAACATGTACATATTTTATATGCAGGGCTTGTGTGGTCTTTGGAAAGTGATAGGTACAAAAGAATCACTTTCTGTCATCCTCACTAGTCTGGGATTCAGGGAGGAGGTGAGATTTCCGGAGTTTTTTGGACGATGGCAAAGCTATATGGGCTAGCAGAAGAAAGGCATTCTGGACCCCAGGTGTGTTCTAGAGAGTGCAACCTTTTTCAGCCACACCTCTGCAGTCTCAAGCTCTGTGGTGATCCTGACTATGCATTTGTCTGTATTGTTCGTTTTGGAATCCCTTAGAGATGATTCAGTTAAAATGAGGACATCCTGTGTTCATCCTTGGTCTTTGGGGATTTGGTGGGTCAAGGGGTAGAAGTTGTCACTCTTGTATTTCCCAGTGCTTGGGATAGCGAATCACCAAGATGTTCACTCCCTCCGTGCCCTTTCCTGGAAGCCATGGAGTTTCACACTAGTAGCAGCTGCTGTCTGTCATTTGACCGTCACATGGACAGTATCTTTAATTGAGACCCAGTGGTCATTTAGAATGAGGTTGAAGTTAAAGATTTCTGACTGTTTCTCTATGAAGAACCATTTCATTCAAGATTATTTGCCTGTTGGTCCTGTGTTTAGAAACACTTTTGTTCACTCAACACACCAGTTGGCTAAGGAATCATTACTTTCCTTTTTATTTTAGTAAATGATACACTATTCTCTGCAGGGCTCTGATCTTTGTGATTTTGCCAGTGATCCCAGGTTGTGTCAATTCCGTGCTGGACCAAGGCAGAGAAATGTGATGATTCAGCCAGCCTGGGCCATCCCTTATGAGCCAGTGCATGGGTTTTATTAGCGTTTTTGGAATGCTGAAAGGACTTACGAGCATTGTCTTCCCTTTAAGGAGCTCTGAGGCCTTAGACCCACAGAATGGGAACCAGTCCTCGAATGTTTTTGAAGTTGTTCTGCTGTGTGGTCTGAGTGAGGGAGAGGACAAAGAGTAGAGAAACATCTGTGTGTCCCTTTTGGGGCCTGCCGTGGTGGGGTACCTTCGTGGCATACTTGTGGCATTGCCAAAATATTTGGAGTGTTGGTTGGCACGCCTGCCGATCTTGGCCTTGAACCCACTTACAGTGCATGAGGGCACAGTGGCTGCTCCTTGTGTATAGACACGGGCCACTCTGTCCCTTCTCTACCAGGGACACTGTGAGCCAGGTGACGACGGGCAAGGCAGATGGAGGAGGGAAAGAAGCAAAGTCAGGCGGGAGAGGCAGCAAGACAGGGCATGTGAGGAGCAAAGCCCTGAGCGGTTGCCAGGGAGAAAGAAGAAAGACTTTCATGCTGACATTGTTTTCAAATAATTGCAGTTACTGAGAAAGAAACCACAGCTGATGACAGCAAATTATTGAGCCACTGAGATTCAGAAATGCGTGTAATGAGCGAAGAAAGCTGTGTGAGCCCACACCAGAGAGGGGGAGAGATAGAGAGAGGAAAGAAAGAGGGAAGTGGGGAGGGAGGGGAGAGAGGAGAGAGAGAGAGAGAGAGAAAAAGAGAGAGAGAGAGAGAGTAAATTCCAGTGGGGGAGGTAGTTGCTACTGAAGTGTTCATCCTCCCTTGTTTTATACCAGAGTGCTTATACCTTTTCTTTGCTTTTCTCTTCTACTTTTGGGAAAACAAATGTTATGTAAATGCCGGGCAAAGGGATGATTCATAACCCAGGTGGGTTGGAGCAGGACAGCAAGAGATTTCATCACACTACTCAGAACAGCGCACGATTTAAAACTTACGAATTATTTTTTTTTCTGAAATTCTTCAGTTAATATTTTTGGATTGCGGTTGACCGCAGGTGACTCAAACTACAGAAAGTGAAACCGTGTATAATGAAAGGATGGGAGGACTACTATATATGTACAGATCTAGATCTATAGCTATACCTATATATATCTATCTACTTACACAATTATAGGACAAAATGCATGGCTTATGTTTCATGGTTTACGCAGGTGATTTATTGCAGCTGTGACAATTCCAGTACATGTCCCACAGTTGTGAAATTCCTGTTGTTTGCCTCCATGGCGGTTGGGAGGTGGGAGCACGTGTCCTCCCAGCCTTGTTCTATGCCCCACTCATTGCTTCTGTTTGTGGAAGAGAAGGGTGGCTTGTCAGGAACAAGTAGCTCTACTTCCTGGGTCACATGCTACATAGCCAATGACTCTCGTACAGCAGGTGCCCTGATGGCTCGCTACAGAGCTGCTGGATCCCCAGTCTACTCCTTTGCTCAGGGCAGTGGCTATCGCAGGGAATGCCTGGTCGGCAAACAAGGTGGAGAGAATGCAGAGTGGAGTGAGGAGCCCACTGATGCTTTCCTCCAGGCCCTGGAGAGCCTTGGGTCTGAAGAAGAACACAGAGGCCCACGTGTGGTACCATAAAATTCTGGGAACGCTCCATCTGCGCTGCAGGCCTGAGAATACCCAGTGTGACAGTGCTGAAAACATTTCCGGTTTACGCTTCTTAATACCAGTCTGTAAAAATAACAGTCCAACTGCATGAGATCATGGGGAGTTAGTGTGGGGCCATATGCTGTGGGCCGAGTCCGCGCTGACTGACATTTGGAGGCTTGCACTGTGGGACTTGTTGGTTTGGGAAGAGGAAGAAATCAGAGGGTGGGAGTGGAGCTAGGGAGTAGGACTAGAAGAAAGAGAATGAGAAAAAGGATGAATAAGCCTATTTTAGGAGATGTCCATCAGTTAAGGAGTAACAGGAAAGGGTGGACAACATTACCATTTATTGGGCATCTACTATGTACCAGATAATGTTTGTATTTTTTCTTATTTTATCCTCTCTACAATTAACTAGCATTTTAAGCCCGGTTTTTCTCCAATGGAGACAACCGTGTCTTAGATATCGTAAGTAATTTGACTGAAGGCTGTTAAGGGGGTGGAGACAATATTCAGCCTGAGGTTTTTCCAACCCCAAAGCCTTGGTGATTATCATTATGCTGTAGGACTTGCATGTTAGGAAGATGTCAGTTTCATCATGAGTGCACATCTCCAGCTGGAATTTATGTTGCTGTGCGGAGCTGCTTTAGCTGATTTTATTTGACTGGACTCAACAGTTTTTTAGGAGCCCTGAGATGAAGCTTTGCTCTCTGCTTTCCAGGCGCGAGTGATTTGGGATGGGCCATATGCACAGATGTGATGGCTGTTGGGTCCGGTTGTTAGGGATGAGTGACGAGTGACCAGTGGTCAATCTCTTAGAAAACACTCTCAGCCTCTTAGAAAACACCCCTGAGGAGAGGGTAATCCAGACTCAACTCTGAGGGACAGAAATGTCCCCTCCACTCTTCAGGTTCACCATCGAAAGAAGGACCACTAGTATCATTTGTGGGGGCACCCTCTACCAGGGACACTGTGAGCCAGGTGACGGGCAAGGCAGATGGAGGAGGGAAAGAAGCAAAGTCAGGCGGGAGAGGCAGCAAGACAGGGCATGTGAGGAGCAAAGCCCTGAGTGGTTGCCAGGGAGAAAGAAGAAAGACTTTCATGCTGACATTGTTTTCAAATAATTGCAGTTACTGAGAAAGAAACCACAGCTGATGACAGCAAATTATTGAGCCACTGAGATTCAGAAATGCGTGTAATGAGCGAAGAAAGCTGTGTGAGCCCACACCAGAGAGGGGGAGAGATAGAGAGAGGAAAGAAAGAGGGAAGTGGGGAGGGAGGGGAGAGAGAAGAGAGAGAGAGAGAGAGAGAGAGAGAGAGTAAATTCCAGTGGGGGAGGTAGTTGCTACTGAAGTGTTCATCCTCCCTTGTTTTATACCAGAGTGCTTATACCTTTTCTTTGCTTTTCTCTTCTACTTTTGGGAAAACAAATGTTATGTAAATGCCGGGCAAAGGGATGATTCATAACCCAGGTGGGTTGGAGCAGGACAGCAAGAGATTTCATCACACTACTCAGAACAGCGCACGATTTAAAACTTACGAATTATTTTTTTTTCTGAAATTCTTCAGTTAATATTTTTGGATTGCGGTTGACCGCAGGTGACTCAAACTACAGAAAGTGAAACCGTGTATAATGAAAGGATGGGAGGACTACTATATATGTACAGATCTAGATCTATAGCTATACCTATATATATCTATCTACTTACACAATTATAGGACAAAATGCATGGCTTATGTTTCATGGTTTACGCAGGTGATTTATTGCAGCTGTGACAATTCCAGTACATGTCCCACAGTTGTGAAATTCCTGTTGTTTGCCTCCATGGCGGTTGGGAGGTGGGAGCACGTGTCCTCCCAGCCTTGTTCTATGCCCCACTCATTGCTTCTGTTTGTGGAAGAGAAGGGTGGCTTGTCAGGAACAAGTAGCTCTACTTCCTGGGTCACATGCTACATAGCCAATGACTCTCGTACAGCAGGTGCCCTGATGGCTCGCTACAGAGCTGCTGGATCCCCAGTCTACTCCTTTGCTCAGGGCAGTGGCTATCGCAGGGAATGCCTGGTCGGCAAACAAGGTGGAGAGAATGCAGAGTGGAGTGAGGAGCCCACTGATGCTTTCCTCCAGGCCCTGGAGAGCCTTGGGTCTGAAGAAGAACACAGAGGCCCACGTGTGGTACCATAAAATTCTGGGAACGCTCCATCTGCGCTGCAGGCCTGAGAATACCCAGTGTGACAGTGCTGAAAACATTTCCGGTTTACGCTTCTTAATACCAGTCTGTAAAAATAACAGTCCAACTGCATGAGATCATGGGGAGTTAGTGTGGGGCCATATGCTGTGGGCCGAGTCCGCGCTGACTGACATTTGGAGGCTTGCACTGTGGGACTTGTTGGTTTGGGAAGAGGAAGAAATCAGAGGGTGGGAGTGGAGCTAGGGAGTAGGACTAGAAGAAAGAGAATGAGAAAAAGGATGAATAAGCCTATTTTAGGAGATGTCCATCAGTTAAGGAGTAACAGGAAAGGGTGGACAACATTACCATTTATTGGGCATCTACTATGTACCAGATAATGTTTGTATTTTTTCTTATTTTATCCTCTCTACAATTAACTAGCATTTTAAGCCCGGTTTTTCTCCAATGGAGACAACCGTGTCTTAGATATCGTAAGTAATTTGACTGAAGGCTGTTAAGGGGGTGGAGACAATATTCAGCCTGAGGTTTTTCCAACCCCAAAGCCTTGGTGATTATCATTATGCTGTAGGACTTGCATGTTAGGAAGATGTCAGTTTCATCATGAGTGCACATCTCCAGCTGGAATTTATGTTGCTGTGCGGAGCTGCTTTAGCTGATTTTATTTGACTGGACTCAACAGTTTTTTAGGAGCCCTGAGATGAAGCTTTGCTCTCTGCTTTCCAGGCGCGAGTGATTTGGGATGGGCCATATGCACAGATGTGATGGCTGTTGGGTCCGGTTGTTAGGGATGAGTGACGAGTGACCAGTGGTCAATCTCTTAGAAAACACTCTCAGCCTCTTAGAAAACACCCCTGAGGAGAGGGTAATCCAGACTCAACTCTGAGGGACAGAAATGTCCCCTCCACTCTTCAGGTTCACCATCGAAAGAAGGACCACTAGTATCATTTGTGGGGGCACCCCTTCCCTTGGGCAAAATTCAAAGTAATTTAAAAATTTGATTCAGTTGTACCTCTATTTTTCAATAAGAATCTAGAAGCTACTGACTATCTTCTATTTCTCAGATGTTTTAGATGCACAGTATATTTTAATTTTCACAACAACCTCATTGGGTTGGAATTAACTCTATTTTATGGAGGAAGAAACAGAGGCTCAGAGAGGATAAGTCAGCTGCCCAGAACAAAACTATAATTAAGTTATTGTTTTGAGGTTCGGACTCATTCATTCTGTCTGATTTTAGAACTTTTTTTCCCACTAATGTCTAGCGCATCTCCAGAGGGACCAGCGAGACTCCTGTCTCATTAGGCACACTGGGTGTGCTCTGGTTAAAACTGCGCCTGAGGTGGTATTTATTACCAACTTAATAAATTATGTTGAGAATTTATTTAAAATCCCTGTATAATCCAGCTGTTGAATGACACTGTTCTTTAAATGGAAAACAAAGATCTTGTCTCTCTTCATGGAAAGTGGTTCACAGTTTTACAACAAAATTATATGTTTTATATAACAGCTTTATTGAGAGAATTCACACACCATTCAGTTTACCCATTGAAGGTGTAAAATTCAGTGTTTTGTAGTACATTCATAAGGGTGTGCAGCCCCAACCACAACTAATAATATTTTCATTTCTGCAACAAAATTACATTTTTAATCAGAGAAAATAACATTACATAAAATTGAGAAAAAGAGGAGGATCTTTCCCGATTCTACTGGCTCCATTTATCATTTATCATTATTGCCACACTTTCCGGTCTTTATTTACCAGAGATGCAGTCAGCTAGTTCCAATCATCTGTGCGTATTGTTTTATGTCTGCTTTTTTAAGTTGACATTTTCCATGTTGTTACTTTGCATTTTTAATGGCCCATAATATTCTCTCACATTGATGTGCAATAATTTACGAACCCACCGCCTTTTGCTGAACCATTAAGGTTTTTTTTCTCTATCATAAATAATGTCACAGTGAACATCTTTGCACACGAAGCTTATTTCCCCTGTTGAATATATTTCATTG
>NW_012101954.1:3523737-3525614 GCF_000951045.1 Mandrillus leucophaeus
GTAAAATTCAGTGTTTTGTAGTACATTCATAAGGGTGTGCAGCCCCAACCACAACTAATAATATTTTCATTTCTGCAACAAAATTACATTTTTAATCAGAGAAAATAACATTACATAAAATTGAGAAAAAGAGGAGGATCTTTCCCGATTCTACTGGCTCCATTTATCATTCATCATTATTGCCACACTTTCCGGTCTTTATTTACCAGAGATGCAGTCAGCTAGTTCCAATCATCTGTGTGTATTGTTTTATGTCTGCTTTTTTAAGTTGACATTTTCCATGTTGTTACTTTGCATTTTTAATGGCCCATAATATTCTCTCACATTGATGTGCAGTAATTTACGAACCCACCGCCTTTTGCTGAACCATTAAGGTTTTTTTTCTCTATCATAAATAATGTCACAGTGAACATCTTTGCACACGAAGCTTATTTCCCCTGTTGAATATATTTCATTGGGCTGTAGTCCCAAGAGTCAGCTTGCTGGGTTAAAGGGTATGAATGTTTTATTTCCCTCTCTCTTCTGCCCCTTGTTTATTTCCAGAGAGGTGATACAATTTCAAAAAAACAAAACAATATAGCATACATATATATATATAAAATACATAAAAAGTCATTTAATGTTACCAAGGTTTTGGATTCATTATGTAAATCAGAGACAGGTAAAATCTGTGAGGTCAAATGTCACATATTTCTTGAGAGCCAGGAAAGATTGTCCTTTATGTGTCCCACCTGGTGACTTAAATAACTTTACCATTTTCCTTAGAAAATTATTCCCATGGAAAATGATGCCCTCAGTCTCCTGACCTTTTATTGGTTGCTGTCAGCCTGGGGCAACACTTTGTTTCCAGCTGTTCTTAAAAGCCACTTCTTTAGCATTTAACCCTTTGAAGGCCTGCAGGGGTGAAGAGGGGTGGGTGAATGGCAGGGGTGGGAGTGGGGGGTTAGGAGGGTGAATGGATGCGGAGAGGGCTAGGAGGAGGGAGGGGGAGAATCCTTGTACATTTGCACCACTATGCCTTCTGGTTAGGGTGTGCTGTGACATCCTGCTACAAAAGCCAAAACCAGGAGATACACGTGGTGGCTGGAAAAATGAGAATATCCTCAACTTGCTCTGTTGCAAACAGCAACAATTCAGGAAGCTCTGATGCCATTAATGTCCACATGAGAGCAGCTATTAGTAGCCAGAGCGATGCTGAATGACAGAGAGAGACACAGAGGCTTTTTAGGGCTCAGGTGTATTCACCCCGATGCCTCACCTTCCCAGAAACATGTTGTGAACTTCAGGATTTGTGGCGTGCTTAGACAATACCAGACTCCCTACTGGATTCATAAAATTCTGTATAAGTTAAGATGCTTTTGGCTGGAAGCTGTAGACAATCCAAGTCAAACTGGCTTAAAACATAACAAGAGTTTTCATGTTGTTGAAAAGTCCAGAGGCAGGGTTGACACTTAGCAAAGCTTGATCCAGAAGCTCAGGATGACACTGAATAGTTTTCTTTCTCTCCCCTCCGCTTTCCATCCTGTCAGCTACATCCAAGGCTGGCTCCCCATGTGGTCGCAAGACAATTGCCAGTGGAGGGGGAATGCATGCTTTCCCGTTCATGACCAGCAGGAGACAGGGGTTTTTCTTTCTCTCAACCATGGAGCCTAAGTGCTAGAATTCACTGCACCTGGACAAACTTAGGTCAAAGGCCCATTTCTGAATGAATTTTCTGTGTGTGTGATATGATCTTTCTTAATACATTTTTTAAATATCAGAAGTAATTATGTTCATATAAGTAATTTAGAAAGTAAATCGTGTTTATATTTATTTGCAATAGATATGAGTATTTTATATATGCATACACACAATGAACCATTTTTTTTTTTTTTTTT
>NW_012101954.1:3526059-3529258 GCF_000951045.1 Mandrillus leucophaeus
TGAGGTTTCAACATTGGGAAGGCAGCTAACAGCACCTCCTGTAATTCCTGTGGCAACCTTCCGGAGAAGGGATTACCCCATCTTTCCTTGAACTGCTTAAGTGATAAATTTATGTGATAAATCATTCTCTTTCCCCAAAATACAGTCAGCCCTCCCTATCTTCAGGTTCCTCATCCACAGATTCAAACAACAATAAAAATAATAAAAATACAGTATAACAATAATTTACATAGCATTTGTATACTTTTAGGTATTATAAGTAATGTAGGCCGGGCGCGGTGGCTCACGCCTGTAATCCCAGCACTTTGGGAGGCCGAGGCGGGCGGATCACGAGGTCAGGAGTTCGAGACCAGCCTGGCCAATATGGTGAAAACCCGTCTCTACTAAAAATACAAAAATTAGCAGGGCGTGGTGGCGGGCGCTTGTAGTCCCAGCTATTCGGGAGGCTGAGACCGAAGAATCACTTGAATCCAGGAGGCGGAGGTTGCAGTGAGCCAAGATTGTGCCTCTGCACTCCAGCCAGGGAGACAGAGCAAGACTCTGTATCAAAACAAAAAGAAGTAATCTAGAGATAATTTTAAGTATATGGGAGTATGTGCGTAGATCATATACAAATACTATACCATTTTACATAAGAAACTTGAAAATTAGAAATTTTGGTATGAGGGGGACCATCTTGGAACAAACCCCCTGTGGATACCAAGGGAAGGCTGTATGTGTGTATTTGGAGCATGTGCCCCTGATTCCTGAAAGATACATAAGGAAAAATGGGTTGCAAATTTTTCTAGTGAGACAGAATTGATTGATCAACAAACATGGCTGAGAAACATGAAGAGGATTATTGGGATACTGAATGATAAGCATGAACTGATGGGCTTCCCAGTAGCTTGTGAAAACTGGAGGCCTGGCCTTCAGGGTGAATGCGTGTGTGTGTCTCCCATTGGGTTAGCTGGTCCTTCATGCCCTCCCCAGAGGCACTGTGAGGGAGTTGGAGGAGCAGGAGACAGGAGGAGGTGACATTGGGTTCCAGAACCCTCCAAAGGAGCTGTTCTGCAGAAAGGACCTGGTTCAGGGTCTGCCCTAAGAATGTCCATCACTACCTTGTTTTCTAGACTTTCTTCTACTATCAGAGACCCTTGAACCAGAGCAACTCCATCTTGAATAGGAGCTGGGTAAAATAAGGCTGAGACCTACTGGGTTGCATTCCCAGACGGTTAAGACATTCTAAGTTACAGGATGAGATAGATGGTCAGCACAAAATGCAGGTCATAAAGACCTTGCTGATCAAACAGCTTGCAGTAAAGAAGCCAGCCAAAGCCTACCAAAACCAAGGTGGCAATGGGAGTGACCTCTGGTCGTCCTTGCTGCTACACTCCCACCAGCACCACGACAGTTTACAAAAGCCAGGGCAATGTCAGGAAGTTACCCTATATGGTCTAAAAAGGGGAAGCATGAATAATCTACCCTTGTTTAGCATATCATCAAGAAATAACCATTAAAGCGGGCAACCAGCAGCCCTCGGGGCTGCTCTGTCTACCAAGTAGCCATTCTTTTATTCCTTTACTTTCCTAATAAACTTGTTTCGCTTCATTGTATGGACTTGCCCTAAATTCATTCTTGCACAAGATCCAAGAACCCTCTCTGGGGTCTGGATCAGGACTCCTTTTCCTGTAACACTACCACCCAGTTGGACATGTCCTGGGTGCTACATGAGATGCGTTTGTCACAATAGCTGTTGAATTCTCTTTCTGGACTAAAAAGGACATTTGAAGTTGGGCCAGAGCAGAAGTGCTCAGGCTTGACCAGGTGTGGCCTGCATATGGCAGACACAGGGACAGCTGAAAGGCAGTGTCCAGGGGAAGCCAGAATAGGGAGCCCAGGGGACGGCTGGGAGTGGGGACCAGCTGAAGGGCTAGATATGGAGGTGGCACTTGGATGGATGAACCTAGAGATCCAGTAGTAAGTGGACTTGAGGAAAGTTCTAGAACAACTCCCAGAGCTGCAGGGGCACTGTGCAGGGTGTCTGCAGCCTGAACATGGAGTCCTTCTGAATGGAAGCTGTCCTTTGCTGCTTTGGGAGCCTTTGATTATGCCCAAAGGAACAGGAGGAGGCTGGCTTTGGAAGCCTGCAGAGAAGGAAACTGGCTTCTCTACCCACCCTCTTGCCAGTGGGCTGCATGATCCTGGGAAGGCACTTCCCCTTTCCAATCCCATTTTTTTTCATTTGTTGGGATCCATTAACTGAGTGAGAGTCGGTGGTTGATTTCTGAGGTCTGCTTGAAAATTCTGCAAGCTGGAGGCGTCTCTTAAGGAGTTAATTGTTAATTCAAGTGTAAACTGAGGATGGCGTTAAGTGTGACCTCCTCCTGGGTTATTTGCATTTTATAATGCACTCCTAGGAGACCAGAATTCCTAGAAGATCCTAAAAGAATAGTGGTTTGGGTGTGTGGGGGTGGGGGTAGGGGGGAGAAAGAGATGAGTGAAAGGGAGAGAGCGAGCAAGTTCTTTGTTTAGAACACTTTAAATCAACAGAGCAAGACTCCGTCTCAAAAAACAAAACAAAACAAAACAAAAAACAAAACAACCCAACAAAACAAAACAAAAACCTTTAAATCTGAAATCTGTCCCTACTATACGGAAGGGTGAGGATTTTCTGAATCATCTGGGATGCTCAGTCCCTAGTAATACTCATGGTGGGATGTGCAGAAACTATTTTGAGTGTTTTATTTAGCTACAGTAGTTCTGTTTGAGCTAACTGAAATGCCAGATGTCGAGTCAGTGTGATATTTCACTTGATGATATTTGGAATTCTGGGGATGGAAAGCAATAGATGGTGCATTAGATTAGGTAACACTGGGCTCTTTAGTAATAAGAGGTCACCTCTCTGGCCAGATTTGGCTTTGGTTCTCTCATTTCTCATCTCTTATCCTTGCAACAGGCCCAACTAATGCTCGTCAGAACATACACCCCTTCCCACCAATGCTCGCCGGAACATACGCTCCTTCAGGCTGAGACTTGTCTGGAGCTGTCTTCTAGAGCCTGGAAGATAAGAGGTGCTCAATAATTGTGGCTGAAGTTTGCCATTATCAGCTCTGTCTTGTAGATAAGACAACTGGGACTCTGAGAAGTTCACTGGCTGGAGAGTGGCCAGTTCAGGTGGCTCCTGGGAGTGTTGGTCAGAAAGCTCAGGTTTCCTCTC
>NW_012101954.1:3530303-3533365 GCF_000951045.1 Mandrillus leucophaeus
ATATCATCAAGAAATAACCATTAAAGCGGGCAACCAGCAGCCCTCGGGGCTGCTCTGTCTACCAAGTAGCCATTCTTTTATTCCTTTACTTTCCTAATAAACTTGTTTCGCTTCATTGTATGGACTTGCCCTAAATTCATTCTTGCACAAGATCCAAGAACCCTCTCTGGGGTCTGGATCAGGACTCCTTTTCCTGTAACACTACCACCCAGTTGGACATGTCCTGGGTGCTACATGAGATGCGTTTGTCACAATAGCTGTTGAATTCTCTTTCTGGACTAAAAAGGACATTTGAAGTTGGGCCAGAGCAGAAGTGCTCAGGCTTGACCAGGTGTGGCCTGCATATGGCAGACACAGGGACAGCTGAAAGGCAGTGTCCAGGGGAAGCCAGAATAGGGAGCCCAGGGGACGGCTGGGAGTGGGGACCAGCTGAAGGGCTAGATATGGAGGTGGCACTTGGATGGATGAACCTAGAGATCCAGTAGTAAGTGGACTTGAGGAAAGTTCTAGAACAACTCCCAGAGCTGCAGGGGCACTGTGCAGGGTGTCTGCAGCCTGAACATGGAGTCCTTCTGAATGGAAGCTGTCCTTTGCTGCTTTGGGAGCCTTTGATTATGCCCAAAGGAACAGGAGGAGGCTGGCTTTGGAAGCCTGCAGAGAAGGAAACTGGCTTCTCTACCCACCCTCTTGCCAGTGGGCTGCATGATCCTGGGAAGGCACTTCCCCTTTCCAATCCCATTTTTTTTCATTTGTTGGGATCCATTAACTGAGTGAGAGTCGGTGGTTGATTTCTGAGGTCTGCTTGAAAATTCTGCAAGCTGGAGGCGTCTCTTAAGGAGTTAATTGTTAATTCAAGTGTAAACTGAGGATGGCGTTAAGTGTGACCTCCTCCTGGGTTATTTGCATTTTATAATGCACTCCTAGGAGACCAGAATTCCTAGAAGATCCTAAAAGAATAGTGGTTTGGGTGTGTGGGGGTGGGGGTAGGGGGGAGAAAGAGATGAGTGAAAGGGAGAGAGCGAGCAAGTTCTTTGTTTAGAACACTTTAAATCAACAGAGCAAGACTCCGTCTCAAAAAACAAAACAAAACAAAACAAAAAACAAAACAACCCAACAAAACAAAACAAAAACCTTTAAATCTGAAATCTGTCCCTACTATACGGAAGGGTGAGGATTTTCTGAATCATCTGGGATGCTCAGTCCCTAGTAATACTCATGGTGGGATGTGCAGAAACTATTTTGAGTGTTTTATTTAGCTACAGTAGTTCTGTTTGAGCTAACTGAAATGCCAGATGTCGAGTCAGTGTGATATTTCACTTGATGATATTTGGAATTCTGGGGATGGAAAGCAATAGATGGTGCATTAGATTAGGTAACACTGGGCTCTTTAGTAATAAGAAGTCACCTCTCTGGCCAGATTTGGCTTTGGTTCTCTCATTTCTCATCTCTTATCCTTGCAACAGGCCCAACTAATGCTCGTCAGAACATACACCCCCTCCCACCAATGCTCGCCGGAACATACGCTCCTTCAGGCTGAGACTTGTCTGGAGCTGTCTTCTAGAGCCTGGAAGATAAGAGGTGCTCAATAATTGTGGCTGAAGTTTGCCATTATCAGCTCTGTCTTGTAGATAAGACAACTGGGACTCTGAGAAGTTCACTGGCTGGAGAGTGGCCAGTTCAGGTGGCTCCTGGGAGTGTTGGTCAGAAAGCTCAGGTTTCCTCTCTGGCGTCCCAGGCAGGTAGTCTCTTAGTCTCAGGACAGGCTGGGTTTGCCCTCTGCTGCAGAGTTAGGGGCCTGACTAGGGACTTTACTTTTCCTCCAGCTCTCAGGCTCCAGCCCGGCTGGCTGGTTGTCCAGCATTCTGGTCAGAGGCTGCTGGAATTGGTAGCCTTCTAGGAGAAAGTTTGTGAGACTGAAAGCAAACTACCTGCCTCTCATCCCAGCACCTCCCACCCTGCTTTCTCAGAAGTGAATAAATTGAGCTTGGCACTTCAAAGGAAATCACCGACAGTATGTGTGCTGGTAACATATGCAATGATAACATTCAAGCTTTAAAGCAAAAATTAGAATTTTGGAAAACATATTCATTATCAAGAGCTTGACAGGTTCCCAGCACTTAAAGACATTTCTGATGAGATTGGTAGTGATACCAACAAATGTGACGTTTTTAATATTATATAATGAAATATGTTAACATTTGGATGACTTGTGTAACTGTGAACTAATATTTCCCAAATGACTAATGAATGATTCTACAAAATCATGCATGGGTAAAAGATCTATTCAAACTGGCTGGTGGATTTTTAGGGAACAGTGAAAAGCTCTTCAATATAATTTTGGATTCCACATTGCAAATAACCTTAAAAATTACCACTTACTGAGTTTTCGTGTGGTAGCAAAGAATATATCAAATTATCTGCAATTATTAAATAACTTCTCCCTCTCCCAACTAAGTATCTTCATTTACTTCAACCAAAATAATATATTACAACAGAACGCAGAAGCAGATGCAAGAATTCAACTGTCTTAAGCCAAACATTCAAAAGATTTGAAAAAATGAAAAATATTGCTTTTTCCTCATTAATTTTTTGGAAATTACAATTTTTTATAAAAAATTTTATTTTTGTTAACGTGTAACAAGTTTAAAATTGTTACCTTTAGGCCAGGTGTGGTGGCTCATGCCTGTAATCCCAACACTTTGGGAGGCTGAGGTGGGCAGATCACAAGGTCAGGAGATCGAGACCATCCTGGCTAACACAGTGAAACCCCACCTCTACTAAAAATACAAAAAAATTAGCTGGGTGTGGTGGTGGGCACATGTCGTCCCAGCTACTTGGGAGGCTAACGCAGGAGAATGGCATGAAACCAGGAGGCGGAGCTTACAGTGAGCCAAGATGGCACCACTGCACTCCAGCCTAGGCAACAGAGTGAGACTGTCTCAAAAAAACAAACAAACAAGCAAACAAAACAACTTTCTCAGTTTTGTTTTCTAACATGGAAAATATTGGATATAATAAACTTAAGCAAAAGCTCTTTAGGATTCTAAGTTATTTTTAAGAGT
>NW_012101954.1:3539350-3540483 GCF_000951045.1 Mandrillus leucophaeus
TTTTGAGATGGAGTTTACCTGTTGTTGTCCAGGCTGGAGTGCAATGGCACAATCTTGGCTCACTGCAACCTCTGCCTCCCGGGTTCAAGAGATTCTCCTGCCTCAGCCTCCCGAGCAGTCATGCACCACCACGCCTGACTAATTTTGTATTTTTAGTAGAGACGGGCTTTCTCCACGTTGGTCAGGCTGGTCTTGAACTCCTGACCTCAGGTGATTCGCCCACCTTGGCCTCTGAAAGTGCTGGGATTACAGGTGTGAGCCACTGCGCCCGGCCTCGCATAGTTCTTATGACTTACCAATTCCATGTTTGGGTGCATGAACAAAACAAATTGTCAGGCACAAGTCATTTGGTGTGTGTACAGATGTTTATTCTCCCTGCTTGCAGGGACAGTGATCTGAAGCCTCCTGGGAACCCATCACTGGTGAGTGAATTGGGAAAATGTAAATGCATGCTACCAGATGTACACATACCATGAGTATATCCCAAAGACAGTGCTACAAGAAATGAGAGAAACAAGCAGAAGTAATCCACAGCACGATATCATATATGTAAATTAAAATTACAGTCATACAAAGCAATTCATGTTTTGCAAGAATACAAATTAAAGAATCTATATTGCATTGGTTTCCTAGGGCTGTTAGGAGCTACCACTAACCGGGTGGCTTAAAACAAAAGAAATTATTCTCTCATAGTTTTGGAGGCCAGAAGTCCAAAATTGAGGTGTCAGCATGGTTGGTTCCTTCTGGGCCTCCAAGGAAGAATCTGTTCCATGCCTCTCTCATAGCTTCTGATGGTGCTGGCAATTCTTGGTCTTCCTTGGCTTGTAGATGCATCAGTCCAGTCTCTGCTTCTGTCTTCCTTCTCTGTGTGCCCATGCCTCTCTTTGCATTTACATTTCTCTCTTTTTATAGGGACACTAGTCACATTGGATTTAAGGCCTGCCTTACTCTAGTGTGACTTGACTTCAACTTGATTATATCTGCAAAGACTCTATTTCTCTATTTCACAGGCTCTGAGTGGACATGAATTTTGGGGGAACACAATTCAACTGGGTACATAGAGCAAATATATGAGAATGGCTGGCCACACAGGGGAGGGAATGGGAATGGGAGATGGAATACACAGGCATAAA
>NW_012101954.1:3541888-3550921 GCF_000951045.1 Mandrillus leucophaeus
CTGCTCTAGCTGCATCTTTTAAACTTTGTACAGTAATCCTAAACAAAGTAGCAAATTACAGTAGTATAAGGATTGTCATCATTTGGACATGAATATACAGAAAACCCCATGAATATACAGAAAATTTATATTGATGTAAAATGAATACACAACACAAAATTGCATTTCTAAGCCACCATTAGAATATGTGATTTCAAAGGATATAATTTAAAATAATATATACAAGTCAAGTGCTTTGGAAATCTAAAATGTTCAAGAGTTTTACAGATAAAACATATTCAACATTATTTAGGTCTTTAAAAAACTTAAAAGAAGCACAATGTTTATAGATATGATGTCTGGATGTCATAAATGGATTAACATTCTCCAAATTGATTTATAGAAATTCTAACTGGACTCTCCTTTAGATGACCACAAACTGGTTCTGAAATTTCTATGGAAGATCAAGGGACCAAGTATAACCAGGGCATTCCTGAAGAAGAAAACCCAGGAGGATGTTTGCCTGATACAAAGATTTAACATGAAGCTACAGTTATTAATTAATGTATCGAGAGTCCTCTTGGGCAGTACTTTCTACCAGGTCTTCCCTGAAAAAGCCACTTACCTTTCTGTGGCCACCTGCGGCAGCAACTTGCTTCCAATGCTCTGCCAGCAGGCAGGGAGCATCATCTATAGCTGCTTGCCCTTGGCTGTTCTCAGGTGGGAGTAAGATGCCAATCCAATCCCACAGACGCTGCAACCCTCAAATTCTGTGTTAATACTTTTGATGTTGCTCCACTGGCTTAAGGTGAAGGGACAGACACTGCAGTCCCCTCTCCTGTGGAGATGGGTGGGAACCTCTACAGCCAGCTCCATGCCTCCAGGGAAATTGATGGTGACCAGCCCATGCAGGCAGAAGCCGCTTGGTGCCCCCTGGAAGGAGAACCCACCATGTGATCTAATGGGAGCACATGGCACCTACCGTTGTCCCCAGCCTCTGGGACTGCCACCAAAAAAACAAATGCTGAGACAAAGAGTCACGTTTAATATCCTGTTTTGGTGATTTCTAAAATAGGATTGTGACAAATGGAACCCGATCAGTTCTCACTGACTCTCTGCCCATCTGTTTCTGTTTCCTTTGTGTGTTTGCTCCGTCAGAGCAAATATTTATCAGTTGAGGTGACGAAAGGCACTGAAGCATGGAATGATGGGTGTGTGCTGGGCTCCTCTTCACGTGAGGGTGGTTTGTCCCTACATCAAAAGAAGAGGTGTTGGGGCAGAGGGCTTAAAATCCGACAGGTGTTGATTGGAACTTTGGCTCTAAGTAGCTCTGTGCTGGAACCGTGTTGCTTTCCTTCTCGGAGCCTCAGTTTCATTGTAAAAGGAGGAGGAACGTGCCTCCAGGCAGGGTTGTGTCCACAGCGGAGGATCCAGGTTGTTGCTCAATACACGATGGTCCCTTCCCTCCTGAAAGCCTTGAACAGAGCAAACGGGTGTCTGTGTAACCACATTTTTCTATACTTTATAGACTCCAAATAAATAGCATCAGGTAAGAGTCATGTTAACAGGAGGGCTATTGCCCCATTAAAGTTGTAAAACAAGTTTCTCCCATCTTTGTTTTAAACCATGTCCACCCATACGCACACATTCTGTGGTGTGAAATCCCAATGCCTCCACCTTCCCCTTCCCTATTTGTGGGCTGTTTCTCTTGGCAGCAGCCTAGAATCCAGGCCTTCGATGGTTGAAGCGATTGCTACCCCTTTCTGTGTGTGAGAGCAAGAGAAGCGGGTGGAGGGAAGGGACAGGAGCTCGGGAAGAGGTGATTAACACATATTTCCCCGGTGGGTCATGCTGCTTCCATGGGCATGGGCATGGGCATGGGCATCCTAACCCCGGGGTGTTTCCTCTCCTAAGCAGAAGGCACTGGGATTGATTTAACAGAATTTTTTTTTTTTTGGCTACTGTTATTTAAGGCTCTCCTTGTGGGTAGGTATGATACCATAATATCTTGGGGGTATTTGATCCTTAAACAGCACCTACCTGATCACACTTGCTTGACCCCCTTCCCAATCTCAGACATTTCTCATGATCAGTCACCTTGGTTGGAATTCAGGCTGGTGTCTCTGGATTCAGACCTTGAATCCAGAGACCTCAGATCTCGCTGTGTAAGGGATGGAAGGCTTGGTGGTGGTGAGGTAGGGAGTGGCAATTGGAATTGAAGGTGTCCTTGAGATTCTGACCCCATTCTTCCTTTCCTCTTCCACTTAGGAACTTCTGCCCAATCCCTGGGGTGGTGAGGCTGTAACCACAAAGGTATAAGAGAAGATGACTAGTTTTTTAATGGGTAAATGGTATTTATTTTTATTTTTATTTTTTTACTTTTTACTTCAGTAGGTTTCTGGGGGAATAGGTGGTATTTGATTACATGAATAAGTTTTTTTTTTTTTTTTTTTTTTTTTAGACGGAGTCTTGCTGTGTTGCCCAGGCTGGAGTGCAGTGGCACAATCTCAGCTCACTGCAAGCTCCGCCTCCTGGGTTCATGCCATTCTCCTGCCTCAGCCTCCCGAGTAGCTGGGGCTACAGGCGCCCGCCACCACGTCTGACTAATTTTTTTGTATTTTTTAGTACAGATGGGGTTTCACCATGTTAGCCAGGATGGTCTCGATCTCCTGACCTGGTGATCTGCCTGCCTTGGCCTCTCAAAGTGCTGGGATTACAGGCGTGAGCCACCATGCCCGGCCTTGAATAAGTTCTTTAGCAGTAATTTTTGAGATTTTGATACATCACCCAAGCAGTGTACACTATACCCAATGTGTATGTAGTCTTTTATCCCTCACCCCCCTTCCACCCTTACCTTGAGTCCCCAAGGACTAATGTATCATTCTTATTCCTTTGCGTCCTCATAGATTAGCTCCCACATATAAGTGAGAACACACGATGTTTGGTTTTCCATTCCTGAGTTACAGCACTTAGAATAATGGTCTCCAATTCCATCCAGGTTGCTGCGAATGCCATTATTTGAAATTTGTCTGGTAGGCTGGGAGGTAAAGTAGTAGGGCAAGGCAGAGAGTGAGGAACAGGCTTGCAGGATGCTCCAGAACCCACCATGTTCCCAAAGGCGGCAGTTGTCAGTTACATTCCCATGCTGGCCAGGGTTCAAGGGCCCGGAGCAGGGTACTTTTAAGAGATGCTGGTATTAATATTGGACCAGAAGTTGTCTGTGGTATAAACAGTGCCTTCATCCAACTTCATTCTTTAATTACCTCTTTAAAAATTGTATTATTTATTTATTTCGAGACAGGCTTATAAGACTGGCTAATTTTTGTATTTTTTGTAGAGTCGGGTTTTTTCCATGTTGCCCAAGCTGGTCTAGAACTCCTGGCCTCAAGCGATCTACCTGACTTGGCCTCCCAAAGCGCTGGGATTACAGGAGTGAGTCACTGTGCTGTGCCTTTATTTACCTTTCTTCCATGCACAGAGGCTTTGGATGAGGTTGTGTGCATGCATGTAAACTAGAGAAAGATTTCAAGTAAACACATAATATAGGAATGTTGTAACCCAACAGGCGCTTTCCATTCATTCATTCACTCATTCATTCATTCACAAAGCCTTATCAAACATTAATTATGTGTTCCAGGATACAGTGGCAAAAATAATGAACACATTTGTTATCTGGGGCTTACCTGTCATTATTAGACATTAATCAAATAATTGCACAGATAAACATATAATTTCACAGTGTGCTCAGTGCTGTGAAGGAGAGCACAGTGACATGAAAGAGGATATAGGGGATGAGGGGCTTTCCTGAGAAAGTGACATCTGAGCCAGGAATTGAAAGATGAGTAGAGGATAAGGAGGCAGAGGCAGGATGGGGTTGGGGAGACTGGGGTGGGAAAAATCCAGTCTAGATGATGGGATGGTAGAATTAAATGTTTTAGGGCATCCTAGTGGAGGTGAGTGGAGTTTTGGGGGGCACTGCCACAAACCCCCTGTGTATCATAGATGTCAGGAGTCTGAGGATGGGCGGGTTCCCCTAGATCCAGCACTTCCAGCAAGTGACCTTCTAATTGGTAGCTAGGTTTGTAGAAATAACCCTCCTTCCCAATTGTTTATATACTTCTTTGTTCTGCAGACAAAAGCATTTTTGATGTTACGTGAAAATGTGGGTTTTAAGTGTGGCGATTGCATGAAAGTATAGGCTGACTTGCTCTGCCTGGAATAATGATTGGAAGAGTGGCAGGTGGGGTCAGGAAGGTGGTTGGGGAGTGAAGATGGGGGAATCAGGAATGGAAAGAAGAGAGGATACTCCCTAAGCAAGGCTGGGGTCCTTGTGGGAGGCAGAGGTGTTAAGCAACACTAGGTATGAAATCTGGGACATGAGCCACCATCGTAATTGCAGTGGAATGAGGTTGCTTCCGTGACCAGTCAGAAGGGACCATGTTGCCCCAAGGCTGGACATAAGGGGAATGGGGAACCTCTCCAGTTTGGAAGTTAAATATCACAATTCACTACCTAGCAGTTGCATCCTAGGATCTGTGACTAAGCTACGCATCAATTTACTGGAGTTGGCTTCTGCCTCAGATTCTTCAAGCCCCACACAGGCTGCTGGATTCTCCAGTCTTCCAAGCTGGCCCTGAGTGTTATGATTCAGACAACTCAACATGGAAAGAGAACATGCCTGGGGCCGAGGGGCTCGGCTACTCTCCCATAACAGCGAATGGGAATTCCAGGAAAGCACTGGGCTTGGGGTCAGAGGGCGTGCGCTTGCGACTGCTACTAATTCATTGGCCTCACAAAAACATTTACTAATTATAATGATAACCATAATGTTTATAGTTTACATAGGATTAAATTACAAACTCTCACATGCCAGGAGTTGCACTAAGTGTGTTACCTCCAACAGGGTTCAAATATTCCCATTTCACTCATGGGAAAGAAAATTACTAAGTGCAATGTGTTGAATAGTGTCCCCGGAAAGATCTGTCCAAGTGTTCAACCCTAGTTTCTGTGAATGCGGCTTTATTTGGAAATAGGGTCTTTATACATATAATTAAGTTAAGGATCTCCAGATGAAGTCCTCCTGGATTTAGGGTGGGCTTTTCTTTACAGGGAAGGAGAGGGAGGTTTGACAGAAAGACACACAGAGAAGGCAGCCATGTGAAGACAAGGCAAGGATTGGAGTTCCTCAGCAACAAACCAAGGAACACCCACGGTTGGCAGAAGCCAGCAGAACCCAGGAGAGAGGCATGGGACAGCTCTCCTGTAGAGCCTCCAGAGGGAACCAACCTTGCCGGCACCTCGACTTCGGACTTCTGGTCTCCAGAATTGTGACAGAATAAATTTCTGTTGTTTGAAGCCATGCAGATTGTGGTAATTTGTTACAGTAGTCCTAGGAAGCTCATACACTTTCTCAAGGACATCTAGACAGTAAAAAGTAAGCCAGGATTTAAACCCAGATCTGCGAACTTCAGGTCCCTAGCAAATATGCCATATGAAGTCTTTGGCTCATTTCCTTAACAGAAAAGTGGAGGGTTAAATTCTGTAACCTGAGATCCCTTTGAATGCTGTGTCTGTGGATTCAAGGGCCAATCTAAAAGTGAGATCTGAAGGTGAGATTCAGTCTTGTACCTGAGGAGGCAAGTTTGACCACCACTGGGCTCCGAGGACCTCATGTCTGAGAATTCCCTGGTGATAGTGACTCAATGTCTCCATTCATTGTGTAGCAGGAGACCAAGATGAGATAGAAATAAAAGGAGAGAGAAGAATACAGTCTAATCCCTGGGTCCCAAAAACCATTTATCCCAATGCCAAATTGGAAGGACCCAACAATGTGATAGAGAACACATTCAAATGAGCACACTGTGGGATGGGACTGCATCAGGCCAGGCAGTGTTTGCAGATACAGATGCTCAAAGCAGGGATGGGAGAGTTCTCTGTTATATTCTGCTCCTGCCACACCCAGTGCCTTGGGGGGGTGGGACCAAGGGTAGCTAATTCCTTAAAGAGGGACAAGGATGGCCAAAGTCCTTTGAGATGGGAGAAAACACCTATGAGTGAAAGACATGGCTGACGTATCAAAGAACGGACATATACATTGTGATGCCATTTCACCGACAAACCAATTATACAGAGGGAGGGGCCACAGGAAGAGGGTCTAAGGAAGGGATTTGTAATGATCAGAGCTGTCTAGAAGTGAAGGACCTATCATTGATCAGTAAAGCATTCCTTATTATTGGACATGAACCAAAACTATCCTGGGGACCATTTGGTAGAGCTGTGGTAGTAGGTTTTGGATCATCAGATGAGATGCTGGATGGGATAGTTTTATATTTCCTGTCAACTCGAAGAGGCAGGGATTCTAGCGTCTGGTATTTCAATGCCTTCTCCCCTTTCTGGACTGCCTGCCCCTCTCTGTAGTTTTTGTGGGATGGTTTTGGCCAGATCCTGTCGAAGGACCTGAGATTCATTCAGAAGAGGCACTGAGGGTAGTCTGTGTTGGGATGCGATGCTCCAGAGATTGGGGCAAAATATGTACCTGAAAGAGCTGGAATTAGTGTCATCTAAGGGCTAAGCTTAAGTCCTGGGAGCAGGGTGTGGCCCTTCACAGGAGAAGGGGACAAAAGATCAGAAGCCGTAAAGGAGGAGCCAGGAAGAAAATGGAATATAAAATGGGTAAAAATGAATGACTTGGGAAAATGGAGAAAGGGAGGGCGTGAGAGACACACACACACACACACACGAGAGAGATGGGCTCAGAACAGAGCCTCTCCCCAGCAGCGGGGGCAGCCCACAGCTACTCTGTTCTTGGGCAGTGGTCTCTGAATAGCAGAATGCACATGGATGTTGGAGTTCCCAGACCTAACCCATCAGGAGTGCGGGGCCAGTTTGGAAGGTTTCCTGTCTTGTTTAGGGAAGTCACCCATGGACAGTCCAGAGTATTTCTGGATAATCTAGTAGTGAATTTGAGAAGATAACAGAGGGACCAGGGAGTTCAGTTAGAATGATAAGAAGACTGTGATCTGGTCCCATTTTCCAGAAGAGCAAACCTTCCCAGGGAGCTTACTTAACGAACTCACCATGCTGGGTGCTGGGCTGAGCATCTCCTGCACTTGGACATATTAGTGGCAGCAACAACTTTGTGTGATGGCAGCTGTTTCTTGTTTTAATTTTACAGTCGATGAAAATGATAGTTGAAGCCATTCAGCTGCTAAGTGGCGAAGTTGGCCATCAAGCCTGGGTGGGCCTGACCTTGAGGCTGGTGCCTCACCACTCCTTGGGCCTGAGGTGCTCAGGCCACAGGGTGTTAATGCTGGAAAAGATACCAGAGATTCTCTCCCGCAACCTGTAGTTTTTTTTTTGTTGTTGTTGTTGTTGTTTTTGTGAGACGGAGTCTCGCTCTGTCGCCCAGGCTAGAGTGCAGTGGTACCATATTGGCTTATTGCAAGTTCCACCTCCGGGGTTCACGCCATTCTCCTGACTCAGCCTCCCAAACCTCCCAAGTAGCTGGGACTACAGGCACCCACCACCACGTCTGGCTAATTTTTTGTATTTTTAGTAGAGATGGGGTTTCACTGTGTTAGCCAGGATGGTCTCGATCTCCTGACCTGGTGATCTGCCCACCTCGGCCTCCCTAAGTGCTGGGATTACAGGCATGAACCACCACGCCTGGCCTGCAATCTGTTCTTTTTACGAAGGAGAGAACCGTGGCCTGCAGAGGGGAGGACGTGGCTTTACTCAAAGTTTTATTTTTGGAACAAGCTTCTGAGCTGGGGTTGGAAAGCCGGGAATCCTGCCCTGGGTCTCCAACTCTTTGTCTTGTTTGGGTGCTGAGGGAGCTTGGCTTCTTGCCCTGGTTCCATCACTGACAGCTGAGCAAACCTCAGGCTCTCCTTTTCTTTAACTGTAAATTAAAGTCCTCCAGCTTGATTCACTCCTGGGCTCAGGTGGTATTATTATCAAGACTAATTACATGGCTAGAGAGAGGGCTGAGCCTTTCCTGGGGAAACAAGGCCACTTAAAAGACACTATTACATTATTATTTTTTAACTGCCCTGATATATTTGTAACCAAGGCTTCTTAGAATGATATTAAAATGTAAATAGAGAAAGGATCCAAAATTTAAACTGCAATTTTTCTTGCCATTTCCTGGTCAGCATAAGGAATATTGAGTTTTCTATCTAAGTGCTCATATAAGATATGAAATACCTGGGTAACGAGAGCAATTTGCTACTTAAATTGGAACCTTGCAAATCAATTATCAGGAACTAGAGCATGCATTTTCTCCTAAGCCAAAAAAAATTATTCTTCAAAATGACATTTGGCTCACTGCATGTCATAATCAAACGAGAAGTGAGCTCTAGTGCAGTAGCTCCACATCTAGGTGAAAAAGGAAACAGAAATTATCCCCAAAGCTGCAAATCTTCTAAGATATGTGATCCTATATGTTCAAGACTGAAACAAGCCTTAGGAATTTAAAGAGTTTAAGAAGTAAAATTTGATCCAAATTCACTTCTTTACCGAAACTTGCAAAGCAAAAATCCCCAGTTTCTCTGGGTGGCATTTTATTGCCTGGCTATAGGTCTAGACAGGTCTAGAGGCAGGGGTGCAGAGTGTAGGGGAAGGGCAGTATTTCATAATATAGCAGTGGGAAAGGAGCTTAGAGGTTCTTTGGTATGGCGATTCTCGATCCTGGCTGCTCGGTGGAATTGCCTGGGATGCTTTTAAAAACCATGGCTGGGGCTGGGCACGGTAGCTCACGCTTGTAATCCCAGCACTTTGTGGTGGCCGAGACAGGTGGATCACCTGAGGTCTAGAGTTTAAGGTCAGCCTGACCAACATGGAGAAAGCCCGTCTCTACTAAAAACACCAAAGTTAGCTGGGCGTGGTGGCACATGCCTGTAATCCCAGCTACTCGGAGGCTGAGGTGGGAGAATCATTTGAACCCAGGAGGTAGAGGTTGCAGTGAGCTGAGATAGAGCCATTGCACTCCAGCCTGGGCAACAAGAGCAAAACTCCTTATCAAAACAAAACAAAACAAAACAAAACAAAAGCCAT
>NW_012101954.1:3551151-3567353 GCF_000951045.1 Mandrillus leucophaeus
ATCAATTAAGCCCAGGAGGCAGAGATTGCATTGAGCCGAGAGCCCACCAGTGCACTCCAGCCTGGGCAACAGAGTGAGACTGTCTCAAAACAACAACAACAACAGCAACAACAACAACAAAACCATGGCTACCTGGGTTCTACCCCTAGAACCCAGGATCAGTTGATCCAGGTTGTTGGAGCTCAGCTCCTGTATTACTTAGAAGATTTCCCAGATGACTGTCATGTGCAGCCGGGGTTGAACCTAAGCTTCTCACAGGAGTGCTGTGACGATTAAATGAGATAAATGAAGAACGCATACCCAGAGCAGTACCTGGAACCCAGGTGCTTATGCATGGTGGCTTCCCTCCCCTGGCCTCTGGGTTCCTTCATCTCTCCCTGCCCCACTGCCTCCACACCTTCTACCTCCCTCCACCCCATCATTCCCATCCCCTGCCCACCCTCAGCCCTGTTCCTGATGAGTTAATATAAGCAAAATCCTTTTCAAATCCCATCAAAGTGCCTGTTGTTATGATCCTGTGTGTGCGTGTGCACTTGTGCGTGTGTGTGCGTGTACACGGGCATGATGGGTTCTATACTCTTTTCAGAGGCAAGCGGTTGGGTGGGAGGAGTGGATCTATGACTTCTGGCAGAGTGTAGGGAGCTTTCCATTTGCTCATGAGGGTTCCTCCTTGGAGCATTCATTGTCGTTGTAACTGAGGTGTGCAGACTGCCAATTCAGACTGTCCTAGGCTGGAGACAGGCGACTGAGTAAAGGGAAGCATTGCATGTTCCTGTGGCCCGGGGGGTCCCCTTGGGAGTGAAAAAGGGAGGGTGATTCCAGGTCTGCAAGGAGTAGTGGGCAGTCCAGAGCATCCTGTTTGTTGGAGGCAGGGCAGAGCTGGCCCCCAAGTGCTTTCTCTTGTGACCCTCAAGCCCTTGGGTCTTGTAGCTACTGCATATTCAGGTGTACAGGGGTGAAGAGGCCCATATTGGAGTGTTCTTTTCCAGCATGCATTTGGGCTCCTTCATTTCTGAGAGGGCCACAAGGGAAGCCCAACTGAGCCAGAGTTTGAGAAAGTCCGTTTCATCATGGCTGAACTTTAGAAGCGGAAGTATAGTATACAAGTGCTCAGGGTCATTATCACATGCATCATCTCAAACATTTATCTTTCTGGTGTGTGTGTGTGTTGAGACCATTTAATATCCTCCTTCTAGCTATTTGAAACCATATATCATTGGTAACTATAGTCATCTTACAGTGATATAGAACACTAGAACTTATTCCTCCTATTTAGCTGTAATTGTGTATCCCTTATATGTATAATCTATACAATTATATGTATAGAAACATCACAATGTACTCCACAAATATGCACAATTACTCATCCATTTAAAAAATAATTTTATTACCAAAGAAGCAGCAGAAGTGTGCAAAGCAAATATTTGCCCCTTCATGGATTGTTTCAAATCTTTTGGCAAATTGGATGTGGGTTATTGTTAAGGTTGTAATGAGGAATTAGTGTCTTAGCTGGCAGCAGCAGGGGTCTGGGGAGATCTTAACCTACCTCTTCAAACCCCTGAAGAATTTCCCTAAGCATCTGGCTGACCTCAGACCAGCCCTCCAATGCCCTTCTCTTCACGAACCAGCTGAAGGACCCTTCTTGGAATTGCTAATTTCTCTCCTTCATTATAACTCATGCTATACATATTTATTCGGTGTTTTGTTCATCTTCATTGTTAAGGAGTGGCTTTAGCTGTACCTTTATTTTTCTCTGAAATTGGGGAAGATTTGAGAAACCAAGTAACCTTGGAAGTCTGTTGGAATGAGCTTAACTTTTTATTAACATGAGCTTTAATTGACCATAGAAGTGAAAAATTCTTACCAAAGACGGATATTGGAAAGACATACATCAATGCTTTAATTTCCTTATTACTATTTGTATTGGAATTAAACTCTTTCAGATGAAGAGTCTGGGTGTAGAAGAAAAATTATGGGCCACTTCTGAGATTAACACCCCTAATATGGTACATCTAGACATAGTGAGAGCTTTCAATCAATATTCTGCCGATATAAGTCTGCTGTCCTCTGGGATGAAATTGCCCAGGCTGGGAGAGTAATTTGATCTTGGAGTGACTTTAATCAATGTGCTTCTGTTAGGCAAATATTTCCAATTTTTCAGCAGTTTGTTTGCTGTGTAAATTTCCTTTCTCTGCCAATATGCTGAGCTGGCACCATTAATTTCCACAGGTGGGACAAGGCTGTTGGCTTCCCTGGGTTACTTTTCAGCGTGCTGGGAGCTGGAAGGATAGAATTTCACGAGCCATTGCAGCCAGCTGCTGAGCACCTGGGGCAACGTTTGCAGCAACCCAGGGACCACCCTCTAACACCAAGTGCCCCCCACGTTGCTGAGGAAGGTCTAGTTGTCTGAGGTTTACTTTGGATGCATTTTTAATCATAGTGGTTGGCACAGACAGGAAGGCTGAGCCAGAAACGAAATATCTGGGAGCCACTGATATTCCAGCTGGGGTGAAACTTTCGGAGTGACCTCCGCCAAAGACTGCCGGTGGCAGCTGTGATGACCCACACTCTTCTCTTAAAGCAGTACCTTAGGAGAGAGAAGATTAAGAAATTCCATGCCCTGTGTCTCTTTCTGGGTCACTCAAAGGGATTTGAGGTCTTCTTTCAAGTTACAGCAACTGAATGCATAAAAATTGCTCAAGGGAAAGCATCATTTTAATGCGTTTTCGTCCACTCTCCCTTTAGCCCTCAGCAGACAGAAATATCCCTTTTAAATGTATTTCTAAACTTACATTGTAAGGAGGCAGATGAGAAGCAAAGGTGAAATTCCAGAGGGAACAGAACACAAAAGCGCTTGTGCACGTGCACCCTCACCTTGCACACCTACACCCCAGAGGCCAGCCTGGCCCAATGGGCTCTGTTTATTCAGTGTTGTCTTTTCCTGATAATTCTGTTGATGACAGGGAAGCAACCCTTCTTCTTCTTCAGTGTGCAATATTTCACCCTCCAATTACTGTTTCAAATTTTGTTATCAAGGCTCTGCCCAAATGCTGGATTCAGGGAGCCCAAGGCTTTTGTTTTTGTACCTCTCTTATGACACTTGACTTTGGCTGCCCTTTCCCACTGCCTATGTGAGCTCTTTGGAAGACAAGGACTCTTATTGGAGCTGAGTCCTGACTCCCCACTCAGTGTCAGGCATGTGGAGGCAAAGCGCTTCCTCTGTGGCTCTGGGTAAGGGCTCCGACCATGCTCGGCTCCAGCAGGTTGGCCCTGCAAGCTGGTCTGTGTGTAAGCTGATGGCTGACTGGGCACCGTCAATGTGCAGGCCACATTTCTAATCAACTTCTATAGAAAACACTGGAGACAGGAGGGCATAATAGCTATAATATATCTTGGTCTTTTGACAAGAAGGAATTGCCAGTGAGGTGAGAATTTTTCTGCCAGTGGGGTGAGAATTTTTCCTTCATGACAAATGACGGCAACCTCTTCTGAGTGCCTTCTCTGTGCCAGGTATGGTGTTCGGTGTTTTCAAGAATGTTCTCTGGCCGGGTGCGGTAGCTCACGCCTGTAATCCCAGCACTTTGGGAGGCTGAGGTGGGCGGATCACGAGGTCAGGAGATCAAGACCATCCTGACTAACACCGTGAAACCCTGTCTCTATTAAAAATACAAAAAAAATTAGCCGGACACGGTGGTGGGCACCAGTAGCCCCAGGTACTCAGGAAATTTAGGCAGGAGAATGACATGAACCCGGGAGGCAGAGCTTGCAGTGAGCCGAGATTGCGACATTGCACTCCAGCCTGGGCGACAGAGTGAGACTCCCTCTCGAAAAAAAAAGTTCTCTGATTTAATTTTCACAACAAATCTATGGCAAGAGTGGTAAGAGATACACTTCCATGATGAGTAAACTGTTTATAGAGATTCATTTCCAAAGCTAGAGCCAGAATTGGTGAAGTCCAGGCTACCTGGCATCAAGGCCTTTGCTATCCTGGGTTCTAATTCTGAAACTTTTCTTTGTCCAAAATTTGGGTCCCAAGTTATGTGAAAGCTTGAGATAAAGACCAAAGTTTCATTGCTGGTCTGATAATTTTTCGTATGTAAGATCTGGTTTAGAGTTTTGTGCCTAGATTGGAGTGCATTCCAACCTGGTTTCCTGGTCATCTTTTTAACTCGGGTCTAAAGTGAATTAAACCTTCCACCAACTAAGTTAAGGCCAAGTGTGCTAAGACAGTCATTTCTGTTGGACATGCCGATAAGTATTGAGAGGTTGTTTTTTATGATAGGCAATGGAGAAAAATAACTTTCTATTTTTCCTGAGCTGAAGTTTTCCCTGGTAAGAGTTCTTTCATGATTTTACTGCTACAGAAGAATGAGCCATTTCCAATTGGATAGACACAGTAATGGATTAGTGTTTTGTCCTCTAAATCCAGAAAAAACTTCAGATATCCGAATTGCCGAAGCAGTGCTTATATTTGGTTCTTTGAGTGATTGGTTGGCATCAGTTAACAATAGATAAATGTTCCTGACACATAAAAGTCGCCAGCTATATGATAAAGCACACAGTAGCAGCTTCAAAGAGTTTGCCTTTGGAAGGGTGTTTTTAACTAAAACGAGTCCAAGAAACATGAAACAGCAAATTCATATTCACACACTGGCAGGCACTGCAGTTGATATGAGAGAATGTATTACTTTCTGGTAGCAATAAAGAGGTCTTGATTAGCAAAGTAGGACTTTATCGGAAAGTATGTGGTTCTTAAAACCCCTCACACTTCCAGGGTTATATACCATAAATAGGACTTTTAGATGGGAGGATCATCTGAGAACACATATTTAATTTCTTCCCCTTCCTAATTTCCACTGGGAAGAAAATCAGAGCCTGCCTCAGTGCTATAGTGTGATACCCACATTCTAGAAATGTTGAGGAATCTCTGCAGGATTGGTACTGCTGGATGGAGGAGGAGTTTGCCTGGGCTTCCCTTTGTGTAAATGAACATTTTGCTTGAGAGGTGAGTGGGAGGGATCTCAACGAAACACTGCTAGTACAGGGCTGCAATCTCATATCTGAGATTCCAAAATGTGAGTAGATTTGAAAATGCATAGCTTTTGCTATCAATCAAAATTGGCACCAAAACTGATTTGGCCACAAAATGTAACCTGTATAACCTGAACTGTGATGGATCATAGTCATGACTCTGTGAACACTGGAAAAAAAATTCAGTGGATTAAATGATGAGAAGTGTGATGGATTAATTTCTGTCCTGGACAATACACACTTACCTGTAAATAAGGGATGATGGCTGTTTACTCAGTTAGAGACTATTTAGAAACACATGATTACTGAGAGCAAGGACACAGGAAGAGTTTTAAAAATCGTCATTCATGGTGCTGCTTCTTCAACTGAGCACGTGCTCCCAGCCCAGCATCCATGTCCAACCCCAGCCTGCTCATGACAAGAACCCCAGATGACATGAATGCTTCTCAGATGTAGAGGTGGAAGCACTTGCCCTAGTTGGATTCAACATGAACTTGAGGTTGTAATGAATGATTCCTTAAAAAAAGAATAAGAGTATTCATATTTATGGTCTATGTCACATTATTTCAGCAACCAGTTTATTTATCTCTTATTTTATTTTTTTGAGACAGAGTCTTGTTCTATTGCCCAGGCTGGGGTGCAATGGTGCAATCTTGGCTCACTGCAACCTCTGCCTCCCGAGTTCAAGCGATTCTCTTGCCTCAGCCTCCTGAGCAGCTGGGATTACAGGCGCCTGCCACCACGTCTGGCTGATTTTGTAAATTTTTATTTTATTTTTTTATTGAGACGAAGTCTGGCTGTGTTGCCCAGGCTAAAGTGCAATGGCGTGCTCTTGGCTAACTGCAGCCTCCACCTCCTGCATTCAAGCAGTTCTCTGCCTCAGCCTCTTGCATACCTGGGATTATGGGCACCTACCACCATGCCTGGCTATTTTTTGTATTTTTGGTAGAGATGGGGTTTCATCCTGTTGGCCAGGCTGGTCTTGAACTCCTGACCTCATGATCTACCTGCATTAGCCTCCCAAAGTGCTGGGATTACAGGCATGAGCCACCGTGCCTGGCCAATTTTTGTATTTTTATTAGTGATGAGGTTTCACCTTGTTCGTCAGGTTGGTCTCACACTTCTGACCTCAGGTGATCCACCCACCTCAGCCTCCTAAAGTGTTGAGATTACAGGCATGAGCCACCATGCCCAGCCTCACCAACCAGTTTATAACAATATACATTAACTATGGAAAAACTCTAATAGGATTTATATGATTTTATATGCTTTATCTCACTCACTGGGACTCTCCCTATATTTGCAGAATGTTTTCTTGATTTTAAGAATTTGTCTGAAACCTGCCTGGGATGTTCCGTGAGTGTGTATGGTGGATGGTATAGATACTCTGCCCAGAGCTCTGGGGTCTATTTTTAGAATTTTGTTTTCATGGGCTTTCACTTTCCAGGGCCAGCTCTTGAGACCTGGGGCCCTTTTTGGGAGGACTGCCCTCGAGGCTGCTAGTGTAGACTTTGTAGCCTGAATCATTGGAAGTGCTATAAGTATAGTACCTGAGAACGTACACCTTACCTTTCCCCCCAGCCCTTAACCAGTGACTGAGTGGATGCTCCAGTTTCCTGGCCTCAGGTGACACATCTTGGAAGTGTAACTTTCACTCCACAGTAGCTCTCCAAGATGCTTTCCTATTATCACAACTGTCCTTCTCCTGTGTCTACCTTTCTATGTTCTGAATTCTGAAACACAGCTGGCCGCAAAGGACACAGAAAAGGAATTGAAGACCTGGGTCCTCTTCCTTGGTGGGGCTAGGGCTGGCAGAGAGGATAGGCCACAGAGCCTTGACAGACTCTTCTCCATCCTACCCTTTCCTCCTGGAAGTTCACCAGGCATTGCAGGCTGCGTGAGCCCCTAGAGGCATGTGTTCCTGCCAGTCCTGGGTGTCTATGGCCAACAGAGTGCATGGCTGACTCCTGTTGAGAGCAACTTTTCTAGACAATGAGTGGGTGCTATGGCCTGAGTGATGCCTAATTGCTGGCCAAAATACAGACAAGAATTTCTGGGACACGCTGATGAAGCTCCTTGAAGAAGCTCCAATAGCTGTTGGTTCTAGAGTCCGTTTGCTGTCTCCAAATACTGGCTTTCAAAGAGCAAAGTAATACCATACTTCATTCAAAATTTCTTAATTTGGGCCAGACTGCTATGACCAGAGGCTTTTATGTTCTTAGGCAGAAATCATCTCAAATGCCAATGATGGATAAGCAAAGTCCTTCCTCTGTAAATTGAGAAAAAGGAGAAAATCATTACTGAACGTATTTTTAAAAATGCTTTGCACTGAAGAATTACAATAAATGATTACTCTTGTGTCTTAGTCTGTTCAGACTGCTATAACAAAATACCATAGACCTGGTGGCTTATAAGCAACGGAAATTTATTTTTCACAGTTCTGGAGGCCGGAAGTTCAAGATCAGGGTGCCAGCATGGTTTGGTTTTGCTGTGGGCCCTCTTCCAGATGGGAGGATGGTGACTTACTCGTCTATCCTCACATCATGGGAGAGGAAAACTTTGGTCGCTTTAGCCCCTTATGGGGCACTATCCCATTCATGAGGGCTGAGCTCTCATGATCTGATCACCTCCCAAAGTCGCCACCTCCTATCACAATGAGGATTGGGTTTCAACATACACGTTTTGGGAGTGCACAAACATTCACACCATAGCATATTGTTAATAAAAGTTGCAGAAAAGAACATTGACAAACATGGACTAGATATACAAGATTCAAGACAGAATTAGCTGTATGGTAATTGCTTGTCACAAAGAAGGAACAGTTGAGAGCAGGAAATCCTGCAAGGAGAGGAAAATTTTTTAAAATTTAAAATGCCAATTACAGTCACCTGCTACTGTGTCTGGCTAATTTTTTAATTTTAATTTAATTTAATTTTTTTATTGAGACAGAGTCTCTCTCTGTTGCCCAGGCTGGAGTATAGAGGCGGGAGGCAATAAACAGCAAATTGGAGACACTAGGAATTTAATCAGTAAAAATACCAGCTTGAGTAATTTTCCCAGGAGTCAATCTAAAATGAGAGAATGGATAAGAGTTGTGAGCACTTGTCTAGAAGATGTGATGCACACCAAACAAAAGTTCAAGAAAGAAAACAACAGAGCAGAAGCAATCATCAAATAAATGCACATCAACTTGCCTGAGTTGAAGGAACACATTGGAGTCTTTCCTGTATATTAGATAAAACCCACGATAAGAAAATAATCTAGAGCCATACTGGTAAAGTTTTGCATAAAAAATATGCAGGATGAAAAGAGCAGATTAAATATCAATAAACCATATCCATCATTTTCTAAATCAATAGCATAGAAAGGCAATTGAATCAAGTCTGCAGAGTTTTGATGGGAAAGACTGCAGAGTCCTTCCTGTATGCAAAGCCACATGACTCTCCTGTGCCCTGGACACTTTTGCCTTTGTGGGCCTCTTCCTTTATAAAAAGACATTACAAGTTATCTTTGTAAAGACATCTGGGTGCAGAGGCTCATACCTGTAATCCTGCACATTGGGAGGCTGATGTGGGAGGATCGCTTGAGTCCAGGAGCTTGAGACCAGCCTGGGCAATACAGTGAAATCCCAACTCCACACACATACAAAAACAAAATTAGCTGGGCATGGTGGTGCACCTGTGGTACCAGCTACTCTGGAAACTGAGGCAGGAGGATCGCTTGAGCCTGGGAAGTCAAGGTTGCAGTGAACTGTGATTGAGCTACTGTACTCTAGCCAGTGTTACAGAGCAAGACCCCACCTCAAAAAAAAAAAAAAAAAAAAAGACTAGTGGAATCCAGGCTAGATCACATTCATTTTTTTCTCCCAATTTTTAAAGAAAATAGTTTTTAGGAGTTCCTGAAAATATCTTAGGCTCTTGGCACTGTGTCCACTGAGCATAATGGAGAAATTGGCCCTGCCTGTAACAGAAACTTTCAGACCCACCCCAGGGGCTCCAAAATATCAAACACTATTTATAAACTATTCTCGAAAAACTTGAATCTTTTCGAATAGTTCTGGACATATAATCATATCAAGAATTAGGAAGTTGTGGTTTCATAGAATTGGCCATAGACCATATAAGACATAGAAGTCTAAACAATTTTTATTAATATGATTATGAAAATTATTCCCTAAAGAGTAGATAAATAATGCTAAATATATTAAATAATATACATTTAAATATATATTTATATACATTTAAAATCCTAAGTCATTAAAACCTTGAAAATTATGAAAGCAAGAAAGAAAAAAAGAAAGGCAGCCTAACTATTACTGCTCACAGGTAGGGCTTATACATGTTATTAAATTTTTGACATTGACAATCAGAGAAAAAGGAGTTCAGCTACATTTATGTGTGTGTGTGTGTGTGTGTGTGTGTGATGTGTGTATATTTTTTTCTTTCCTTTTTGAGACAAACTCTTGCTTTGTCACATAGGTTGGAATGCAGTGACCTAATCACAGTTCACTATAACCTCAAAGTTCTGGGCTCAAGTGATCCTCCTGGCTTAGCCTTTCCAGTAGCTAGGACTATAAGTGTGCACCACCACGCCCAACTAATTTTAAAAAAAATTGTAGAGACGAGGTCTCGCTCTGTCAGACTGGCTAGTCTTGAACTCCTGGCCTCAAGCAATCCTTCTGCCTCAGCTTTCCCAGCATACTGGGATTATGGGCATAAACCACTGCGTCTGGCTTCAAATATATTTTTTAAATTGAAATAACTTGTAGAACAGAAACAGGAATAACTTTAAATCAATGGATAAAGGAAAACATACCATTTAGCATAGAACAAAAAATAGAAAAGGGCAAGGAAGTGTGTGAAAACAAAAGCATGAGACAGAAGGACAATAGTATTGTTACATTTTATGATGATAAATTTGTCATAGAACAAAATCTAGTGAAGCTGTATGCTTACTTTAGACATCTACAAATTAAATGTTTAAGTTAAAAGTGAAAGACAAAAATGGACTTGAAAAATACAAAGAAAGAAGATGGTGTTTTTAAAATGAAACAAAATAAAAATTTGAGAAAAAACCATAAATGGAACAAGGAACTAAAGTATACAAGCCACAATAAATGTTTAGGAATTGTTTACTTTAGTATGATGAATAACAGCATAAAAGTACAAACTTATAACTAGAAATATGAGGAAAAGGCAAAAATTTAGTAGTAATAAGAGAACTAAATGCATTATTCATCTCTAACAAATAAGAAAAATCAATATATAAAATATTTGAATAAATGACTTGTTTAATAGATATAATTTGAATTTTGTGTCCTACAGGATATTAACATATTTTTGTAAACTACCATTCACATTTGAAGAAAGCCAATATTTAAGGCAGTAAATGAAACTTTAGTAGGTTAAGAATGGACACTTTTTGGTGATTCCGTTGAAAAAATATTAAAGGTTAAAAAAAGCTTCACTGACGGCGATGGCTCACACACCTGTAGTCCCGGCACTTTGGGAGGCCGAGGTGGGTGGATCACCTGAGGGCAAAAGTTCAAGACCAGCCTGGCTAAGATGGTGAAACCATGTCTCTACTAAAATTACAAAAATTAGCCGGGCGTGGTGGCTGGCACCTGTAACCCCAGCTACTTGGGAGGCTGAGGCAGGAGATTCGCTTGGACCCAGGAGGCGGAGGTTGTAGTGAGCCAAGACCATGCCACTGCACTCCAGCCTGGGCACCAAGAGCGAAACTCCTTCTCAAAAACAAAAACAAGCAAACAAACAAAAGCTTTACAAAGTAATGTCATGGAGAATGGTGGAGTAGGGAGTGCTAAGCATCCTTCCCTTCACTGAAGCTCAATTAAGCTGCCCAAAACTGTCAGAAAAAACTCTTTCAAAACTCTAGAATCTAATAAAAAACTTACAACAATCAGGGAAGTACTTAATGAAGAGAGAAGCTGCTAGATTTTGATGACAGCATTTTGGTTTTATTGATTATTCACTTACAATTCCCCATTTTTCAGCTAAGCAGTGGTCACAGGATCGACACCAGCTTACATTCTTGGTGTGGCTTGATGGCATCCCAGGGGGCAATATGGACCTTGTTCTCAAAGAATTGTGGCTAGAGTTTTGATCTGTCTGGTGCCAACCGAGGGATCAGTTCCATGTCTTGCCTTTGTTTCAGCCCTTTGGAACACTGTCAGGACTGGAATGGCCTCCTGGATTGTGGCTGTCAAAAGCATTTAATGGCATATACAGGCACCTGCCAACACACCCAGTTAATTTTTGTGTTTTTGGTAGAGAGGGGGTTTTGCCATGTTGGTCAGGCTGGTCTTGAACTCTTTTTTTTTTTTTTTTTTTTTTGAGACACAGTCCCACTCTGTCACCCAGGCTGGAATGCAGTGGCGTGATCTGGGCTCACTGCAAGCTCCGTCTCCCAGGTTCACCCATTCTCCTGCCTCAGCCTCCTGAGTAGCTGGGACTACAGGCGCCTGCCACCACGCCCGGCTAAGTTTTTGTATTTTTAGTAGACACGGGGTTTCACTGTGTTAGCCAGGATGGTATCAATCTCCTGACCTTGTGATCCACCTGCTTCGGCCTCCCAAAGTGCTGGGATTACAGATGTGAGCCACTGCACCTGGCGGGTCTTGAACTGTTGACCTCAGGTGATCCACCCCCCTTGGCCTCCCAATGTGCTAGGATTACAGGTGTGAGCCACCGTGCCCTGCCCCAAAATATTTTTAAAACACACTAAGGACTGTATTTTTCAGTACTTTTCAAACTGTTTGGGGGCATGAGCTCCATACACTGCCGATTACCCATGGTCTGTAAGGTTTCCAATCACCAGGATGTTTTAATGGGCTCCTCTTAGTTATGATTTCTTCCAGGGAGGCTGAGGTGGGTGGATCTCCTGAGGTTTGGAGTTTGAGAACAGCCTGACCAACAAGGAGAAGCCCCGTTTCTGCTAAAAATACAAAAATTAGCCAGGTGTGATGGGACATGCCTGTAATCCCAGCTACTTGGGAGGCCGAGGCAGGAGAATCACTTGAACCCAGGTGGCAGAGGTTGCGGTGAGCTGAGATCGCGCCACTGCACTCCAGCCTGGGCAATAAGAGTGAAAATCCATCTAAAAATATGTATATATTATACATATATAAAATACATAAAATATTGGTATTTTATAGGAAAAATACATAAAATATTGGTATTTTATAGGAAAAATACATAAAATATTGGTATAGGTATAGCATTGGTATAGGTATAGGACTATAAAACTGACAATCCTTCCTCAGGTGGTTAATTAAGAAGTTGAGTATGTCTTTAAGGAAGCAGCTCTCTCCTGGTCTGACTCTTTTCATTATGTTCGGTGTCTTTTTAAATTGTTCATACAGCAAAATATACAATTTGATGGATTTGGTCAAATGTGTTTGACAGCCGTGTAACCAATCATGTTATAGAACTTTCCATCAACCCATACCAGGATTTTTCAGCCTCTGCCTCATTGACATGTGGGAACTCATCACTGTTTGTTGTAGGGGGCTGTCCTGTGTATTGAGGGCTAGTGAACAGCATCCTCAACCTCTGCCCACTAGATGCCAGTAGCATGACAATCAAAATGTCTTCAGACGTTGCTACATGTTCCCCGGGGGACAAAGTCACCCCCCGTTGAGAATCACTGCCATAGAATATTTCTTTCTGGCCCTTTGCAATCAATCCCCCTTCCTCCCAGAGGTAACTACTCTTCTGCCTTACATCTCTGTAGATGAGTTTTGCCTGTTCTTGAACTTTTTATAAATACAAGTACACAGTATGGTCTCTTTTGTGTCTGTCACCCTTAGCTCAACATGAGAGTCTTCTTTGTTGTATCAGTTCCAGGATATCAATAGACCATGGTTGGTTAGCCATTCTCCCTTTCGTGGACGTTTGGGCTATTTCCAGTGTTTGGCTATTATGAACAAAGCAGCTGTGAACATTCTTGTACAACTCTTTGTGTAAACAGATATTTTCATTTCTTCTGGGTAAATATCCAAGGTATATGGCAGGTAAATATTTAACTCTACAAGAAACTGCCAAATTGTTTTCCAAAATGGTTATATCATTTTACGCTCCTACCAGCAGTGCTGAGAGTTACAGGTGCTCCTCAATCTCCCCAACAGTTGGTGTCATCTGTCTTTCATTAGCCATTCTAGTGGGTGTGTGTCATCTCATTGTGGTTCTAATGTGCATTTCCCTAATGACTAGTGATACTGAACACTTTTTAATGCATTTATTTCAAATATATATATGTGTGTGTGTGTGTGTGTGTGTGTGTATATATAGGACAAATGAGTTGCATCTAGAATATATTAAAAACTCTGAAACTAATACTAAAAAAGAAATAATCCAATGAAAATGGGCAAAACTCTTCACAAAAGAAGCATGAATGTCACCTCTTTGTTGTGTCTTTTCCACACTCCCACTCATCACTTCTGCATGCTGCTCTTTGTTGAACATCAGTACTTACTTAGTATGTGTCAAGCCCATTTCTAAGCATTTGACAATGCTAACTCACCCCTCAATATTAGCCCATTTAATTCTCCTTATAAGTTATTATTATTCCCACTCTACAGAAGAGGAAACTGAGACAGTAAGCCTAAGTGACTTGCTAAAACTCACAGCTGGTTGGATGAAGGATCCAGGATTCCGGCCTAGGCAGCCTGGCTCCAAGCTCTTAAGCATGATGTGCACAGTGTGCGCTTCTCCTTACAAGGCAGATGCTATGAGGTATCTCAATCCCTCTGCTGCACTTTCTCAAAATGAGTTTTCAAAATTTTATTAGTACTGGGGTGTTGGGTTTCAGATACCCATAATACAGAATCTATATGTTTATGCTCATATCCATTTCTATTGCGGATTGCTGTTATGCAATTTTCCATCGTTTCATAGGTACCTTAGGAGCTGTGACTTTGATGTCCCCTGCGGGTAAAAAGATGTTTTTCAAATCTCAACTGTGGTCCTTCTTGGGGTACTGAGAAAGACTATAGTTTTAAGGAAAAAAAGAAAAGGATTAAAAAAAGAAAAGAGAAGTTCTGGTTTGAGAGCTGCCTGAAAAGATTTGTTTGCTCTAACTCAAAACCTTTTCCTCCATCGCATTTCCGAATATCACTATGGACCCCTTTCCTTTCTCCTCTCTTCTCTCCCTCCATCAGTAGTGATTGGGGTTAAAAGTTACCTGCTTGCAGCAAGATTCTGGCTCACCTGGTGATATGGTTTGGCTATGTCCCCATCCAAATCTTTTTTTTTTTTTTTAATATACTTGAAGATCTAGGGTACATGTGTGCAATGTGCAAGTTTGTTACATAGGTATACATGTGCCATGTTGATTTGCTGCACCTATCAATCTTTTACTTTGGGTATTTCTTCTAATGCTATCCCTCCCCCATGTCCCCACCCCCCAACCAGTCCCAGTGTGTGATGTTCCCCTCCCTGTGTCCATGTGTTCTCGTTGTTCAACTCCCACCTATGAGTGAGAACATGCGGTGTTTGGTTTTCTGTTCTTGTGATAGTTTGCTTAGAATGATGGTTTCCAGCTTCATCCATGTCCCTACAAAGGACATGAACTCATCCTTTTTTGTGACTGCATGGTAGTCCATGGTGTATATGTGACACATTTTCTTAATCCAGTCTATCATTGATGGACATTTGGGTTGGTTCCAAGTGTTTGCTATTGTGAATAGTGCCGCAGTAAACATACGTGTGCATGTGTCTTTATCATACAATGATTTATAATCCTTTGGGTATATGCCCAGTAATGGGATTGCTGGATCAAATGGTATTTCTAGTTCTAGATCCTTGAGGAATAGCCACACTGTCTTACACAATGGTTGAACTAATTTGCACTCCCACCAACACTGTAAAAGTGTTCCTGTTTCTCTATATCCTCTCTAGCATCTGTTGTTTCCTGACTTTTTAATGATCACCGTTCTACCTGGTGTGAGATGGTATCTCATTGTGGTTTTGATTTGCATTTCTCTGATGACCAGTGATGATGAGCATTTTTGCATGTGTCTGTTGGCTGCATAAATGTCTTCTTTTGAGAAGTGTCTGTTCATATCCTTTGCTTACTTTTTGATGTTTTTTTTTCTTGTAAATTTGTTTAAGTTCTTTGTACATTCTGGATATTAACCCTTTGTCAGATGGGTAGATTGCAACATTTTTCTCCAATTCTGTAGGTTGCCTGTTCACTCTGATAATAGTTTCTTTTGCTTTGCAGAAGCTCTTTAGTTCAATTAAATCCCATTTGTCTATTTTGGCTTTTGTTGCCATTGTTTTTGGTGTTTTAGTCATGAAGTCTTTGCCCATGCCTGTGTCCTGAATGGTATTGCCTAGGTTTTCTTTCGGGTTTTTATGGTATTAGGTCTTGCATTTAAGTTTTTAATCCATCTTGAGTTAATTTTTGTATCAGTTGTAAGGAAGGGATCCAGTTTCAGCTTTCTACATATGGCTAGCCAGTTTTCCCAGCACCATTTATTAAATAGGGAATCCTTTTGTCAGGTTTGTCAAAGATCAGATGGTTGTAGATGTGTGGTGTTATTTCTGAGGTCTCTGTTCTGTTCCATTGGTCTATATATCTGTTTTGGTATCAGTAGTATCAGCACCATGCTGTTTTGGTTACTGTAGCCTTGTAGTATGAAGTCAGGTAGCGTGATGCCTCCAGCTTTGTTCTTTTTGCTTAGGATTGTCTTGGCTATGCGGGCTCTCTTTTGGTTCCATATGAACTTTAGTTTTTTCCCATTCTGTGAAGAAAGTCAGTGGTAGCTTGATGGGGATAGCATTGAATCTATAAATTACTTTGGGTAATATGGCCATTTTCATGATATTGATTCTTCCTATCCATGAACATGGAATGTTCTTCCATTTGTTTGTGTCCTCTTTTATTTTGCTGAGCAGTGGTTTGTAGTTATCCTTAAAGAAGTCCTTCACATCCCTTGTAAGTTGGATTCCTAGGTATTTTATTCTCTTTGTAGTAATTGTGAATGGAAGTTCACCCATGATTTGGCTGTCTGTCTGTTATTGGTGTATAGGAATGCTTGTGATTTTTGCACACTAATTTTGTATCCTGAGACTTTGCTGAAGTTGCTTATCAGCTTAAGGAGATTTTGGGCTGAGATGATGGGGTTTTCTAAATATACAATCATGTCA
>NW_012101954.1:3571841-3573059 GCF_000951045.1 Mandrillus leucophaeus
CCAAAAAAAAAAAAAAAAAAAAAAAAGGGACTCTGATTTAGTAAACACAGGGTGGAACCTGAAATTCTGCAAGCTCCTGGGTGGTGGTGATGCTGCTGTCCCATGGGCCATGCTTTCAGTAACAAGATTTCTAATGACTGTTTCAAAGATTATATGAGTAAATACATGTAAGAAACACCAAGGGCAGCATGTGGCATAATAAGAGATAGCTATTGTTAGGGTCCACAGGAAAGACTAAAAATATATCTCAATTACTGCTTTACAAGAGTTTTATGCACTAGAAAGTTCTCTAAAGACAATTACTTGGTATTTTGTCTCCCTTTCTGGCCAGCTACCTGCAGAGGGTTAGTGCGGCTCAGTTCTAGAGAGGGAATCCAAGCGACTTGCAACAATAGGCAATGCAATTCAGCCACAGGAACGGTGGCCACGCAGTTTATAAAGGTACGTACCCCTGTGTCTCTTCCAGGTCTCCCATGAGGTTAGATTAGGTGACGGGACCATCAGAGTTGTCCTAGGTGGGACATGAGGTTTCCATGTGCAGCAAGCTCCAGGAAGATACGGGCCAACCATTGAGTACCCTGTAAAACTCTAGGGATTTTAGCTGCAGCTTCAGTTGGGGTTGAGATGGGCTATGTGCTGATGTTCTCATAGAGCAGAGAAGACCAAGGGTGAAAAAGCATATGCTTTAATTTTGCAGAGATACTAGGAAAATTGGGCATACGAGATTGAATGACAAAGAAAAAACCGGCAAATAAACTTCGTAAGTACTTAGATTTTATTTTCTAAAGGCAGGCTCTGGCCAGAAAAAAAAGGAAAAAAAAAAAAAAAAGCCCCAAACTTCTCTCTTTTCCCCCGTTGGCTTTCCCCAATCTCCCACCCCACTTTCAGCAGCTATTTTTTTTTTTTTTCTTTTTGCTGTGAGGAATAAGCCCTGCTTGGGGAGTGAAGATAGGTCTCCAGTGAAGAACTTCAACAGGACTTCTCAAGTATTACCTTAAAGGCCATCATACATGAGAAGTAAATATGTTTTATTAAGCAGAAATTTTGCAAAATGCAATACTTGATTCTTTGTGAAAAGCTGGAAAACCTGAAAAGGAAAAATCCTAGTAAGTAAAACTTCAAATGGCTCCAGAGAGTCATTCCACAGACATTTCTCTATGGCATTTCGATACATGTAAAGAAAAGAGAAATGGTAATTACCTGGGCTTGAAAGTTTGT
>NW_012101954.1:3573389-3579262 GCF_000951045.1 Mandrillus leucophaeus
TGTATAGGAATGCTTGTGATTTTTGCACACTAATTTTGTATCCTGAGACTTTGCTGAAGTTGCTTATCAGCTTAAGGAGATTTTGGGCTGAGATGATGGGGTTTTCTAAATATACAATCATGTCATCTGCAAACAGAGAAAATTTGACTTCCTCTTTTCCTAATTGAATACCTTTATTTCTTTCTCTTGCCTGATTGCCCTGGCCAGAACTTCCAACACTCTGTCGAATAGGTGGTGAGAGAGGGCATCCTTGTCTTGTGCCGGTTTTCAAAGGGAATGCTTCCAGTTTTTGCCCATTCAGTATGATATTGGCTGTTCCCCATCCAAATCTTAACTTGCCTTGTATCTCCCAGAATTCTCACTTGTTGTGGGAGGGACCCAGGGAGAGATAATTGAATCATGGGGACCGATCTTTCCCGGGCTACTTTTATGATAGTTAATAAGTTTCACGAGATCTAATGGGTTTATCAGGGGTTTCTGCTTTTGCTTCTTCCTCATTTTTTCTTGCTGCCACCATGTAAGAAGTGCCTTTTGCCTCCTGCCATGATTTTGAGACCTCCCTAGCCATGTGGAACTGTAAGTCCAATTAAACTTGTTTTTCCTCCCAGTCTTGGGTATGTCTTTATCAGCAGCATGAAAATGGACTAATACAGTAAATTGGTAACAGTAGAGTGGGGTGTTGCTGAAAAGATACCCGAAAATGTGGAAGCGACTATGGAACTGGGTAACAGGCAGAAGATGGAATAGTTTGGAAGGCTCAGAAGAAGATGGGAAAATGTGGGAAAGCTTGGACCCCCTAGCGAATTGTTGAATGGCTTTGCCTAAAATGCTGATAGAAATATGGGCAATAAGGTCCATGCTGTGGTGGTCTCAGATGGAGATGAGGAACTTGTTGGGAACTGGAGTAAAGGTGACTCTTGTTATGTTTTAGCAAAGAGACTGGCAGCATTTTGCCCCTGCCCTAGAGATATGTGGAACTTTGAACTTGAGAAAGATGATGTAGGGTATTTGGCAGAAGAAATTTCTAAGCAGCAAAGCATTCAAGAGGTGACTTGGGTTCTGTTAAAGGCATTCAGTTTTATAAGGGAAGTAGAACACAAAAGTTTGGAAAACTTGCAGCCGACTATGTGATAGAAAAGAAAAACCCATTTTCTGGGAAGAAATTTAAGCTGGCTGCAGATATTTGCATAAGTAGCAAGGAACCTAATGTTAATCTCCAAGACCATGGGGAAAATGTCTTCAGGCCATGTCAGAGACCTTCATGGCAGCCCCTCCCATCACAGGCCCCGGAGGAAAAAATGGTTTCATGGGCCAGGCCCAGGGTCCCCCTGCTATGTGCAGCCTAGGGACTTGGTGCCCTGTGTCCCAAATGCTCCAGCGATGGCTGAAAGGGGCCAACATACAGCTTGGGCTGTGGTTTCAGAGGGGAAGCCCCAAGTCTTGGCAGCTTCCATGTGGTGTTGAGCCTGCCAGTGCATAGAAGTCAAGAATTGAGGTTTGGGAGCCTTTGCCTAGATTTCAGAAGATGTATGGAAACATCTGGATACCCAGGCAAAAGTTTGCTGCAGGGGTGGGACCCCATGGAGAACCTCTGCTAGGGCAGTGTGGAAGGGAAATGTGGGGTAAAAGCCCCCACACAGAGTCCCTACTGGGACACTGGCTAGTGGAGCTATGAGAAGAGGGCCACTGTCCTCCAGACCCCAGAATGGTAGATCCACTGACAATTTGCACCGTGCACCTGGAATGGCTGCGGACACTAAACGCCAGCACCTGTAATAGCAGCAGACACTAAATGCCAGCCTGTGAAAGCAGCTGGGAGGGAGGCTGTACCCTGCAAAGCCATGGGGCGGAGCTGCCCAAGATCATGGGAACCCACCTCTTGCATCAGCATGACTTGGATGGGAGACCTGGAGTCAAAGGAAATCATTTTGGCGCCTTAAAATTTGACTGCCCCACTGGATTTCAGACTTGCATGGGCCCTGTAACCCCTTTGTTTTGGCCAATTTTTCCGATTTGGAATGGCTGTATTTTCCCAATACCTGTACCCCCATTATATCTAAGAAGTAACTAGCTTCCTTTTGATTTTATAGGCTCATAGGTAGTAGGGACTTGCCTTGGTCTCAGATGAGACTTTGGACTGTGGACTTTTGGATTAATGGTGAAATAAGTTAAGACTTTGGGGGACTATTGGGAAGGCATGACTGGTTTTGAAATATGAGGATGTGAGCTTTAGAGGGGCTGGGGCGGAATGATATGGTTTGGCTGTGTCTCCATCCAAATCTCAACTTGAATTGTATCTCCCAGAATTCCCATGTGTTTTGGGAGAGGCCCAGGGGAAGGTAATTGAATCATGGGGGCTGATCTTTCCTGTGCTAGTCTCATGATAGTAAGTCTTACGAGATTTGATGGGTTTATCAGGCGTTTTTGCTTTTGCTTCTTCCTCGTATTCACTTGCTACTGCCATGTAAGAAATGCCTTTTGCCTCCCGCCCTGATTCAGAGACCTCCCCAGCCATGTGCAACTATAAGTCCAATTAAACCTGTTTTTCTTCCCAGTCTTGGGTATGTCTTTATCAGGAGTATGAAAATGGACAAATACACCTGGGTTTACAGCCTTTCTGTTCCATACCCACTGGATGGGTTATTTATGAGCCATTTTATTTGAAACTACTGTTACTTTCCTAATAATATAACAAGATTTTGTGTGTAAGACTCTTCTTAATATTATCTTACTATTTTGAATTTGTTTCATTTTAATAAGGTAATATTTAAATTGTACTTAAGAACTAGTAATATAGATGTATAAACATACTTTCATGTTGTGTGTAAGCACAAACTAATATTCATTTAAGTGCAGGGGACTGTATTCATCCAGTTAATCCAATAAACATTTATTGAATACTTACTATGTGCCAGGGACTATGGGGAGACACAAGTGAGGTATAGTTTTGTTCCTATCATGCAGATGCTGGAAACATCTAGTCAGATACATGTTAATTACCGTTCCATTTCAAAAGTTCTCTACCCCCGAGGGAGGCAACAGTGGCCTTCACAACTTCACAGCGGTCTTGGTCGGAGCAGCTCTCCATGACACAGATCTTGAGCTGGTCTACTCAGTGCCAGAAGAGGAACTAGACTTTGAGAAATGGGTTGGATTTAAAACAGTGACAAATGAGCAGGTGTGAGGTGGCACTCCAGGTACATAGAAGAGCATAGTTAAAGGCATGTAGTGAGTTGTCCAGTTCATTTTCCTAGAGGCCAAGAGCTAGTGAGATGCAAGTCTGGGGCTGAGAGTGTGGAGGCTCCTTTTGCCATGAATGCTGGCCAAAGAATGTTCTATGGCAAATACACACAGACTGTTCCCACCATCTCCAAATGGTAGGATGTGAGAAGTAGAACTAGAACTTGTACATCTCCTCCGTAACCGTTTTTCAAAGCCACATGGAAATATTACAAAGGCTTGACAATTCACAGGGTAACTAAAATATCAACTGCAATACTTACGACAGAGGTCCTCTCTAAGTAGGCACATTTTCAAGTGATAAACAATAGAGATGTCTCTCAGTCTCCCTCTTTTGTCACAGTCTTTGGACAGTTTTTTTGACCTTTTTTTGAATATTTTGGAGGAAGTGTTGGTATCTGAGACTTCTCAAAAAACAAATATTGTCATGCAGGTGGATATAGTCCAGGAGTTGGTTTTATGTTCAGGAGGGCTTCCAAAAGTGCCTGGATTTTCCAAAAGCCTATTTTAAAGGGCAATTTGATTCAACATTAAGATGGGCAGTGGCTCACGCCTGTAATCCCAGCACTTTGGGAGGCCGAGATGGGCAGATCACTTGAGGTCAGGAGTTCGAGACCAGCCTGACCCACATGGTGAAACCTCATCTCTACTAATAATACAAAAATTAGCCGGGTGTGGTGGTGCACACCTGTAATCCTCGCTACTCTGGAGGCTGAGGCAGGAGAACTGCGTGAACCTAGGAGACAGAGGTTGCAGTGAGCCGAGATCACGCCATTGCACTCCAGCCTGGGTGACAGAGTGAGACACCGTCTCAAAAAAAAAAGATACTGAAATGTAATAAAAGCAAATGTACCTTGAAGTAGCTGGTGACCCAAAGTCATGAACAACTGAAATAATTGCCTCTCTGTTCTGAAGGGCTGGGGTGTACAGTGCCAAATGATCTGGGTGTCAGCTTCCCACATGCTATGATTTTTAGCTCACGGAACATTGAGATCAGAAAGGAGCAAGACCCTGAGGATATTCTAGCTATCAGGATACAAAAGGAATGGCTATGGTAGCATGACTGCATTCTTCAGCCTCCTCTCTACTAGCTAGGGATGTTGCTGGCTTTTAAAATGAAGCTCTTCATTAAATAATCTGCACTGCTACTTCCAAGACCCATTAGAGGGAAGACATAATAGGTGGCACATTCTTTCTTTCTAGCAAGCAGAGGGTTTATTGTGTAGAATGCTCTGTTCTCTCCATTCTTCAATAGAACTACGAAGCCCACACGTTTCATTGACTCACAGGAGAAGCAGCCACCATCATGGGTAAAGCCCTATGTGGACACAGTGGGCTAAAAACAAGTATGACATGGCCTCTTCTCATGGAGGTCACATCTGGGAGTTAAAGGACAGACATACACCTATAACCACATGTAGCATTTACAAAAGTGACATGAACTAGATGCTGTGAGAACAGAAGGCCTGAGATGGTAAAAATTGGCCAAGGGAGCTGAGAAATGCTTCTATGTTGAAATGACACTTGGGATTTGTAGGAGGCCTTAGTTTTTGCCAGGTGGAGAAGCAGGAACCTTCTAGGTAGAGGGCACACTCAGTCTGTGTGAGGAAACAAAGGCATCCTGGGTTTGGACTATATGATCCCATTTATTTTTTGTTTGTTTGATGGAGTCTCAGTCTGTTACCCAGGCTGGAGTGCAGTGGTGCTACCTTGGCTCACTGAGACCTCTGCCTTCTGGGTTCAAGCAATTCTCCTGCCTCAGCCTCCTGAGTAGCTGGGACTACAGGCACCCGCCACCATGCCCAGCTAATTTTTGTACTTTTAGTAGAGATGGGGTTTCACCATGTTAGCCAGGCTGGTCTTGATCTCCTGACCTCAGATGATCTGCCCACTGGGTTTGGACTACATGAGTGAGGAGACAGGGAAAGCTGAAAGATCAGGTGGGTAAGATTGCCTGGGGCCATATTGTCACAGACCTTCCCCTGTGTGAAGAAGCATTTAGACTTGATCTTGTAGGTCTTGGGGTGACATAGACTATGCTATGCAGCGAAGTATAATGAGAGCAGTGTTTTGGAGAGACACTGGCAACAGCAAGGAGGAGGCCTAGACTCACTCACGCAGGACTGGCAATAAGAAATCACTTTGGGAAGGTATTTAAGTAGTCATTCAATGGCCACGTTTGTGGTGTGAAAGATATGGGCTGTGACTCTTGATTCCTTGGGTGTGAATCCCAGCTCTATCTCTTACTATCTGCATATTCCTGTGCAAGTTACTCAGTCTTTCTGTGCCTTGGTTTCTTTGTATATAAAATGAAGATAATAGCAGTTACTAGAGCAGTGCTTCTCGAACTGGAATAGAATATGTACAAACATCAGCTTGTAAAATGCAGACTCTGCCAGGCACAGTGGCTCATGCCTGTAATCCCAGCACTTTTGGAGGCTGAGGCAGGTGGAGCACCTGAGGTCAGGGGTTTGAGACCAGCCTGGCCAACAGAGTGAAACCCTATCTCTACTAAAAATACAAAAAATTAGCCGGGTGTGGTGGCACATGGCTGTAGTCCCAGCTACTCAGGAGGCTGAGACAGGAGAATCGCTTGAACCCGGGAGGTGGAGGTTGCAGTGAGCCAAGATAGC
>NW_012101954.1:3580452-3598739 GCF_000951045.1 Mandrillus leucophaeus
ATTTCTCTATGGCATTTCGATACATGTAAAGAAAAGAGAAATGGTAATTACCTGGGCTTGAAAGTTTGTCTTTTTTTTTTTTTCTTTTTCTTTTCTTTTTTTTTTTTTTTTGAGATGGAGCCTCACTCTGTCGCCCAGGCTGGAGTGCAGTGGCGCCATCTCAGCTCACTGCAACCTCCTCCCTCCGAGTTCAAGGGATTCTCTTGCCTCAGTCTCCCGAGTAGCTGGGATTACAGGCGCCTGCCACTGTGCCTGGCTAATTTTTTTTTTTTTTGTATTTTTATCAGAGACGGGGTTTCACCATCTTGGCCAGGCTGGTCTTGAACTCCTGATCCGTGATCCACTTGCCTCAGCCTCCCAAAGTGCTGGGATTACAGGCGTGAGCCACGGTGCCCGGCCACACCTTGGCTTATTTTTTTAATGCCCGACTGGAAAACCATGGTTGCTTAACTGTGCTACTTGGAACAAATACCCAAGCCTTAGTTTTAATACCTGGATCATTCATGATAATAAATGAAAGATTCACTGTGAATGTTCCTAAAGTCTCTCTTGTGCCTGGCACAGTGTAGGCACTCCAAAAATGTTCGTTGAATGAATGAATGAATGAATAAGTAAATGAAAGCTCACAAGTTACATTTTGCTTAGGTAAAACCTCATTTATCTTTTTTTTCCCCCCATCCTTTCCTTCTTGAAACTCTCGCCTCCCTTTTCTTCAACAATACTTCCGAGACTCTCAATCAGGTCTGTCTATGCAATGGAAGGACTGGTTGATACAACTAAATTCTGATTGGTCAGTATAACTGAGCCTTGATGGGTTGATAAAACTGAGCCCTGATTGGCCAGGGCAGGTAATCTCTAATTGGTTGGTTCAGGTGAGCTCTGATTGGTTGGTTTCTAAGACAAAAATTGGAAGTCTCTGTGAGATATTTCTTTCAAATGGCTAGTAGGGGTAGGGGGAGCTGGATTTCTTGCTGCATTTTATCTTGGCACAGACAGCAGCAACTGGTTTGGCTGGATCGTAGAAAGGGAGATCCTGTGATACTTTTAGAATATCTTTTGGGTAACACACAGTATGTGGCCACTCCCTCATCCAGCTATGGTCACCTGGTTCTGTTTTAACTTTGCACACCTCAGCCACAGAAAGTCCATTTAGTCTGTAGGCGGGCGCACGGGGGGCATATTTTAACACCACACATCCTGTGCTCTATGCAACCAGCCACAAAGCCGGATGGGTGTTTGAGTCCCAATTTGCCCTTTTGTGGAGCCTTTTCATAATGGAATTTGTTACTGTTTGCCATTCTCCTGTAAGATAAACAGCATACTTGAAGGGGGTGGGGTGCTGGCAACGAGGAGTTTAAAGAAGTCTTGGAAAATATCAACTCTTTGTTCTTTCACTAACGTGTGCTTATAGCGTGGAAAATCTTACTTTCCAGATTGCAAAACAGAGGGCTTGCTAAGGCTCAGGTGCTTTCTATGAGAAATGTTTGCTACATCAATTTTCCTCATGCACTCTTCAATTTATTGGCAGAGCTTGACTCTAGGTTTGATCCTTTCATTTGACTTTGGTCTGCCCTTGCCTTCCACACCTGTCTCAAAACCACTGTATTAAAGAATCTTCTGCAATTTCCAACCTTTCCTTTCTGAAACTCTCGCTTCCATTTTCTTCCACCATACTTCTGAGACTCTCAGTCAGGTCTGTCTATGCAATGGAAGGACTGAAATTTTCTTAGTTTTGATTGGTTGATGCAACTGAGTTCTGATTGGTCAATATCTGTTTCTCTACTCCTTCTTCCTGTTTCTTTCTTTGTCCTCTAAGAGATGAACTTCTCTGGAAGAGTAGCCTCGTGCCCTGGTAATCCTCCTCCTCTAGGCTCATCTCATATATGTCTATTGTGCTTACCCAATAAATTGGCCACCCCAAACATATTCCTAACTGTTCCCCTGAGCTTCGGCCCTCCCCTGCATCTCCAGGTTCCTTCACCTGTTGCATCCTTTCACCTAGCCATTCAGTTGGCAAATCAAATTCAGTGCCACCAAGTCAACTCATGGTCTTCACCCCTCAAATCTTCCTTTCTGTGTTTCTTAGTTCTGTGAATGGCACCCACTATCTACCATTTCTCAAAGCCAATTACCTAACTAAAACACATATCAAGGGTTAGTCATCTCCGGGTACGCCATCTGAAAATGTGCATGCTTGTAAGGGGCAGTGAGGAAGACACTGTTCCTGTCCTCAAGGAGCTCACAGTCTAGCAGAGATGGCAGACATGCCAGCCCATGTGGACAGAGCACCAGGACCAGCCTGGTGGACTGGTACATGGCCAAGGCCGAGGAGGCAAGGTGGAAGGGCAATCATTTACTCTGTCTGGACAAGGCCTCTTTAAAGAGAGAGTGGCATCCCACATGAAGTAGGAGTTTCATAGCTGTTGAAGTTTGTGAACCCAACTTCCAGCGTTGGTCCAGGCTCTGTAGGATTTAGAGGTGCACCCTTCAAAGCACAGGTGTCGGTGATGGGCGAGAGGTTCCTTGCCAACTTCCTCAAGGTAAAGGATTACTGAAGAGACCAGGACATTTGTATTTGGCTCGCCAAGAAAGGAAAGAGCTCAGAAAGGAGGAAAAAGAAGAGCCAGTTTCTCTTCTGAATTGCTTCCCTCTTAGTCTGGAGCCCCCTATCCTGCTTCAGTTGAAGTATGAGGGCTTTTGTGTGTGCTTTTGATTTTTTAAACTACAGAGCTACTCAGAGATGTAGGAGCTGCTTGGGGCCAAATTTGTGGACCACTTCTGGCAACCTACTGACACCTTTGAAATGGGCATTTCCGTGAGTGCCCATTTTTTTTGAGTTTATTAACTCTAGAAGAAACTTTTGAGTTTAACAACTGTAGAAGAAAATGAATCTTCTTTTCTAGCTTTTCCAAGAGAAGCCTCTGGAGTACATGAAGACCAAGCCTCTCATTTTACAGATGAGGGCACTGAGACCCATTGACCCCTGGTGTCCCTTGCTTGGAGCAGCATGCAAGCAGTGATCAGACAATGCTGGGACTCAGAAGGCATCCCCCTCAGTCTCCCATCTAGATCAGCTTTTCAAGGCTGGGCAAGTGACTCTGCCTTGTCTGTGTGCTTGGCACTGCACCACTGGCTGGGGCTAGAGTCACCAATAGGATAGGACCTTCCTGTCCATTCCAGCCAGACAGCAAGCTGGGAAGTTAAAGAAACTAAAACCCGAGACAAAGTGTGGTAAGGTCTGAGAGAAAATCAGCATGGGTGATGTGTGCCTGGAAGGGGTAATCATTTCTTACAGGGGAAACTTCTGCACTTCTCTCTCTATAGGCCCCATATGGTGAACCCTTACCATTAACTCAGCGCAGGCTGAGCAAGAGACATATATGATCCTCATACCATTCCTGTAGAACATGGGCTGCTTTTGCTTTACAGAAGAGGAAACTGAGGCACAGAGTGGAGCAATGAATTTGGTGATTTACAGAGCTGAGGCTCAGACCTCCACCCCATTCCTCCTGGCTCAGGAGCTGTGTTCCAGGGCCCCCGGATAGTGGTAGCGCTGAAAGGACCTGGCCTCCTGCACTTCTTATCTTCATTCCAATTCCCTTTTTCTCAAGAAAATTCCCACTCATCCTCCCAGTTCACCCTTTTCTTTCTGTCTTTAAGTGGCTTCAAGTGACAAGGTGGCTGGCTCCTCTGTTTCTCTTTCCCTTTTATGCCTATTGCAAGATGCTGTAATAATCAAAGACCGCCAAGACTTTCTTTGAACTGGGTCTTTGTGGCCTTTTTGCAGTCTTCAGACCTCACCGTTTCTCAGTGGCAGTTCATCCCAGCAGCTTCTCCTTTCTCTGCCTGTGACTTCTGCCGCACTTGTGGGTGCTACCATACACTGCCGGTGGCGTTGGTCCCATGGTGACACAGCAGTTGGCAATATACACAAAGCTTTCAGCTCTACCCTACTGAAACAGGAAAAGTTCCCTTATCCCCCTCGCAGGGCGTGTGACAGGGGTGTGGCTCACTTCTTCGGTGCCCCGCTGCTCAAACCCCTCGGGGGAGCCTGCAGGACAAGTTGTGGGCAGCATTTTGGGCTCTGACCCTGTGGCAGCATCTAGGGTTGAGGGTTTACAGCTCTGGAAGCCCCAGTGGGTGTGTGATACAGGGTGCTCTTTCAGTTTTGCTGTCTGCAGGTGGCCTGTGTTAATCAACTAAATTAGACCCTCTGCCTTATTGCAAGGACAGAGGGCTTTCTGTATCCTAGGTTCTTGCCTCGGTGTATCAGAAAAATTGGATCACACATGGGCTTGGAGAATGGGTGCAAGATTTTATTGAGTGGAGCTAGCTCTCAGTGAGGTGGATAGGGGGGCCAGAAAGGGGATGGAGTGGGAAGGTGGTTTTCTCCTGGAGTCAGGCCATCCAGCAGCTGGGCTCGCCTCTGATTGCCGCCAGCTGAATTCCATTCCATGTCACCCTGCCGTCCATTGCCTGCCGGCGTCTGCTGGTACCTGTTGGTGTGCTCTTCCTCTCCTTTGCTCCTCTCAACGTCCAGCTGCCTGCGTCTGGGCCCACTAGGGTCTCGGGGTTTTTATAGGCACAGGATAGGGGTGTGGGGCGGGCCAGAGTGAACTTGGAAAATGCAACATTTGGGATCGAAAATAGGAGTGCCTGTCCTCATGTAGGTACATGGGCACAGGCCTGAGGGTGGAGCCCTTGCCAGGGACCCCAGCCTTCTTTACCCAGCAATTCCCTGTCCCCCTCCTGTTTCACTATCACAGGTGAGGCTCCCCATCTTGGAGTGCCTCTTCCTGGTTACACCATGTAGGTCGTGTCCCTACCAAGGGATCCTGCTTTCCTGTTCTCCATTGATTGGACACGGCTTGGACATTTGATCCTGGGTGGGGGTAAGGAATCTATTGGATGGCCATGGCTGTGCAATTCCTCATTGAAGAATTCGAGAGACTGTGGTTAGACTACTGTGCTCTGTTGTCTGGTAGGGCAGAGGTGACCTCCCCAAGATTGCAAATGTGGAAACAAGAGCCTTGAAAACTTACAAATCCTCTGAGAAGAAGGATGTGAAGCTCTGGACAAAGGGGACCCGAGAGAAGACCTGCAGCCCCAGAGAGGCAGAGGAGAGAGATATGGAGAATCTGTGACTGGCTTTCCAGTTTCTGTTCTCTGTTCTGTGATAGTCTACATTCTGCAGAAAATCAAGCCTTCTTTTGAGAATGCTAGTCTGGATGGTTTTCTGTTTTCTTTTTATACAATTGCACGAAGCCTCCCCAAGTCATCAAGTTTCCCTTGCTTGGCATATTATCCTAATACACGGAATCCTCTCTGTGTGCTAGTGGGATTGCGTATCCCAGATCCTAAGGCATTCATAGTCCTGGCAGGGACCTCTCTGCAGAGAGCTCCTTTGCCTACTGGCACCCAGTTTCATTCGAGAAACATCATCAGGTGATGGATCCGTTGCATGACCATTGCAAGCTGTGAAGAGGAGGCAGTGCAGTCTCAGATGGGATCTTCTTCCTGTTTCTACTTCCTTCTAGAAAGATGAGGCCTATGTGTAAGACTGCAGTTGGCAGGGGCCACCAGAGAATCTTCCACTTGAATGGCCAGCAATGCTTTCCCAAAGTTTGTGCTGCTGAGCAGGAGGAGGCCTGGTTTGCTGGGCAGAGAGGATGGTAAGAATAGGGACTAGTTGCAGATCCAGGAGCTGGGATCAAGAGGCTTCTGTGGGGGCTATTTCCAATCACTGGGGAATGAACCTGGGGAGGGAGATGGCTTCCCAAATCAGGTACATTTGGGAATGTACATTTCTCATAAGAGGAGCTTGTAAGGCTTTGCCCCACGTTCAGGGGCAGCTGTAAAGGCCTCTTGGGTGACAGCCTCATTGTGACTGATGGCTGCATGTGGGGAGAGAAGGGGAGACTAGCCTTGGCATCCAGGCTGTGGAAGGGGGAGGAGAGAGCTGTTTCTGGAATTGGAGTGAGGAGGATAGAGGAAGAAAGCCCTACGGTTTGGAGGGCCTAGGGCTCCTTGAAAAGGACTTCTAAGCCAGCCCCAGCAGGGACTTGTGGAGTAGGATTAGAGAACACGTATCTGTCCTGGTGAGGAGGGCAGAAGCCTGAAGCTTCTTGGAGGCTTAGAGGGAGCACAGCAAGAGGAATCCTCAAATGACAGTGGAAGAACTGGGGACTGTAAGGCCAGAGAGGGCACGCAGGGGGCTGGGTCTTTGAACTTTCTCGTTCTAGTGTCAGGATTCTGAAATACAGTCAGGTTGGACTCACATCTTTATTACATGGGCCTAATTAAGAAAAAAGAAAAAGCAACAAAAGGAAATGGCAAAAAACATGTATGATCCTTAAGGATCTGTAATGCCTGCCCTGACACACACCTTTGAACCCTGGGCAGGAACCATCACTCATACGTTGGAATAACTTGGATCTGATATCTTCAAATTTTAGTCCAAGCAAAGCCATGAAAGCCTTTGCTTTTTAAAATGAGGCCAACTTTTCCCTAGTTCCATTTGAATTTACTCTTTAAGCCCTCTTTTCAGAGCTAGAAATAAATTTCTTGTAAATGTCTGCATAAACATGCCTGTCCCCATTTCAACAGGGCTCTGTAGTTGACAGTGCTTTAGTGGACTGGCTCCAACAAAACATGTGCAACTCAAACTTCATTTCATTCCAGTCCTTTGTGCAAAAACGTAATTGCCAGTTGTATGCTGTTTGTTTTGTATTCTCGGAAAATAAAAAGGGAACTAAAGGCAAGCTTTTCAAATATTTTTCACTGTTAAATCTAAATTCCCTATCTCTCTCTTTTAAAAAAAATCTATGTAAATACAGGGGGTGCAAGTGTAATTTTGTTACACTTGTAGATTGTGTAGTGGTGAAGTCAGGGCTTTTGGGATATGTATCACCCAAATAACATACATGGTGCCCATTAAGTAGAAATTCCCTCTTTATTGAAAATATTCTAATCAGCCAAAACCTTAAGACTTGAGTATACACATTTGTGTAGCTCATAACAAATAGTAAAGACATTTAGGAAAGGAATCATAATTCCTAAAACCTCACTCCCTTCCCTCTGGATGGCAATTTCTTTGAAGTATCTACTAACTCTATGAGGGAGAATATTACCACCTGGCTTGGGCTGACCCCTACCACATGGATAGATTTTCTGTGCCTGCCTCTTCACAATGAGATTTGTGAACTCCTTGAGGGCAGGGACTGTTCACAGACCCACTTCTCATCTCTGTATCTGGCCCATAATGAGTACTCAGTAGATGTTGGTGGAGTGAAACTGCTTTGTAAGTCCTGCAAGTTTTAGGTTTGAAGCTCTGATTGCTTGCTTCAGAGCAGAGAAATTTTAAATTATGATGTTCTGATGTGAAGAACAGCATTTGGCCCTGGCCATCAGGCACGCCACTGACAAACCTCCACAGTGGAAGAAACGCCCATGGAAGGAGGCCAGGCTGAGCTCCCACAGGGAAGCAATGTCAGAGTCTGGGAGTTGGAATAGAGGGGAACCCAGAGATCATCCAGCACTACTACCCCTTCAAATCCTCTAATTTACCTTGAAGGAAAAGAGTTTCTGTGATTTTCATATATACTTTTTTTTTTTTCCCCTGAAGATACTCTGGCAAAAATAAAACCTTGAATATAACCTGGAGCTTTTTGTACCCTACGACCCAAAAATGACTCAGAGAAAGACCCCAGCTGGAGAATTCCTTCTTTCTCACACTCTTTCTGGTCCACGTATGGCTTCATTGCCTCCCTTACTTCAGAGAATGAAGAGAGAAATGGGATTTCTGTGTATGTGTCATCAGGCCCTTAGGGGACCAGTAGATTCCTTCCTTTAGCTTCTCTGCAGATCAAACCAGTCCTTAGAGACCCGAAATAGAGCTCTTTGGAGAAAGCAGCAGGGGCTCCTTCCTGGAAGTGCCCCATGGGATCCTCACTGGAAAGAACCCAGAGTGCAAAGGCTGCGAGCCGTGCCCCTCCCGGGGCAGGCTGGGAGGCCTCAAACTGAGTGCTGATTGGCTGCTCACACCAGCAGCGGCTTCTGCTGCTTACTTTGAGGCCTTCTGGAAATTTGCTTGGAAACACTTCTGTAAAGCTCTCCTTCCCAGGGGCAGAAGGAAGGCTCTCACTGTGGAGTGTTATGTGCTGAGATGTTACAGGTGAGACACTCAACATCAGACCACAGTGGCTCAGGCTTGACAAAAGGACCAACACATCATCAAAGTCAAGTTCATAGGAAAAGATTCAGAGGGCCCTCCCATCCCATAATATTTTGCTCTGGAAAGTGCAGGTCACGAATGATGGAGCAGGGGTTGGGTGCATCAGCCTAGGGGGTTTGAACTCATCCAAAAAGGGTAACTTCCGCGCCATTTCATTCTGCCTCTAAATCTTCCCCATACCACATACCTTCCTGCCCCACCTGCAGTTGCCAAATAGCAGCTCCATCAACGACCTGGTTTGTGGGATGCCCTGGACCTGGAGATCGTTTCAGAGTTGGGTGGTCAGGGACCCATGATGGGCCCAGAAAGACAGTACAGAGCAGGACTAGTCTGCAGAGTGGGGCTGACTTCCTGGGAGAGTAGAGGCTGGCAGGGCCTCTGGGGAGGGGCGGTGATGTTGGCATTAGAGCAAATCATGCCAGTGGATCAGCTCCGGGAAGGATGAATGAGGCCTTGTTTGTGCGCCTGCAATATCAAAGCCAAGGGTGGAGAAGTTCTTTTTGATTCCCATCACCCTTAAGGCAGAAAGGGACCACTGATAAACCACAAGCACTCTTCACACAATCTCTTAAGGTTTGGCTGTGTCCCCACCCACATCTCATCTTGAATTGTAATCTCCGTGTATTGCGGGAGGGATCCGGTGGGAGGTAATTAAGGGGGCTGTTTCCCCCATACTGTTCTTGTGATAATGGGTGAGTTCTCGTAAGATCTGATGGTTTTATAAGCATCTGACATTTCCCCTGCTGGCACTCATTCTCTCTCCTGCTGTCCTGTGAAGAGGTCCTTCTGCCATGATTGTTAAGTTTCTTGAGGCCCACCCCCACCGGCCCCAGCCATGCGGAACTGTGAGTCAATTAAACCTCCTTTCTTTATAAATTACCCAGTCTCGGGTATTTCTTCATAGCAGTGTGAGAAGGGACTAATACACCATCCCTCTGCCAGAACATTTCTGGAAGGGAAATAAAGATATTTATGTGTTCAATTTTACAATTATATAGTTTGTGCACACAAACACACACACATACATATACCCAGGATAAGGTTCTCATACTTTTCAAAATTTAAAATGGTACCTAGTCTGTAGCATATGCTTAGAAAACATGTGCTTGATTTACTAAACTAAGCCCAGGGAAGGTTTTAACAATTGATAGTGGTAAGTAAGTACCCTTGCCCCTTACTAATTGCATACTTTCCCTACTTGTTTGAAAAGCAGTTTGAATTATCTAAAGCCCCTTTGTGAATTCCCAAAACTGGGCATGGTGTTTGGTTATTTGTGGCTGATAATGTGAGGAGTTAAAAAGGTTTGCCTAGAGCGTCTGTGGGGTTTCTTTCAATATGACATGTAGAAGAATGTAGCATTTAGATGTGAGAAATTACTCAAAACAGACTCCATTTCATAACTAAAATGCTTGTGGTGCCCTGGGTTGCACACACACACACACACACACACAGGTTTTGAAAGAAGAGTGGGAAGGAAGAAGAAAGTTAAGAATAGCTTTTAAGAAGGCACGGGTGACTCCGGACAGGAAGTGCTGCTGTTGTGATGCCCCTGGAAATGCTGTCCTGCCAACACTGAGGGTCTTTTGGGCCAGTGGGTCTCATGGGGTCCTCTGCCTGGCAGGGGGAAGGTGGGCAAAGGCTGGTGCCCAGGTCTATGCAGGTTACTGTGCTAGCCAGCCTTTGTTTTGGGGACAGGGGCAGCGCCAGCCCCACCCAGGAGCAGGATCCAACCTTCTGTTTCTTTCCCCCGTGCAGGCTTCTCCCTGCCCATTCTCTTCTCAGCAGAGCACTTGCATGGACCCTGGGTTCAGCCTCCATTCACCCTTCAATCTTGTAAATGACAAGGAAGAGAGAAGAGGTGAGTGGAAATGAGATGCAGAGAGGACAGCTATGGAGAGGGATGTGGGCTCAGTCCTGTGCACACCCAGCCTGTCCTCCCTGAGGCTCTGCTGGGAGCAAAACCTCCCTACACAGCAAAGCAGCCAGACTCCTGGAAGTCTCCACAGAGCGTGGTTGCAGGTGGAGAGGGGCCCCTCAATCAGTTCAAGTTCTATGTATTTTAAAAGAAGGCAGAGAACATCATCACACTGCAGCAGCATCACAGCTGAGTCCAGCTCATTTTGGTCTCCCATCCAAGTACTAACCAGGCCCAACACTGCTTAGCTTCATGAGATCAGACGAGGGGTCACTATGAACCCTCTTAGAGGGACCCCACAAGAAGTTCCTGGGTTGAGAGGATCTATGACCTGGAAGCTTGATGCATGATTCATGGAGTCTTCATTTCCTTGGGATATTATTGCTTCTAGTGGGCGCGGGCTGGAGGAAGAGAGTTGAGTGTTAAGAGGGAAAGAAGTGCAACTGGGTGGATTTAGGTGAGGTTGTCAGAAGCTCTGAGGAGAGGGACAGTGATGTGCCTCATATTGGGCTGTGTGAGGCCAGGGGCCGAGGAACCACTGGAGAGCTTGTCATGGTGGAAGTTTGAGCCAGGCTTTCCTAAGATGCTCTGGCAGGTAACAGGGGTGAGAGGTATTTTTTGGGGGGTATCTGAGTAGACTGGTAAGTGGGAGCCAGCTGGGGAGACCCAGGGGTGGGAGCAGCTTGTTCACAAGCTGACATGTCTGCACTTCTTGGATTCTCTTTTCCAAACCATTGGTAATCCTCCCACCTCCCCTTTGAACCCATTTTGATATGGCTTGAATAGTGTTGTCATGTTCTGTTCTGCAGCCTGGAGTGGCTAGAGCATCAGTTCTGTGATATACCTGATAACTCTGCCTTCCAGATGCATTTCACCATCATTTTTTCAAGTTCTATAATGTACATGTGCATTAATTAGTATTGCATATCCAAAGACTCCTTGGGTGACTTTACATCATTATCATTTATTTCATGACCTCTCCAATTATTCTTCTATTTTTCCTTCTGTTATTTTGATAATTTCCTTGCTTTAAGTAAATCATTTCAGTCTGGAGACTGGTAAATTGTCTATTATTTAATATTCTTAGTTGCAGACTCAGAGTGGAACCCTGTTGATATATTATCCAACTATTTCATAAGCATACTGGCATGGATTTTGGGGAACTAATTTATCTTACTTTCATTTTCTTATCAAATAGTGGTTCTAAGCATTGTTATTTAGAGAGAAGCATGTTGTGAGACAAGCTAGAAAGTGGTTTCCAGTCTCTATTCTGTCTCTTTTTCCCTTTTGGCAAGCCATGTAATCATTGTAAGCCTTAGCTCTTCTATAAAAGGAGGTAATATTCATCTCTTTTACATCAATATGTAGATTTGGTTAGGATAATTATGTACACATACACATACAAACACAACAAAGCTCTGCTAATATCTGTCATTGGTGAAACCACAATTTAAGCTTTAGTAAGTTTCTGTGCCTGAGATGCCTGATATTTTTTTCTCTATAATTAATTCAGAGGGAAAAGAGTGCAGATTCTTCAACAGTGCCGGATTATAGCACACGATCCCCTAAGTGCATGGTCCTGCCTATGAATTCACATATGCTCATCTTTTTCTTCTGTATTTGGCCCCTGCTTTGGCCTTGCCATTGGCTGCTTGTGACTTTGCCTTCAGCATCAAGACCAGAACAATTCAACATCAACTTCAAAAATGAATACTGGACATGACCTCCAAGAGCATGCATGGTTTGGCTCATGCCTGCCCATTGGCCTGTTGGCTGTTGGCATCTCGAATATGCCACACTCCTTCTCAGCACTGAGCCATTGCTCATGCAGTTCCTTCTACCTAGAATGCCTTTGCCCTTACTCCTCATCCTCCCCATTTTCAGCTAGGTAATTACTCTTGTATGTCTTTCAGATTTCAGCTCCATTGTTCATAGAGAAGCCCTAAACTAGATCAGGGCTTTAAGTGCTCATAGTGCATGCACTGTCTCTTCATAACACCTGTCACAGATAAGTATTCTAGGATTATCTGCAGTTCTCATTGGATATGAGCTGTCTTTCTTGCTATTATATTCCTAACATCCAGCTCACAGGTGTTCAATAAGTATTTGTTGAATGAATGAGTGAATGAGTGCGTTTAGTTTTTGAAACTTGTTCTAGTTTGTGCCTATTGGCGCAGCTAGCACCAGGACTTTTTGTTGTCCTAATACCCAATGAACACTCTTTGCAGAGCATCAGCTCATTCCAGAGACAGAGACAGCTATGACTCCTGCCCCGTGAGCCAGAGAGCCTGTTCACTCGGTGGCTGGGAAAGTGACTGGGCTGCTCTTCTCCAGGCTGGATGACCCCCAAAAGACCCACAGTGTGATTAGTTTGCCTTCTGGTTCCTTGGTCCCTTTGGGTTCTTAGCCCCTTGGGTGCCCTGAGCCTTCATCTTTTCTTTCATATCTTTAGCAGGCCCCTGTGCCCCACATCCCTTTTCTTCTCTTTCCCCAGCAGCCTTGCCCGGCCCTGTCTCCCTCTCCAAGCCCCTCTTTCCAGTGTATCTGTACCCTTCTCTAGACTGTGAATCCTGCCCTGCCCTGAACCTTTCCTCAACTGTTGGCTTCAACTGCCATCAGAATGTTCCACCCTCAAAATTCTTAGGGGTTGGTGCCCTGGTTCTGTGGCTGGGTGGACTACAAGGCCCCGAGGACTGGGTTCAGCCTTTACTTCTCAGTGGTCTCAACCTTCAGCACCCAGTAACCACACAGCAATTCATGGCAACTTGATTTTCCCGCCTAATTCTTAACCAAGTTTCCAAGGCCATCGTGGTCACTTGTGTGACCCCTCTGCTGCAGCTTCACAATTTCACCACACTCACCTGCTTTGGTTGAGGAGAAACTTCTGTGGATACATTGGCAGGCTTAGCTGAGAAAAGTTGGGGACCACAGGACTTCCTGCTACCTTACTTGGCTCAACCCCCTAGGACACTCCTGACCCCAAGCTGCAGTTGTCCCCTGTCACCCTTAATATTGTAACCACCCCAAAGTAGCTCACACTCCAAGGCTGCAAATGCTTGTGTTCTTCTACTCTCAGGGCTGGGGCTAGGCCGTGGAGGAGGAGGAAAGGCCATTCTAGTGGCTGAAAGAGCCAGTGCCAAAGCACTGCTTATGATGGCTTCTTTGGGGGTTGCAGATATGTATAGCTGTAAGAAATATGAACTCATGCCCCCCAACAATGCCTCATGCTTAACCAGCTCTCTTTCTGAGCTCCTGTGTCTACTGGGAAAATTGAGGCTTCCTCTCTGATTTGATTGTGTCTTACTACAGGTGTTTAGTACTTGGGAGTGAGAGGCCCATCTAATCAGAGCTGGCCTTGGGCTCTGCAGCTTACCCTGGTCACTCTTGGTACTCCTGTAACAAGGCATACCTTATAGTTTTCTCATTCATCTATTCATTCAATCATTCAGTCATCCGGTCATTCATTTAACAGTTATTGAACACCTATATGCCAGAAATTATCTATGTACTGGGGATACAAAAAGTGTCAGGCAAACAGAAACAGACATTCACCCTCAGAGAGCTTCTGCCCTGATGAACTTTCTATATGAAGAGAGTAGGTTTTATAGAGCAATTGACTGGAGTAAGGTGTGTGAGATAATGGTGCAAGCTGAGGCCAGGAAAGGAGGCCAAGATTCTATGAGAACTTGCTATGAGAACTTGCAGACCAGATTCAAAATTTCAACTTTTATCCTAGAAGCCTTGGGAAGCCTTTGAAGGAAGGGTCTTAAGCAGAGGAGATACAGGATCACTTTTTTTTTCCTTTTAAGTGAGGGCACCTGCGCCATGTGGAACACAACTTAGAAGAAGGCAAGAGTGGAGATTGGTCAGAAGGCCAACTGGGAAAGGAAGAGCCTTGGTGGGGAGAAAGGGTTTGACACGTAACCCAGGTTGAGGAAAATTGACAGGCTGTGAGGTCAGGGATCTGCTCATTGTGAAAGCAAACACAGAGGGGGTTAACTGTAACTTGAGTTTGAGGCAGGTTGAGGTGGCTTTGTAAGAGGCAGGTAAGGCTAGGATAAGTGAGAAAAGTGAGGAATTGGAGCTCTGGAAAGTTAGTGACTGGTCAGGGCTGCAGGATGGCCATTCCGGAAGCAGGAGGGCTCCAAGGGAGTCTCCAAAGCCTGCTCATCCTGGTCTTTTCAGAGCTGCTCTGAGAATCCAAGAGGTCCAGAGAAAGGGGGCCGTGGGGACACACACAGGCTAAGAGAAGCTGGGAAGGGTCAGTGTGGACCACAAGTGAAGATGACCTCAGCAGACGGAGGCAGTCTGTCAGATCCCCTCCACCACCCCCTGGGCCAGTGTACCGCAGCTGGGGGCAGGCCAGCCCCCTCTATCACTAACTGTGGCTGCCATTTTGTGCCTGGCCATCCATCCCAGACAACCTTCAATTGGAATCTCTCCTAATGAAGCCCTACCACACAGAGGCAGTCAGCCCTGCAATGGTGTAGGTTCGAGGCCATGGCCACAGCAGGAGGCAGTGGCAGTAGAGGGTGGCAGTTAGGGGGCAGGAATCACTTGACTCTTAGAACCCCGTTGGGGTGTGGCTTCCTAAAGCTCTCCGAGGTAAGACATACATTGGGACAAATAAGTTTTCAGGGCCAGGCATGGTGGCTCACACCTATAATCCCAGCCACTTTGGGAGGCCTACGCAGGAGGATCACCTGAGGTCAGGAGTTTGAGACCATCCTGGCCAATATGGTAAAACCCCATCTCTACTAAAAAAAAATACAGAAACTAGTTGGGCTTAGTGGTGGGTGTCTGTAATCCCAGCTACTTGGGAGGCTGAGGCAGGAGAAATACTTGAACCTGGGAGGCAGAGGTTGCAGTGAGCCAAGATTGCTCCATTGCACTCCAGCCTGGGCAACAGGAGTGAAACTCCATCTCAAAAAAAGCAAAAGAAAATAAATAGGTTTTCAGCGGGAGACAGCAGGTGCATCGATGGCACCAGAGGAAGATGCCGTGACTCTGAAGGATCAATGTTGGAGTGGTTATCCCAAGGATGGGGCCAGTGCTGCACCTTTTGCCCTCAATTTCTCCATCAAAATTGCATGAGGCTTTTTTTTTTTTCTTTTGGAACTTGTAATGGTATTTCTACTATTTATTTGGAAGAATATATTTTGGATGAACAAGTGAAACTAGCCCAGAGAAAAGGAACAATAAGTAAAATAAATGGGCAAAAGCTTGTGCTGTTAGCTTTAAAGTGTATTTAAAATAAATCTGAAATCATTTGAACAGCATGAACCTTGGTGGCCAAATAGATCAATGACAAAGAGGAGAAAACCTAGATACAGGTTCATTTTTGCCTTATATGCTTTGAGATTAGTGTTTCTATTTAGAGCTGTGACTGATACAGATGCATCACAGTTGAGAGCAAAGCGAGGTGAATATCCCTATTAATTGGCACCATGGTGCGAGGCTAGAATGAGGGTGTGGCCAGCTAAGAGGGGATTTGCTCCTCTTGCCCTAGAAGTTCCCCATTGTTTCCTGTCCTGTCGTGTGTCCAGCTGCTTAGCAAGTTTCGTTTTGGTATTTAATGCTTTTTATAGCTGGAGCCCTGAGGTTCCTCAGAAATCTGCACATGTTTACTAGATGGTGCTCTGGATTTTCTTTAAAGATACGAAGAAAAAGGCGAGGGGCAGGTCTGTGAAGCTTCTTACCTCCAGCAGAGCTGGTGGAGTGAATGCGTGGCTCCAGCTGCACCCCCAGCTGATGAGAATGGCCTTCCATTTGCTGAGATTCTTCCCTTTTCTCTCCCTGCCTCCACCACCAATATGGGCATTCGTTCTGTAGACAGTAAATGTGAGCTTTCATCCTTGAGTATATTGAGACATGACTTTTCCTAATAAAGGTGGCATTCCAAATTAGTGTAAAGCATGCAGTAATTGATACAGAAATCACCTAGTCATTTTCCCCCCCAGTGTCTGCTTGGGGGCAGGTCAGGTACTGTTCTGGCTTCAAAAATTAACCATGTAAACAACAGAAAGTGAAGATTTTTTGTTCCCAGGGAACAGGGAGCTCTTAGTGAAGAAGAAACGCAGTAAGTGATGAGTCAACCAATAAACAGCTTGACAGGAAACTGGTGAAATGAAGAAAAATGAATCCAGCTAGGACAATAGACATGGATGGAGTTGGGTGGTAGTCAAGGAAGACTTCTTGGATAAGCTGGTATTTGGGCAGAGGCCTGAAGAAGTGTAAGCCATGCTAGGGGGGCATCTGGGTAAGAATGTTCCAGTAAGTGGGTACAGCAAGTGCAGAGATGCACCCTGTGGATTGACTCCTTGAAGTGAATCCTTTTTAATGCCTCCTTCTCTACATGGCAAGATTTTTGTTAGTGATTATGTAATAAATTATCTTCTTCATTGATTCTTTTTTTGATGAGTATAAACTTGACATTTTTAATTAAAGTTACTTACAATTGAATTAGCTAAAAAGTCTAGTGCATTTGAAACAAAATTGTTTATAATCTAGTTATGTTTACAGAATGAAAAGTAAAATTAAAGATAAAGACATTAATATTCTAAATTGGCTTTCCAAACTGTGTTCTAAAACTCAATACTCATAACACAAGGAGATGATAATAATGTACATTGGACAGCCCCTGTGGGTCTGGTGGTGGTGTTGATTGTTGGTGTTGGTTGTTGTTCCTTTTAAAATAAACTTCATCTCAGGGTGCTCTCAAAGCACATCTTTGTGGCCCGTGAGGTGCTCATGCACAATGGGAGAAAATCAAATGCAGATACACTGTGGTGCCAGAAGAGAAAGAGCTGTTCCTTCTTCCAAGGCTAATGTCCAAAGTAGTACACACTGATTTAGGTCTGGAATGTACAAAAAACTTTCAATAAAGGGAACCTATCCTTCTCATTGTGTTCAACATTGTCGTAAGGCATAAAGGCATCAAATAGCTAGCTACACTTTTTCTGGGATTGCTTATTTGCTAACTGATTTTTCCTTCCACCACGACATCTAAGATTAAAAGAGAAATTGATACTTAAAATTTAGAATCTGGATATCAATATTTAGTTGACTCCAATTTTCCTTCCTTCCTTCCTTCCTTCCTTCCTTCCTTCCTTCCTCTCTCTCTCTCTCTCTTTCTTCTCTCTCTCTCTTTTGAGGGAGCCTAGCTCTGTCGCCCAGGCTGGAGTGCAGTGGCACGATCTTGGCTCACTGCAAGCTCTGCCTCCCAGGTTCACGCCATTCTCCTGCCTCAGCCTCCCGAGTAGCTGGGACTACAGGTGCCCGCCACCATGCCCAGCTAATTGTTTTTTTTTTTTTAGTAGAGACGGGATTTCACCATGTTAGCCAGGATGGTCTGGATCTCCTGACCTCGTGATCCGCCCGTCTCGGCCTCCCAGAGTGCTGGGATTACAGGCTTGAGCCACTGTGCCCGGCCAGGAATAGAAATTTCTTACCGTTCTGGAGGCTGGGAAGTCCAAGATCACATGGTGGAGAGAGAGATCATCTCTCTCATGTCTCTTGTTATAAAGGTACTAATCTTATCCATGAGACCTCCACCCTCACGACCTAATCACTTCCCAAAGGACCCCTCCTGATACCATCACTTGGGGGATTAGGGCTCCAACATACAAATTTGGGGGGAATACATTCAGCTCATAACATGAAATAACTCAAATTCTGTTTTTTTTGACTTTAGAAGTCAAAGAATCGTGCTATCATTCTGTATTTTGAGTCTACTGTTTAAATTCAGTTAAACTTAGGGATATGTGGTGCTACAAGGATTGTAGATATGAACTGCACCCAAAGCAAGCTGAAATGATTCGGAACCACTACGAACTGAACCCTCAAAATATGTATAGATGAGTGAGTGTTTACACAGGCATAAATGTGCCTGTGTGTGTGTGTGCACGCACATATGCCTGTCTTCCTGCAACCCCAGAGCCCCAGAAACATTCTTAGGCTCAGCATTTGCCAGCATACAGAGTATTAGATTTTCCTTGATTGTTTTTGTTTGTTTTTGTTGTTGTTGTTTGTTTTTTGAGACAGATCTCGCTCTGTCGCCCAGGCTGGAGTGCAGTGGCGCTATCTCGGCTCACTGCAAGCTCCGCCTCCCGGGTTCACGCCATTCTCCTGCCTCAGCCT
>NW_012101954.1:3600929-3602259 GCF_000951045.1 Mandrillus leucophaeus
AGGGGTTTCACTGTGTTAGCCAGGATGGTCTCGATCTCCTGACCTCGTGATCCGCCTGCCTTGGTCTCCCAAAGTGCTGGGATTACAGGCATGAGCCATCGCGCCCGGCCCCAATTTCTTAAACTGATTGCTGAGGAGGGCAACCAAATGGCTGAAATAATTTTAGAATAAAAGAGTCTCTCCCTTGGCAGTATAGTTGTGCTCAAAATTTTATTGTTAGATGAGGCTGGCCGGCTGTGCTGTCATTAAGGAGCATGAACGGTATTGTTGAATAAAATGCTCAGTAGATACCTCTGGATTGTCAGAGGGGCTGGACTCTAATACTGTATCTCCAGGGTTCTGTAGGTTAGGGATGTGGTGCATGTGTAGGTCTTCTCCAACTTCAAATTTATTCGTCCTTCAGCTGCTGCCTCACAGATCCCAGGAGGGGACACCAACCCCTGTTGCTGGTCCAACTTGGGGCTGGCCATGATAAATTCATTGGGCTGATAGACAGTGGTAGCAACTCCTCCCAAGGCAATCATGGGGTTTAGTATGGCTTGGCCGCCCCTTACAGACATTCCTGCTTCCTCAGCTGCATCTTTAAAACCCTGGATAACCAGAGACATCATTTTATCCCTTTCCCTGTCGGTCACTTTATTACTGACTCCAAGGAGCATCAGCATATTGTCACATTCTGTGACTCCCATTGCGTAGAGGTCACTGAAGACGTTGGCAGGTGCTATCCTGCCCATCACAGAAGGGTCGTTTACGATCCGGTAAGTGTAATCTGTGGTTTGAACCAAGGAAAGCCCACCGTGCCTCAAAGGAATGACAGAAGTATCCATTTCAATGCCAAGCCTTGGCGTAAGGGCTCCCAGAAACTGCTCATCTTCTTGGAAGTGGTTCTCCTATAAAGATTCCAGCAATTTTTGCGGGACATCTTGCGGCACTTTGCAGCCTGTGCCCTTCAGTTCAGTGAATCTGGTTAGCCGGAAGCTCTTGTCCAATTTGTAACTTTCCGGGTTAAAGGACTCACCCGTAGACATGGTTCTCGGGCCTGCTCTCCTCACAGCTCACCCCCACCCCTCCCTCTGCGGGTTGGCCAGGTTCTTTCCCCATTCACCGCTTGCTTTGTGCCATCCGCCTCCTCCCGGAAAATGGGCCACGAGCGACTCCCACAATGCACCGGGCGCGGCCGGCCTCCCTTAAGCATCCCCTGACTAAAAATGCCGCGGCCCGCCGCGGCGGGGACCCGGGTTGGTGCCTGGGCGCCGCGGGGGCTCCCTTGGCTTGGCGTGACCCTCCGGGCGCCGGGCCACTGCGCTCCCATCGGCTAGGCGCGGGGCTG
>NW_012101954.1:3603479-3606554 GCF_000951045.1 Mandrillus leucophaeus
TTCTCCTGCCTCAGCCTCCGGAGTAGCTGGGACTACAGGTGCCCGCCACCATGCCCAGCTAATTGTTTTGTATTTTTTAGTAGGGACGAGGTTTCACCATGTTAGCCAGGATGATCTCGATCTCCTGATCTCAGGATCCACCCGCCTTGGCCTCCCAAAGTGCTGAGATTACAGGCATGAGCCACCACGCCCCGTCCCTTGTTTTGATAGCTGAAAAGTCACATTGTCAGGTAGCCCCAGTTCACTTCCTGGTTTGTAACTAGGTTCTTTGATGCTGCTGTGAGATGTTCTCTCAGACCTGTATTTCTATTGCTCTGATTAGATGAATGAAAAACTACAGTCTTCATCATAAATTGCTACCTGAGTTTTCTGTAGTTTTGCACCTCCCATGGAATGTTACTGCTAGGGAATCTATTGCCATGTCATGTTCTGCAGCCACCCATTTACCCTGTGCCCTTGTTTACTGGAAGCTTCAGTCCTCAAATGAAGGTAGCAAGATGAACAGGGTTATGGGTTGTTACCATCGTGGCCATTTCAAGGGCATCAGCTACACAGTAGACAGGCAGCTCTTGAGTGCCCAGTGCTGTGTTTGGATGGATCCCAACCTTGATTGGGTAAGGCTGTAAAGGGTGAGGGAGGAAGCCTATTCCTACTTTCTTTAAAGAAGGCAAAGCCACTTTATTTCATATGGTCAAAAACAATGCAGCAGTTCTGTTTTCTGTTTTTTTTTTTTTTAGATGCAGTGTTGCTCTGTCGCCCAGGCCGGAGTGCAGTGGCACCATTGTGGCTCACTATAGCCACCACTCCCAGGTTCTAGCAGTTCTCCCTGCCTCAGCCTCCCAAGTAGCTGGGATTACAGGTGCCCACCACCATGCTCAGTTAAGTTTTTGTAATTTTTTTTTTTAGTAAAGAAAGGGTTTCACTATGTTGGCCAGGCTGGTCTTGAACTCCTGACCTCAGGTGATCCTCCTGCCTTGGCCTCCTGAAGTGCTGGAATTACAGGCGTTAGCCACTGTGCCCAGCCAGCTCTGTTCTTTTTTCATGAATTTAACCTTCTAAATAGGAAGACATTTCTAAATGCCACCCAATTTACCAAACAGATTGGTTGTCAGTCACAGTCTGTATGTGTCTGTGTTTCCAACTTTACCTGTTTTGTAATTTACTAGAAAAACAGCAGAGTATAACTTTGCTATTTTAAACAGAAGGTTGGGATCCTAATGAAAGCATTTTCTTGATTCAGGATTTCTGTATTTCCGCCAGGGAGAGGCTAGAAGCAGGAGAGGGTGAGAGGGACATTATAATCTCTGTATAGCTTTGCAGTTAAGATGGTACCCAGGAATGTGCTCACCCAGCTTGCTCCCAGGAGGTAGTATGACTTCAACCCGGTGAACCGATCCCTTTATGGAGTGGCCTTCCCAAGGATGTGATGATGTTGGTGACCCTATGAACAGTAATCTGTATCTAAGACGGCTATGACTGCTGTATTCTCTTTTTTTTTTTGAGATGGAGTCTCGCTCTGTTGCCCAGGCTGGAGTGCAGTGGCACGATCTCGGCTCACTACAAGCTCCGCCTCCCGGGTTCACACCATTCTCCTGCCTCAGCCTCCTGAGTCACTGGGACTACAGGTGCCCTCCACCAAACCTGCCTAATTTTTTTTTTTTTTTGTATTTTTAGTAGAGACAGGGTTTCACCGTGTTAGCCAGGATGGTCTCTATCTCTTGACCCCGTGATTCTCCCGCCTCCGCCTCCCAGAGTGCTGGGATTACAGGCATGAGCCATTGCACCCGGCCTGCTCTATTCTATAATGACTGTTGTTGGCTTTTAAATGAAGCCTTTATAAATAAAGGGTCTGTTTACTTAAAAGTTAAATGCGTGATTTAGGATGAGCCAACTAGACTGACAGAATTTACCTCAACCTCTAGGTGGATTCTCGAGTTAGCTGGAGTGTGTATCTGGGGAAAGCAGCCTAGAGTCTCATGGGTCTCTGACCACAGGGTATGAAGAAAACCCAGGCTATTTAAAAAATATGTTTGCTTCTAGAAAATAAAACAGTGTTTGTAGATGTTTTGAAAACATTCCTAAGGATGACAGGAGGAGACTTTGGTAGTCAACAGAGGCAACTGTCTTCCAGGGCCGTTGACAAAGCTGCAGTGTGAAGTCGGCCTCAGCTGAGGAGCTTCACTCCCTCCGTGCTGCCACCGTCCCTCATAACTGGCTTCTCCGTCAGCCTTAGGAAAAGCAGTCTTGTTGAGTTCTCTTCAGTTCTTACTCACAGCCTGTCATCCATTGGGTGATAGAAAAAACACCAACTTGGGTTTTGCATTGTTTACTTTTACAAATCCCAATTCAACTCCATCTCGAGCTGTCTAGGGAAGGGAAGAGGTCTCCGATAAGCACAGCTGGAACAGCGGGAAAAGATTCCCCGGCTCTGCTGTTGACATGACTTGCTTTCTTCTATCACCAACGGGTCTCTAGAAATGATCAGAGAAGTCAGAGGAAGTTTGAATATCAGATATATCTTCAGAATTTCCAGTCAACTCTTCAGATTTCAGTGGAGAGAGATGAACGGCATGATATAGAACCAGAAAGCACAACAAACCTTCCGAAGAGACCAGAACTTGTGGCCTCTCCTTTAAATGTTCACCTGTCCTTCTCTTTCATCTCTTTGCCAAGGCACCTGTGTCTCTGAAAGGACACAAAGATGTGTACCCGCCCCCCCCGCTACACCCTATTGCTAAACCCTTTGTTCTGCTCTCTAATCTTTGCACATACCAGAGATTTCATAAGTTCTATGAGTACCTGTTTTTCTGCACGTACCAGAGATTTTGTAAGTTCTGAGGCAAGGTCACAAGACGTGTTTAAGTAAGATAAACTCTTGCTGCCATAAACCGGTTGTGCAACCTGACGCAATATAATTAACTGCCTCTGTGTAAAACTGCTCTCCCGCCTCAAGGGTTGAACTGAATTATCAGAAATGGCGGGAACCAATCATAGTTAGCCAAATCGCCTTGTTCAAACACTAGCCAATCATACATCTGATTTGTATAATAATTCTATGCCCACTTTTCTTAGACT
>NW_012101955.1:0-75937 GCF_000951045.1 Mandrillus leucophaeus
GTGTGCGTGTTTGTGTATGGGTTATTATACATTCATACATTTCCTAACTCTGTTTGTTGAAAGAATGCAGGAGCTGTGACACCACAGTAACATTGAAAACACCAAACACCCAGGCCCCAGTTTATAAGTACCTTGCCCCAATAAAACAACTTACTAGGAGAAGTGATTGTTTTCAGGACTGAGACAGACAAAACCTAATGTGACATAGGAACATCTTGTGGTACCTCAAAGAAAGTCTCCCCACCATGTGCCAAATAGAGTGGGTGCATGTTGAAAGGATATAGGAGCTAATCTGCAAAAACTTCAATGGTCACAGCAAGAATAATATTAGCAACATAAATAATGATAGTATTGGATCATAATCAAAGAATAATATAAATATCCTTGAGTCCATGCTAATGTAAGTACATAACTGAATTAATAAATAAGTGTGAGTGTGGGGAAACAGTTCTTTCTTACAAAATAATCTCAATAAATGTACTAAAATGAGAAAACTAGAAAATCACCATTACAGCACCATAGAAATATTTAGTTTGGTTTTGAAATATATGTTTTTAAGGTTTTTGAAACTGACAAAAAAGATGCAAAGGCTATTCACATAGTCTCCTAATATCTGATGCCTCCAAAACACTCATTAATTACGGAAAATAGTTATTACAAAGGTGGGGATAATACCCTCTCATATTATGCCCAGAGGTCTCATGACCTTTACATAATGAATCATCTCGATCTAATTTCAAAAAATATCAAATTCGACTTGAAAAATATTCTACAAAATAGCTAACCAGTGTTCTTTAAAACTTTGGAGTTCATGAAAAAGAAAAGTTAAAGAAAATGTTTCATATTGGGGGAGACTATGGAGACATGACAACTCTATACATTTGGAATTCTGAATTTTATCTTGGTACAGAAGAAGGATTTTCATGTAAAACTGGTGAAATGTGAGTAACTCTAGTTCAGTAAGTGGCATTCTATCAGTTAACTTCTTAATTTTGATAATTGTATGATGGTTATAACGCTAAAATTAGGAAATGTTGAATAAGAATATCTGGGAATTTTTAGTACTATTTTTGCAACTCTGCTCTAAGTCTAATGATCTCAACGTAGAAAGTTAAAAAATATATAAAGCACGGCCTTATCATTTTTAGAAATTTTTAAACATTAACTTATATAACATTCACTATATTATGAAAAGTTAGGAAAGTAGGTGGGTAAGTGGAAATGGAAAATAGGTAAGTAATTAGGTTAGGCAAGGTGAGTTAGTTTGAACAGGTAAGTAGGAAGGTAAGTCTGTAGATAGTTGGATTGAGTCTTTGGACCTTCATTCATTCTACCACTCTCGAACCCCTTAACCACAGCCATAGTCCATCCATGTCTTAGACAAGATACAAAGTGGGGAGGGCCACAGTGAGACAAGTTGAGATTTGGGACCCTTGAGTGCATGATAACTACTGGAAGGCAGAGTTAAGAACATCAACTACTGTGTCGAAACTGTTCGTAAATGAAAGCATGTCAACAACATCCCTTACAACGCAGCTTTTCTCAATACTACATCCCCATAATCCCTAATTCTAGAGCTCTGTATGGAACCCTTGACTTTACATAGTAATTCTTAGCCCCAAGGACTCTGTAATCTAGCTCCTAGAAATGTTGTCAGCCAAGATGCTCAGTTGTTCCTATACAGAACTTAGCAGCAACCAGAATTAGAAGAGAGAGGGGGTTGTGGAAGGGAAGGAGGAAAGAAAAGGGAGAAAGAGAGAGATGGGGAGAGAGACAGAGAGAAAATGAACAATCAACATAACTGAAATGTTCCTTCAAGGACTCTGAACAACTTATTTTAGCAATCCTATTTGAAATGATTCTAGGAAATTTAAAACTTTAGCCAACAACAATTGCTTTTTAAAATGAGTAATGATCCTGATGTATTACATGCATTTGTACATGTTTTCCATTTTTTTCTTTTGCATAGCTTTATAGAAGTATCATTGACAAAATGATATATAAGGTGTACACTATAATAATTTGACTATGAAATAATTACCATAATCAAGCTAATTAACATATTCATCACCACATAATTGCCCATTCCTTTTTTTTTTTGATGTGTCCTGTTTCACCCATGTTGTAGCAAGTGGTAGAATTTCCTTCTTTGTTGAGGCTGAATGATATTTCATTGCATATATACCCACATTTTCCTTTTCCATTCAAACACTGATGGACACTTAGGTGGTTATTGTAGGCTATTGTGACTAATACTTCAGTGTACATAGAAGTGCAGATAAATCTTTGAAATACTGATTTTACTTTTATTTTTAGATACATACCCAAGAGTAGGATTGTTGTATCATATAGTAATTCTATTTTTAATTTTTTCAGTTACTTCCATACGGTTTTCCATAATGGGTGAATCGACTTATATTCCCACCCATAGTATAAAGTTTTTTTTTCTCTACATCCTTGTGAATACTTGCTGTCTATTGACTTTTTTTAATAGGTATTCTAGCAATTTTGAGGTAATATTTCGATGGGATTTTGATTTGAATTTCCCCGATAATTAGTTATATTGAACATTTTTTTCACCCTGCTGGTAACTTGTACATCTTCTTTGGGAAAAATGTCGATTTAGGTCATTTGCTCAGTTTTTAATTAGGCTAGTTGTTGTCTTGTTTTGTTGCTATTGTGTTATGTGAATTCCTTATGTGTTTTGGATATTAACCCCTTATCAGATATATCATTTGCAAATATTTTTCCTTTTCCATAGGTTCCCTTTTCCTTTTGCTGATTGTTTCCAGCTTTTAGCTAGACTAAAATAAAAGAGTTGAGACCCAAGTAAATAAAATCAGATAATGAAAGAGGAGACAATACAATGAATGAAATAGAAATAAAAAGGATTACATAAAATATTAAGAATTGTGGGCCAACAAGTCAGATAAACTGGAAGAAATAGATAAGTTTTTACTTATATAAATCCTACCAAGACTGAATCATGAATAAATAGAAAATGTAAACAGACCAATAATGACTAAGATTTAATTAATAATCAAACATCCACCAACAAAGAAAAGCCTGGGACCATATGACTTCACGGGTTAATTTTACCAAACATTTAAATAAGACTTAATGCCAATCCTCAAACTTTTTCAAAAAATTAAAGACGGGGTAACATATCCAAACTCATTTTATGAAGCCAATACAACCCTGATATCAAAGCCAGATAAAAATAATACAAAAATAGTATTTTAGGCCCGATATCTCTTATGAACGTAGAAGCCAAATTTCTCAACAAAATACTACCAAACAATTCAACAGCACATTAAAAGTTCATACATCATGATCATGTGGGATTTATCTTTGGAATACAAGGATGATTCAACATACAAATCAATAGATGTGATTCACCATATTAACAGAATTAAAAATATAAATCATATGATTATCTCAACAGATACAGAAAAAGCATTGGACAAAATTCAACACCCTTTCATGATAAGAACTATCAATAATTTAGGTGTAGAAGGAATGCACCTCCACATCATAAGGAACTTTTTTATATATTTCTTTTTTGCTTTCATTTTTTAAAATATCACAGGTCCTACTGTGGTGCCTTTGAGGAACATAGGTAAGTTTCTTAAGAGACTTTTACCTGTTTGATCATCATAAAATAAAAAATAAGTCAAAGAGAAGTCAAAATAGAAACTATTTGAACATTGTGTAAATTAGTAAAAGTTATCAACTTCACTGGCCATTTCTCTAATCATTCAAAGAAAGAGGTTAGATAAAGAGAATGAAGTAAAGTTGCTTATATCAAAGAAAGAATGAAGTTAAATGTATACATTGAACATGTTGGCCTCACCTTTACAAGATGGTCACAAGCCATCTAAGCACAATCAATGCAAACAGAAACGGAAGAGCTGGTACTCAAGAACTCTGTCTCCTCTCAGATGCACATGTTTTACTAATAGTATTTTCCTTTTGTGTCCTTTACCATAACTGAGTCACCTGGAAACCCTTAGTTGCAAGGAAAACTATAAAAAGGGCAATAACATTATTGCAATTAATACTACCCGCCCTGCTAGCCTCTTCCCCGGGTGGGGGAGGGGAACAAAAACAAAAACATTACTGTCAAGAAGAAGCACTGTTAGGTAGAAGGACTACTGGGTAGACTACAACTAAGAGTGTCTTCCAAAGCTATTTATTTTGGCTCAATCTTTTCATCCTTCTAAGACTGTTTCTGAAAGAGACACCAAGATGTAAATTGTAGTCATATAATGAACCCTCATACTATCTTCCCTTTAAAGGTTAGGTATGTGCTCCCATCCTAGTTATCAGAATAAATAAATCAGTGTTAAAATAAGATATCTAAGTCAGCTTTCCTAAATGTGCTTCACTGAAGATTAGTCCTAAAATAAGGCCTAAGAGAAAGACATTATTGCTGTAAACTATCGGGGATTCTCTTACACAGTGATATGTTAAAGGCTCTGAACAAGTTCTGTTGTTAAAAATATTTAACACGATGTTTTCCAATGAAAAAACATAGTTTGTGTAATACATATTGCCATTTCCCTATAATTAATTTGGACAATATTGATTAAACCATTTTCCTTCTCTCAAACTTGGAAAACCAATCCTGATTTTCTACAGAGATGTTTTCTAATAAGTCCACTGACATTTCAGCTCATTTCTAACAGTGCTGCTCCTTGAAATTGTTCATGTTTTTCATTATTTTTTAGTTCAGGCAATTGTATGAGGTTGGAATGAAAAAGGGAAATTGCTCTTTTATAGTTAACAAGTCTCTGGCAGAAACCAACAGGTTTTACCAGGTGAACAAATTTAAAAATATGATGTCTTGAAAAATGGAAAAAGCAAATAATATGTAATGACATTTAGAGAGATTATGAAAAATTGAAAGCAATTTTGGGTGTGATTATTCAAATAAAAATTTCATTAACTCATTGTAAATACAGTCCTGCTTTATACCATAGCTCTGTTTCAAGAAAAGAGAGAAGCCATAGATATAATATTTATAATGGTATTTCATTTTATTTTATGCATTTCTCCCTCTTCCATCCTACTTCAACTTTTATTGCACAGTGGCCTCCAGTAGTTGAACCCAAGCTAAGTCAGAGTTTAAATCTGAAGATAGGCTATGTCTTGGCATTCAGTAATATTGATCCTAGTGCTCATGACCTGACACGTTAGCAGACAAACTCCAGATTTCAAGAGGTGAAGGAGGTGGGTAATGTGGTCATTAGATGGTGCATATGAGGAATGATCGCAATCAAAACACGACAGTTAAACACTTGGTTCAAACAGGAAAATGAGAAAACACTAAAACTAACACAATCACCACAAAAATCCTCTCACACTCCAAAGGCTCTGAAGAAGACATAACACGTTGATATCTGATGAATTATCCAACAGTAATAGGTTTCGATAATTCACATTGAAATGCCAGAACTTTTCACCACGCTTGGTAACCTTCTCCCCACAAACACTAAATTCAAACCCATTGGCTGTCAAGAGAGTCAAAGTCTTAGGACCTAGCAGCATTTTACCGTAAACCCCAACTGTAAAAAGACAGGCATATCTGAGCTTTAGAGCTCATATTTCTATCACACACACACACACACACACACACACACAGAGAGAGAGAGAGAGAGAGAGAGAGAGAGAGAGAGATGCTTGCCTTGTTTTCCCTCTTTCTCAGATGGGGTGCATCCTCAGCCTAACACTGAATGTTCTAGGCTAAGAGGACAGCACAAACAGGGATGGAAAATGTGGAGCCTCAGACAAGTCTAGTGAACATATGTCTGAAAGGAAAATCATGCAAGTAATTTAATGTAATTCTTAGAAGTGGCCAGCATTCTCATTCAATTCTATTTTATAAGAATTTCCACATTCATTCAGATGCATCTAACTGCATGTTATCAAATGCAGGCTTAGAGTATTGATATGTTGGTAGACTCCTTTCCATATTTTAGGTCTTCTACATCTATTCTTTCCACAAAGTTTCCCCTTGCACTCTTAGTCCTTGCCTCAGAGAAGTTAACAGATTTATCTGAGAATGCACAGCTATTAATTAGTAGAGCTCAGATTTGAACAATGGTCTAACTCCAAATTCATCAAGGCTCTGAACTCTAACAGCAGTTACATTCTGACTGTCCCATAGTAGGAGGTGAACTTGCAAATCCAAATCCAGAGGGTATCAGTGTAGGGTCCACACCCTTAAAGACTTCATTTCTGTCATCTGCAGAGAGAGTACCAGGATTGTTGGTCACACTCTGGTTAGTAAAATCCATGTACTTTCACATAATCTTAAACTTTTTAGCCTAGAATCACTGAAATATTGGTGAAGTAAGTGAAAGAATACTGTGCAGAAAATTTGAAGAAAAAAGTCATTGAAGTATCTCACAGTAACATCTCAGGTGACCAAATAGTGGCTTTATGTGCAGTTTCAAACCAACATTTTGGACATGCCCCAAGCAAGGGATTCTACAAAGTGATATTCAAAGTCCAATCAAATGTATGCGGCAGCTTACACCTTGACTTTACCGTGACATGTTTGTGTGAATAAAGCATCAGGAAAACAACTCCTCTTGCATTTATTTCTGACAAGTGTTAGCTTTCTAACAAGTGCTAGCTATTTTCTGGAAGGCACAAGATGCTAGAAGATCTTTCTTCAAAAGAAATTACAATTTCTTCTCTGCTTAGGGTACCTAAGCCACTCCCTTAGACCTGAGCTAGGGTCAAAACACACTTTAAATCAAAATCTACACAGGACTTTTTATCTTTTGCACATTCTAGGGAAGTTAGCTGTTAGATTTGCAAATTAAAACCTAACTAGAGTGAGGATTTAAACAATTTACTCAGAAATGTACTCAGGAATTTGACACTGTTGCTGCCATCGGATTTGCTGTCTCTGCTGGGCATAGTGGCTCATGCTGGTAATCCCATCACTTTGGGAGGCAGAGGCAGGAGGACCACTTGAGCCCAGGCATTTGAGATGAACCAGGTAAACATGGTGAGACCTTGTGTCTACAAAAATTTAAGAAAAAAGCTAGACATGATGTTACATCCATGTAGTCCTAGCTGCTCAGGAAGCTGACGTGGGAGGATCCCTTGAACCCAGGAGGTCAAGGTTGCGGTAACTTATGGTTGTGCCACTGTGCTCCAGCCTGGGTGACAAAATGAGACCTTGTCTCAAAACAAAACACACAAAAAACCATTGCTGTTTCATAGAAAAATGACTTAGCAGAAAATTTCCATAATACTTTTAATTCTCCATCATCCCTCCGGCACCACCTCAATTAATCTTTACCATAATACTCAATGCATCCATTAATTAACCTTTAGAAGAATTGAAGTGCTCTGAGGATACTTTTAAACAAAAAAAGAAATGTATGGATCAAACCAGTCTTCTCAGTGGTGAATTGTAGTTCAGTATTCCAATTGTGCTGTTTCATGCTCATTGTAGTCTAAAGCTTTCTCACTGAATTTCAGAACCAGCTCACAAGTTCTCTTCCCCGATCCTGAAGGAACTCCTCTCACCTGTAAACTCATGTAACCCTTTGTTTATTCTTGTCTTGTGCCATTGATAATCTGCCTTGCTTCAGAAAAACTTATTCTAACAGCCTACAGATTCCATGAAAACATACTGGAATTTATTCATCTTTGTGACCTCCACCATATCTAGAAAGAGCCTGACTCATATAATATATTCTTACTAAATAAAAATGTTTCCAAAACTCAGTACTTTGATAGCTAGGTTCCATTTAAATGATCAAACACTACCTAAACATTCTGAATAGAAAAAAAAAAAAAAAAAAAGAGTAACAAAAGTTTAAACTTCAGTATCAAGCAGACTTAGACTTAGATTCAGCTCTGAAAATTACTACCTGAAACACCATGGGCAATGTTTGCAAGCTCATTAAATTTCATATTTTCCTTCTTTGAAAGGGGTATATTAATATAACATAATTCTCAGGGTTATTAGGAAGAAATACAATGCCTGCCATTATAATAAATGACTAACACATGTTCACTATTTATATTTGGCTAAATATATCAGGGCATCCTCTCACTCTCCCCACATCTCCTCTGCAAATTGAGCACTTTTACTTCCAACTGAGATCGCTAATGTTCAGCAGCCACCCCTGCCTTCTTCAGTGACAACCACCTCTGTTGAATTCCTCCCAAAGTTACTAACAGCTCAAATAAAAAATGTTTGGATATCAAATATTCTGCAAATACTCAGATCACCTCTTGAGTAAATCCCAGTCCCTGTGAATAAGCCTCCCCTGGAGATTAAGCAGGCATTTGTTTGAGGGAGAGGGCTGATTTGAGCTTCCTCGGGGAGATACAAAATCGAGAGAATGGAAAGGGATTTTAATTGCAGAAAACACATGCAGAGCTTAAAAAACTGATGCCAGAGTCCTTCAAAGCTGTTTGTCCTTCTTTACACATTCATTTACTTTACCAAAATTTTACTTTTGGCAAATCCAGGACTTTTCCACTGTACTGAGCAAGCATTTAAATCAACTGTTTCTACTGTAAGCAAAAGTCAGCAGAGGAGGAAAGAATGCAGAGGAAAAATTGCTGAACTCTTCCTACAGACTGGAGGATCACTACCAATACATGTTGCTCATAAAAGTTGTGACCTACAGGGTTAACGCCTGGAACCCTTTAATGAGGCCATTAAAGACACATAATCCAGATATACAAAAGTAATTACAAAATGACGAGTCTCTTCATATTTTAAAAGAAGATTTTAAAATCTTCTACAATGACTCTTCCTCCACTGTCCTTAAAACCCCATTGAAAAGCTACCAGCCTGATAAAACTACATAGCTTTCACAACTCTAGGTACCAATGAAAAATAATATTAGATATGGAGACCACTATTATTATTATTTTACTTTATCCCTATTGTCTTCCTCCCTTTCCCTTTCTCCAGATGCTTCCTAGGAACATGAGGGAAGAAAAGAGATTGAGAGAACCAAAAATGCTTCCTAGGAACATGAGGGAAGAAAAGAGATTGAGAGAATCAAAAATGCTTCCTAGGAACATGAGGGAAGAAAAGAGATTGAGAGAACCAAAAAAAATCCTCTGTAAACATCACGGAAAAATGGGAAAAGCAAATTCTGAAAATGTCATATTAATAAATATTTTTCAGCACATAAAATTAAAATGTAATACTTGACTAATATTGGGATATTTTAATTGTCTTGTTATCAACTTTCCTCTTGGTCCAGCAACAGATTACCTACAAACATAACACTCACATATATTAAAAATTCTTTGTCTTTTTTTTCTAATTTTATCTCAACTTCCTTTCAAATAGTAGTATCTGAGACTTAGAAGTCTTTACCCTAATTTAATGCTGACCTACCAAGAAGGATATATGAGTTTGAATTTAGACAATAAACAAGTGGTGGGGGTGGGTAAAAGTTTTTTCATCAAAGTGCTGATAGTTGTTTAAAGAACACTATTGGACCATTTATTTTAATAGCTTTTCATTTCCTGTTTTGGTTTGTAATACCTGTGAGACTTAGAAAATAAGTGCTATTCTAGACAAGTTTCATTTGGAAAACATTGATCCATTTGCTTTTATTCTGATTAGAGCTGAAATAAACTGTTCTATTTTGATTTTGTGTCATCCCAGTTGGAAGTCCTGAGCTGAGCCATGGCTTTCGTTCACAAAGTGCTTTCAGCATAAGCACTGCAAGATCCTTAGGCGCCCACTTTCTTATTTCAGGAAAGAGCAAAAAGTGAAGGTTTGTGTTGCTTCCTCTTGCATGGAAAACAAACAACAAGCCTATTTTAGAAAAGGAGAAAATCTAATCCTTTTGAGGGACCATATATAACTCTTGGGTAAAGTGTTCTTACCAGTTTTCTGACAGACTTCACTTCAAATCATGGGCTGACCATTTGACCTTGAGCAACTAACCTCATTTCATCAGACCAGTTTCTCCATTGGTAAAATAAAATTAATAATAGTACTCTCTTTAGAGCATCATTATGAGTATTCAATATAATAGTGTTTGATAAACAGGAGATCTAGGAAAAGTCCTATTACCTCACTACCTATGGATTCACTCCACATATGGTACTAGGAAAAAACAAATACCACAGGTAGGTATTATATATACCTCCCCAGACCAATGTTATATTTCTTAGAAATGCATCAAATATTGTCCTGTGTGTGTTAGGGGTGGGAGTCAGTGAAGGGTCTAGATAAAATATAAGTGACTTGATAATTGTTGAAAAAGAGGGTACATAGGAGTTCGTCATATTATCTTATTTTTGGATAAGTTTGAAATATTCCATAATCAAAATATTAAAACAAACAGAAGGAAAACAAAACTCTTGGGATGTTGGTCCCTAGGACTGTGGGAGAGGCAAAAAGATCACATAAACTTGGTTTTTCTTGTATGCATACATTCCTTGTATTTTTATCTAGAAATAGCTTATCCTTATTCTTGCCTATATTTCTGCCAGAACATGTTGCTGCGTATGTGCTTTTTAAGCATCTCTAAGAATATACTTGGCAGTAATATTTCCCCTTAGAGAAGTGGGAAGCAGAGGGCATATAGGAATCTTGATTCCCCAAGGAAAAAATTGTCACCTTGGTTATTAACATGCGAGCTGCCCCAGGTTGCCAGGAGATTACAAATCACATCTCTTTTTTGGGGGGCCCTTGAGGGAAAGGAGGCCAGGGAAATAAACTCACTGGGAATGACGTGTGTCATCCAAGGAAGCCATCTGGAGATATACTCGTAAAAAAGGCTGTATTGAAAAGAATATGGCAGCAGCTTCTGCTCTTCTTCTGGAATTGGCTTCCAACCTTCTTCATTTAACCTCCTTTAGCCCAAAGTGCACCATAGGCTGAGAATCCCAAAGGCCTTGTTTTGACATGAGGCACTAATCAGTGTTACGATATAGTGTCTGCATAATCGGGTGCTTTCATATCAATCAACCACTGACTCAGACTTCTATGACTATGAAAAATCCAATGTCTACATTTGTGTGGTTCATAGTTTGATTCTGTCTTCACTGAGAAAAATTACAACAAAATTTTTTTTTACCCCGCCTCCCATCCCGATTTGAACAAGAACTTAAAGAGAACATACAAAAATGAGGCTGAACAAGTCTTGGTCCCAGCAAGTAATGGTGTATTAATTACCTACTTCTGCATAACAAATACCCCCAAACTAGCAACTTAAAAAAACATTTGTTATTTTTCTCACAGGGGCTATAGTCATCACTGGATCACCTGAGGGAGGTTTCCTTCCAAGCTCTCACATGGTTGTTGTTAACATTGAATTCCTCATAGGCTGTTAGACTGAGAACCTCAGCTCTTCACTGGCAGTCTACCCCAGATTGCTGTAGTAATAAGCCAAGTGATTGGTTTCATTAATTTTTATTTTTGTCTTTTCTTCTTGATAGGGTGAAAATACCACAAGTTTATTGTAAAATTCAACTTACAATAATTTCTACTTGGGAAACCTGCACACCCCAGCCTCAAAATGCCTCAGTGCTACACTGATACGAGTTGCCTGGCCAACCTCTACTGATCCATCAGATCTCAACTTAAAAGGCCTTCTCATAAAATTAGTTATGGAGGAGTCCCTCCTTTTCAATTGTTTGAAATAGTTTCAGAAGGAATGGTACCACATCTCCATCCTGATACCAAAACCGGGCAGAGACACATCAAAAAATAGAAAACTTCAGGTCCATATCCCTGATAAACATGGATGCGAAAATCCTCAATAAAATACTAGCAAGCTGAATCCAACAGAACTTCAAAAAATTTATCCACCACAATCAAATTGGCTTCCTCTCTGTGAGGCATGGCGGTTTAACACACACAAATTAATAAACACAATCTATCACATAAACAAAACCAAAGAAAAACCACATGGTTAGCTTAATAGGTGCAGAAAAGGTCTTTGATAAAATTTAACATCCCTTCATGTTAAAAACTCTCAATAAACATATCAAAATAATAAGGGCTATTTATGACAAAACCACAGCCAATATCATATTAAATGGCCAAAGCAGGAAACATTCCCTTTGAAAACTGTTATAAGACAAGGATGTGCTCTCTCACCACTCCTATTCAACGTAGTATTGGAAGTTCTGGCCAGGGCAATCAGGCAAGAGAAAGAAATAAAGCTTATTCAAATAGGAAGAGAGGAAGTCAAATTGCCTCTGTTTGCAGATGACATGATTTTATATTTAGAAAACCCCATCTCCAGCATCTCAGTCCAAAAACTCCTTATGCTGATAAGCAACTTAAGCAAAGTCTCAGGATACGAAATAAATGTGCAAAAAATACAAGCATTCATTTACACCAACAACAGACAAGCAGAGAACCAAATCATGAATGAGCTCTCATTCACAATCGCTGCAAAGATAATAAAATACCTAGGAATACAGCTAACAAGGGATGTGAAGGACCTCTTCAAGGAGAACTACAAAACACTGCTCAAGGAAATTAGAGAGGACACAAACAAATGAAAAAACGTTCTGTCCTCATGGATAGGAAGAATCAATATTGTGAAAATGGCCATAATGCCAAAAGTAATTTGCAGGTTCAGTGCTACTCCCCTCAAACTACCATTGACATTCTTCACAGAATTAGAAAAAAAAACTGCCTTAAAATTCATACGGAATCAAAGAAGACCCCATATACCCAAGACAATCCTAAGCAAAAAGAACAAGCTGGAGGCATCACACTACCTAACATCAAACTATACTACTAGGCTACAGTAACCAAAACAGCATGGTACTGACAAAAACAGACACATAGACCAATGGAAGAAGATAGAGAACTCAGAAATAGGACCACACATCTACAACCATCTGATCTTTGACAAGCCTGACAAAAACAAGTAATGGGAAAAGGATCTCCTTTTCAATAAATGGTACCAGGAAAACTGACTAGCCATATGGAGAAAATTGAAACTGGACCCTTTCCTTACACCTTATACAAAAATTAACTCAAGATGAAATTAAAGACTTAAATGTAAAACCCAAAACCATAAAAACTTTAGAAGAAAACCTAGACAATATGATACAGGATATAGGCAGGAGCAAAGATTTCATGATGATAAAACCAGAAGCAATTGCAACAAAAGTCAAAATTGACAAATGGAATTTAATTAAACTAAAGACCTTCTGCACAGCAAAAGAAACCATCATCACAGTGAACAGAAAACCTACAGAATGGGAGAAAAGTTTTGCAATCTACCCATCTGACAAAGGTTTGATTTCCAGAATTTAACATACACAAATTAATAAACATAATTTTATTATGTTTATTAGGAGTTAAACAAATTTTAACTCCTTGTTAAACAAATTTGAAGGAAGTTAAACAAATTTACGGGAAAAACACAACCTCATCAAAAAGTGGGCAAAGGATATGAAAAGATGCTTCTCAAAAGAAGACATTTATGCAGCCAACAAACATGAAAAAAAGCTAAACATCACTGGTCATTAGAAAAATGCAAATCAAAACCACAATGAGATGTCATCTCATGTCAGTCAGAATGGCGATTATTAAAAAGTCAAGAAATAATAGATGCTGGTGAGGCTGTAGAGAAATACAAACACTTTTACACTGCTGGTGGGAATGCAAATTAGTTCAACTATTGTGGAAGACAGTATGGTGATTCCTCAAGGATCTAGAACCAGAAATACCATTTGACCCAGAAATCCCATTACTGGGTATATATCCAAAGGAATATAAATCATTCTACTATAAAGGCACATGCACATGTATGTTTATTGCAGCACTATTTACAATAGCAAAGTCATAGAACCAACACAAATTCCTATCAATGACTGAATAATGTGGTACATATACACCATGGAACACTATGCAGCCATAAAAAAGAATTATATCATGTCCTTTGCAGGGACATGGATGAAGCTAGAAGCCATCATCCTCAGCAAACCAACACAGAAACAGAAAACCAAAAGCTGCAAGTTCTCACTCATAAGTGGGAGCTGAACAATGAGAACACATGGACATGGAGGGGAACATACACCAGTGCCTGTTATGGGTTGGGAGGCGAGAGGAGGGAATTAGAGGATGGGTAAATAGGTTCAGCAAACAACACATATACCTATATAACAAAACTGCACATTCTGCACATGTATCCTGGAATTTAAAGTAAAATAAAAATAAAATAATTTTTAAGATGCCCTTCTTGTGTGAAGATATTTTAGCCTCCCTAAACTAGGTTAGTGTTCCTGTGGTTCGATCTCATATTACCTTTACCTTGACAAGACACTGATCCACTATAATTGATTATTTAAGGTATCTACATCTGCAAAATTACAAGCTAAATGTCAGGAGGACCATGTCTGTTTTGTTTTCTCTTATATTCTCATGGTGAAGTAAAGTGCGAGCATACAGTAAACATTTTTTTTTATTGCTTACCTTACAACTATTAGCACTTCCTATGTTCTAAGGTAGAGTAGAGAAGGCTTAAGTTCCTTTCTGTTACTGTCTATAAGAGAAAAATCTTGTTAGATTTATACCACTTTGATGAGCTTAAGAAATATTTGCACATAGAAGTGATGAAAAAATAAACATTGCCAAAAAGGTATGGTCTATACAAAACAACTACAAAAGATGTTACAATTTTCAATCTTTGTTTCCTAAACCCAACACCATTGGTAGTCTGGTTCATGGACTTGTCTTCTGTACTGTTGAACAAATATCACCACTTTGGCCCCAGGAGCTGCTAAGTCTGGATGGGTGTAGGAAGCACTGGGCCTCTATTTGACTAGAGTGGGGAAGGGATAAATTAAGTGGTGGTTTTACAGCCCTGTTAGGACTCTGTCTTAACTACCTGGGGAAGTGTCCTTGATAAAGAAGAGAGGATGCCTTGGGAAGACGACCAGTCTCCTTGGACTTCCTTGACCCTGGTTTATGGCCCATGGTCAGAACATCAACCTGGTATTTTATTTTAGAAGCATGAGAGAGGTGAAGCCTCTGGGTGGTAGAAAGACACAGCTAATATCTTCTCTTCCCAGGACTTCCTGTTTATGTGTGTTTATGAAAACAAGCATCGAACATGAAATTGGAATATGTGAATTTTAATCTTCCTGCTGCTCTCTAACTGGCTGACTTAGATAAAGTAACCTTTCCTTTCTGAATCTCAGTTTTTTCATCTCCCAGATAAAAAACTTGGGCTGGACAATTGCACATCCTCTTGTAGTTCAGGTGGTATAATTTCCGTTAATGCATGACATAAATGATCCCTTCTGTCTCCACCACCACCTCCATCATGATGTACCCTTCTGAATACTTTCCAGTATTTGGCAGTCACACTCCAGCCAGAGCACATCAAGGCATAATAATCTTCTAGCACAGAAGGTGGTGTTCATATATACCACCTGACCACAAGGAAACTTCTGGTAGCATTTCTAGCACAAGGGGATAATTGAGCTGCACTCTTTCCCTGGGTCCTCTATTGGAACACCAGCACTCACTTCTGTTGAGTCTCTGTTTCTCCAGAATCACATACTTTCTATCCTGGAATCCAGAAATAATGGAACAGGGAAAACTCCTCCTTTCATAAAGTAGATGCTCAGTAAATGCTTATATATGAATTTTAATAAAGCAATATAGGATGAGTGGTAGAGGAACAGAGTTCTATTCACTGTCTCCTTCCCTCCTTGGCTGTGAGAGCATTCCTAATCATGCTCTTATGATATGAAAGAGGCCAGGTCTCCAGAGTAGTAGAATGACACCTAGCACCCGAATGCTTTGATAACAGATTTTAGTTTTAGCAAATTAAAAATGAGTATATGGATGTGTTTTACTGATAAAAAATTAAACATAAGACTACTATGTGCTTTTTGTGTTTTCTGAATTGGCAACCTAAAGATACAAGGCTCAAGAATGCAGAGCTGAAATTTTCTCATATTTCCTTGCCTCCGTGTTCTGTCTTTATTTCACTTTTTGAAAGAATAAAGCCCTCGACCTGTTGCTTTTTCCTTATTTCCAAAAACTATCAAAGACTGATAAAAATGCTAGGGAAGGGATATCTGCATTTTACTGTAGAATTCTCCTTCCTCAGAATCTCTAAGCCTTTTGTCTGTACCTTTCTGAAGATGCATGAAGTCACACTGTGACATCGCCTCGCCCATGTCCTGTTGGAGAGGAGAGGAAATCAAATCCACGCCTTAGAGTTGTACCAACCGTCTCCAAAATGTACTTTTCCTGATTTTTAGAAAAACAGAGAACCTTGAACTGCATGCATATTGTATGGAGAAAATGCTGTCTTTTTTTTTTTTTTTTTTTTTTGAAAAACAAGGTGTCACCCTTTTTTTTTTTTGAGACGGAGTCTCGCTCTGTCGCCCAGGCTGGAGTGCAGTGGCGCCATCTCGGCTCACTGCAAGCTGCGCCTCCTGGGTTCACACCATTCTCCTGCCTCAGCCTCCGGAAAAGCTGGGAGTACAGGTGCCCACCACCATGCCTGGCTAATTTTTGTATTTTTAGTAGAGACGGGGTTTCACTATATTGGTCAGGCTGGTCTCGAGCTCCTGACCTCAGGTGATCCACCCACCTCAGCCTCCCAAAGTGCTGGGATTACAGGTGTGAGCCACCATGCCCGGCTTGTCCTCTTTTTTAAAGAAACAAAAAAAGTCAATAAACATCAATGATCTGAAATTTTTCGAAGAAGTGAACAATAAAAGTTTTATATAAAGTGATTACCATAGACTAAAGGTTTGGTGTGAGGATTCTGGTCTAGAAGGTCCCTATTCCTTAAGACCACCTGTCCTCCTAGAGGAGAACAGCAGGCCTGAGTTTTGATGCTGGCCCTCACCAGAGGTATGCAGCATGTTCCATGGCTGGAAGAAACATCATCCTCTTCTCTAGGTGGCAGCTCCTTTAATGCAAGGAACACTGGACTGAATCTAACCAAGCCAGCCATTCAACTTGCAAAAGTTGTGCAAAGGGAAATAAGAGTACATGCTTACCTTAATTGAGTGTTGAGTGTTGTGAGGATGAATTTGCATGACGTGAATGTGCATTAGAAATTACACGTGGGAAGATAAATGGGGGTGTTTTAATTGCTTTCAATTTATATGATTATTAGCACTGAGAACTGACTATATGTCAGGTACTGTTATTCACTACATATATCTAAACCCACTTACTCTTCCCTGAAACAGCAGGAGACATGTATTATGATGCTAATGTTACAAAGGGAGGCAAGGAGGACTGAAGCCCACAAGTAACTTCACCACTGTTCTATGCTGTCACATGGAAGTTCTGCAGATCACACTCAACTCTCTGCCCCCATACTTTAAATTGCAGCGGCAACTCATCTCTTTTGTTTTCTTCTGTCTTGCATATAACACACATAAGAAAAGGAACAACCTTTGATACAGAATGTTAACTTTCAGTAAAGTTTTAGCTAATACCCCTACCATATCATGCAGATAGACTGCCAGTGTATCTCTCTTGGGTCTCAGCTGGCCATATACTCTGTCTGCCCTGTGAGATGGAAACAGAACTAGGAGTCATGAACGGAGCAATGTGTTGAGCCAACAGGTGACATTTTATGTGGTCCCTTTGTGGGTTGTAACTACCTTCCCTTTAATGCCCTTTTATTTCTCACTCTCAGAGGTGTGGAGGCAAGAAGGGAATTAATTGTAGTGAGCTACTATTCCTGCCTGCTGACAGAATGTTGCTCATAAACTATGGGCTGGGAATAGATGTCCCTACAAAAGCATAAAATGAGAGGCCACTCCTCCCACAGAAATGACTGAGGATAGGCAAGTCTCTACTTTTGTTGAAAAATGCTCAGACTACTGAAAGGGTGCTTTCTTTCTCAATCTGTGGCCACAGTTCTTGAAATGATAAGGTCATCAGATGTTCTAAAATACCCACTCAGGTGCATATATAGACCCACATTGTATACATGGCAGTCATAAACACCAAATATGTATGTATGCAGACATATGCATTCACACACACACCCGATAGTTAAGAAGGAAAGAATCAGGACGTATAGTATTGCTGGCCCTGAGTCTGACAGACTTTTCTTCAAATTCCAAGTCCATTATAAGTTATCCACATTCTTTGTAAAACTTGTACATTAATAGCTTTAGAAAAATAAAATAGATATGTATGTAAAAAGTGAGCATGTTTAGTGTTTTTTTAGCTTTATTGAAGTATAATTGACAAAAATGTATATATTTAAGATATACAACTTGATTTTTTACATATGTATACATGTGAAATTATCAGCACATTCATATCAGCATGACTCTAATCTCAGTCTTTCTTTTTGTAATAAATAAGCAATTTGGGGAACATAATTCAAAATTATGTAAAAATCCAGTGAAGATCTAAAAGCCCTAAAAGACACTTTCAAACATCAAGCGATGAACTTGGTGATAACTTTTAAAATCTCTTCATATGAATATAATATACAGTCACTTTGAGAACTATTATCCAGATATACTGACTTCGGAAAATGTCAGAGCAAGAAAAGGAATTGTATGCATTGTATGCAGACTATAATTGCATTACCAAAAAAAAAAAAAAAAAAAAAAAAAAAAAAAAGAATGAAAACATTTGCCAACCTAGTAATGTATATAAATATAAAAAACATTTAAAAACTCTTAATTATAGAAGTTTGATAATGCTGGGTAAGTATAAGTAAATAAGTGTACATTGCAGTCTTCCCTGTTTTTTCTTGTATGCTTATATTAACAATATTTTAAATATTTAAAAACTATAAAAGAATTAAAATCTTAACAGGATACCTCGCAGTAGTAAAAATAGAAAATAATAATCATTTAAAAAATTTTCACACTTGTATGTTGTTTCAATTTCAGAATATGTGCACTCTTTTTGAAAAATATTGAATGCTGAACGTAATACAGTTTTTTAAAAAATAGATAATGAAATTAAGTCTCATGCAGTTAACTTATGAGCCTTCAGTCAATATGCTCTTGCCCATTCCTACCAGGCTGCCTCATGCTAAAGTGACCCCTATGGGTCGTCTTAGTTTTTTAAGCTTCTATTAGTTGATTTTAATACAATAGCTCATAGTTGTGAGGCTCAGGAAGGAAAAGATACAGGTAGTGGGATGAATGTGTATCTCCTAGATGTGAAAGGACTCTCTCACTGCTCCAGTATGAGCCTTGCTTTAGGGAACATCCATGCTCCAATACTTTATCATTGTTCATACCATGTGCAAAGAAATATAGAAAGAATTATTTAAACCTAGTCAATGGAAAGATGAAATAGGAGACCTGAGTCCCAGGGCAGATATCTGAAACATATCCCAAGAGTCTTCGTTATGTTACCTAGAGGGAAAAAGGAGACTATGTAGTAAATAAATACATTCAAATGTTATCAAAATGATTTCCAGATCTTAACAAAAACAATAAATTGGTTAAAAAATGAGCAAGATTGTGGGATACTGGTTCACTCAAATATTGGCAGCAAAGTACATTGTTTCCATAATTAGAAAGGACAGTCTGACCAGGTTACAAGAGCCATAAAAATAGCTTAGAGGGCCGGGTGCGGTGGCTCACGCCTGTAATCCCAACACTTTGGGAGGCCGACATGGGTGGATCACAAGGTCAGGAGATCAAGACCATCCTGGCTAACATGGTGAAATCCCGTCTTTACTAAAAATACAAACAATTAGCCGGGCATGGTGGCGGATGCCTGTAGTCCCAAGCTACTCAGGAGGCTGAGGAGAATGGCATGAACCTGGGAGGTGGAGTTTTCAGTGAGCAGAGATCAGACCACTGCACTCCAGCTTGGGTGACAGAGCAAGACTCCATCTCAAAAATATATATATATAAAAATATATAAATAAAAATATATAAATATATATGTGTGTGTGTATATATGTATATAGCTTCGACCCAGTAATCTACTGCTGAGAATTTTCATAAATAAAAATTAACATTAAAGCAAACAAAAAAAGTAACATCTAGAAGTTGCTCAAATGCCAGTAGGATTTTGTAAGAAATTTCAGTGTGTCAGCTTAACAGACCATTGTGTAACTGTAATAATTGAACTCTCTGAGGCACCATGATTATTTCTGGAGAAGTTGGTATAAAATCATCGGGGCAGAAAAAGGTCTTAGAGAAAGATCATCATAGTTTAGGATGCTCAATATCAATTTTGGAACTTCCCTATGCTTATCCTAAGACCTGAAATCTCAACTGCTCTTTCAGACCATGCTAAAACCCAGGCTTGGTTCTCATGCTTGCCTCTCCAAAACATGCTCTTCGCCAGCTTATTATCACACTGAATTTCTAAGATATCAGCAGATATATTCTTGCTGTCCTTCCAGAAGTCTAACTAATAGGACTTTTGTAATCTTCCATGATCCTGATCTGGAGAAATTCAAATAATCTAGAATATAAATTTGTTTTTAGCAGAGTCACGCCCTGCCAATCCCGGCCACTTTTCTCCACCAAGGCTTCCTGTTTGACAAAATCAGTAATAGATAAAATAAGTGTCAAAAAATGCACTAGACAGAGCCAAGTAGGCAAGGAAAACTCTACTGAAGACAACTGCAATAGACAAGAGAGATTGAAAACTTTGTTAAAATGAAAGGCAGGAAAGATTTTAGGTGCTGGGGTGAGCTAGTGGAAAAGTACTAGAAGGTATTGAGGAGAAGGTTGTTTGATGCAATTAGACTTTCTCTGTTTGCTAATTTCTACTTATTAAAGTTAGGCTCTTACTCTCCAACAAAGACTGGGAGATAGGGATTCTGTCTTTTCTTGGTGATATTTTAAAGGGACAGCCCTTTAGGTCCTTGAGAACGACATTCTTGGGTCGTACAACTGGCAGAAGCCTGAAAGAATTACGTCTCAAAGGAGAAGAGAAAGAATTTACAATTGCAAATTTTCTAAGGTAGTCCAAGAAGAGGGAGGTCAGGGGCTCATCATCAGAATGATTATGCCAAAAATAATGAGGGAGAAACATGTCTAAGATTTAGTCAAGCTAAAAGAATGTTGAGCCAATCTTGGTCAGGAGAAAACAACTGTGAGAGGGCAATTGGCTGATATCACGCTTGTCTGGGAACCAGAAAAGAGTCCCATCTTCTTAGACTGCCTTGTATTCATAATGGTACCATGATTGACATCAATTTAATATTTTATATTAATGCCTGGTCAACTTCTTACCAATTACGTCTGTCACAGGTCATGTGGAAGCAGAGTCTGAGAAGCTGACAATTTTCTGGGGAGATTTCTCAGGATCAAGTCCTGTGAGGGAAGTAGGGAGGTACTGCAACCTCAATTAAAGTTTCAGTCGATCAGACAGGGGAGTTTTGGAGCTAGTAAGGCCCTGTAGGATTGTATCTTATTAGGAATTAGGTGCCTAGGCCTTTATGTGGAAAGGGTAATGGATTTAGGTGAGGCCACTCTACAGTCAAGGACAATCACTAGAGGGAGAAACTCAACTGAAAGATATCAGCTGCCACCTCTTCTAGCAACTGACAGAATGAGTACTTTGGTCCTAAAATGGAAGAATCTGGATTCCATATCACAGTAACCTATATCTCAGCTCAAATACCCCTTCTTAAAAAAAACTCTGGTCATCCAATTTAAAACATCCCATTCAGACTCTTTTCATAATTATAAATTATGCTTTATAATTTTTATACTTATCACCTGAAATTATATTTTTGTAAATATTTGTTTATAACGTTTTTATAAAAGTTTCCTTTAGAATGAAATCTCTCTACAGACAGAGACCTTGTCTATCTTAATTATCTCTGTATTCCCAACACTTAGCAAGGCTCATGACTTGTAGTAAACAGTAATATTTGCTAAATGAATAAATGTATTAAATATTTCCTATGGGTTAACAATTAGGAACCTCTGAGAGATTTTTGACCTTGTCTTATTGGAAGCTCATCTCCGAAAAGCTCTGGTTTTGAGTAAGTCCGTCTTCTGAAGATTGTCTCCTTTATAGCTTTCTATAAATTATTCCTATTCATTGGGGAACAAATTTTTATTTTTTTCACGGTACCACTTAAACAATTCCTGTCATTTAGTTAATGCTCTGTAAAGATTTGCTGAATTCCATCCTGGTCAACACAGTGAAACCCCATCTCTACTAAAAATACAAAAAAATTAACTGGGCATAGTGGTGGGTGTCTGTAGTCCCAGTTACTCGGGAGGCTGAGGCAGGAGAATGGTGTGAACCCGGGAGGTGGAGCTTGGAGCTTGCAGTGAGCCGAGATTGCACCACTACACTCCAGCCTGGGTGACTGAGCGAGACTCTGTCTCAAAAAAAAAAAAAAAAAAAAAAAAAATTTTGCTGAATAAATGAATGAATGAGATAATAAATTAATCAGCCTTAGCTCTGCCCATTGAAGATGTGGGAAATAAGTCTGAAACTCTCTTACATAACAGCCTTGGTTTTCCCTGAAGCTCCTGGCCAGTTCCCTACTTCTCTCTCTATAAGACATACATCTGAGGTATCTAGTCATTCTTGAGAATAATTGTATCCAAATTATTTCAACCTTCTCTCTTCTGTGTTAAAATCAAGGTGCTCTAGTGGCATACTCAAGTTTATGGATTTATTTTTTTCCTCCACTACTAAGGTAGAAGATTCTTGGGAACAGAGGCTGCACCATATTCTCTCTAATCCCCACTTTACCTAGTGCAGCATTTCACAACATTGCATGCAGTAGGTGCTCAATAAATATTTGCAAATGAAGTTTTAGCCACTTTGAAGATTGCAAGTTGAAAAAGTAAGTCTAACTTAGCTGACTGGTTAAGTTGCCATGACTAAACCTCTTCTTCTCCCAGGGTCTAATTAAGGTTTCTGAAAATTATACTAATTCTCAGGAGACACAATGCCTTATATTCTAATAGTAAGCATTTTTTAATAAAGTTTTTTTGCCCACAGATCTTTTAATTTGTATAGTAAGTAATAAGATCTATAAGAGAAAATTCGAAGAATCGATAGACAAAGTTAGAGAATATGGAAGAATGAGCATGGATTTGTTGTAAATGAAGTGTAAATAAAACAAAAGATCATAGACTGGAGAAAGTTAAAATCTATAGCTTAATTACTAATACTCTGCATATTTAATGCAAATGGCCTCATTTCAACAACTCTAAAAATAATTTGAACAATTAGTCCATAAAAAAAAATCTACCGTTAACCAGCTGTGTATGTCCCCATAATTACCACCAAAACTTTTTTTCTAGGCCTCCCTGTTTTTTACCATATATATCAGAAATTGTTTTTAGTGCCAGACATTCATAGATGAGACAAGCATCTCTCTGAATTCTTGGAATTTCATTCTCACATAGAAGACAGACATTAAACACAAAATTACACAATCAACTAAATACAGTGGTAATGTGTGTTTCTTGTTAACTTCAGGCATATATTGTCTTGGAATAGTATCAGTCTGTCATTTATTGAATGACCATTCTATGGGCAGTATTTTGAATGATGGCTTATTAATTTCATGCAACCCTAGCAAGTGACTATTAGCTTTTTCATTTTATAGCTGAACATACTGATCCCTCAGAGTGTAATGAATCATATTGATATCATTTAAGATGTATTGATCTTTTTTGATAAGGCAGACCACCTATCTACACTATTTTATTTATCTTCAATGGACACCCATGAAAATGACGAAGCTCAGTGAAGTCAAAGGACTTTTTCAAGATTATCCAACCAGCACTTAGAAAAGGAAAAATTTAATTACTGTCAGACCTTTCTTCTGAACCCCAAGCTGTACTAAAGATAGTTGACCAAACTGAGGATTAAAGAGGTAGAATTACAGGCCCAGGATCATATACATAAAAGATGTAAACCCAGCATGCTCGACTCCGAAATACATGCTCTTATTATTAAACATGAAGGATTAATTTCACTAGTGCTGTAAATTGGGGCCTGAGGGTATTTTGATTTAAGCCAGTAATATACCTTCAGTTTCCAAAAGAGAACTAGCCTTGGCCCTCGGGCATGGGAGAAAATGGACGTCACTGCATCCTGCTCAGTAACTGCTATTCGCCAGGATAAATTCCCCTCTCTTTCCTGCTATTTCTGTCTCCCTTCTTTCCAGTTTCTCTTTAAAACTCCTTACCTCCACTGCGCCTTCACTCTCATATCCCAAAGCTGCCGAGCTCTCTCTACTCTGCATCTTCCAAGCATTTACAAACTCCATTGGCACTGCGTAAAGCTGCATCTATTTATGTGCTGCTCTGAGAATGTTCTTAAGTCATTTTCATGAGTGTGTGCTCTTTCATCTCAATTCAGCTTTATGTTCCTGCAAGGCAGGAATAGAGGCCTTTACGGTTTTTGCAGTGGCTTCCGCAGAGCCTGATTCAATTCTTGCTTTTGGGGTTAACTAAATCAAGCCACCCTCCTCACTCCCCTGAACATACTGATGCAGCAAACTGCATGGTGAAGAACAGAGGACAGGGAAATCAGAAGAGAAAGTGGGCATTTGCAGATGCTGTTATTGTGGGGACAAAACAAGTATTTTCAGACAGAACACAAGAGGGAAAATGTGGCGTCAATTGGGAGGAGTCAGACATCATCTCAGAGGGGTGTATGGTAGTGAGATAATCCTTCCATTTGAAGGGTAGAGGACATACCAGGGCAGATATGGTGAAGATAGCATCAGTGTGGAACTGTAGAGGATGGTAATAATTGGGAATTTACAAAGGCATGGACATTGGGACAGATTGAACAGAAACAATGGTTTCCTTAGAGTAACTGCAGTCAGACATGAGAAAGAGGGTAATGGTCTGTGTAGCTGAGCTCTCGGGTGCAGCAATGTGTGCAGAGGAGAAATAATATTTGAAAAGGAAATAGAGTCTCGATAGAGGAGAGTTTGAATATCAGGAGTTTAAAATCTAGTCTGTAGACAATGGGGAATCATAGGAGTTCTTCGTGTTAAAGAGTGATGTGTGCAGTGCTTTGCTATCAATAATAGATTTTGGGGGACATATGCAGACAAGGAAACTAGTTAGGAAATTATTCTAGTAGACAAGAAAGAAGGAACAAAGGTATAAACTGAGGTAAGAGTGGTGTGGAGGGAAAGGAGAGGATTTGTGAGGGCTCCACAGAGGACAAACGCACAGGACCAACCACAGATTTTTACATGGGGCCGGGAAGAGGGAAGAATAAGTGCAGGGCTGAAATCTCTAATCTGGTGAATGAGAATAGTGATAACTAATATTTTGTGGGTGCTCACTCTGTCCCAGGCACTGTGCAAAGCATAGGATACATGCCTTAGCTCACTGAATCTTTGTAACAACTGCTTTAAAGTTGTTAGAAGCTATGAAGGTACATACTTCTGTAAACCTCATTTTATAGTTATAGTGACCAAGGCAACAAAAGGTAAAATAACTTGTTCAAGTACACTCAGCTAGCATGTAACAGAGCTGGGATGACAAACCAATGAGGTCTGACTGCTCAGCACAGATCATGAAGCTTAACCATTAGGCTCTACTATAGAGTTGAACATAGAAACAATAAAAACAGAGACCACAGTGAGTGAGGGTGAGCAAATAAAGGGTGAGAGGAAGAAAGTATCCCAAGAAACATCACTGGAGATGAGGAGACTGTGGGGAGCATGAGTTTACATTAGACTCCGCATGAAAGACACAGTGAGGAAATAGTTCCATTTATTGAATGGTAACTGCCAAAAACTGCTCAAGATACTTTAGATACAGTTTTGTTAAACCTTTCTAAGTATATTGTGTGGTAGATGCTATTATTACTGTGCTCTTTTAGAAGACGAAGGAATTGAAGATCAGAGTAATCAAGTAACTTGCCTAAGATCACACAGATCCTATGCAAGAAAAGAATTGAACCCAGGGCTCTATGTTAAAGCCTACATACATAACCATTACACACACTATGCCCAATATAACAAAGGCTCGATGTCAACAAGGACTCAGGAATGGCCATTTATGTGGTCAATAAAACATAAGGTTGACTATATAATTTATTCACCAATCTGATAAATTGTTTAGAATTTAAAAACAGGGGCCTATTAATATGAGTGCCAGAATGACAGGCATATGCTGTCACTATCCCAGGTGAATTAAGATGTATAGATGCCCCAGTAGGAGGATCTGGGCATCCTTCAAAAGAACAGTATCAGTAGAACCTTGAGAGTGGAGGCCAGATAGCAGTGGGTTGAGAAGAAAATTGGAGATTAGTGAAAAAAATTAAGAATTACTTGGATTCTTCGAACAGTGTGAAGAAATAAAAAACTAAGTAGAAGGGAACCCTGGGCCTGTCTGACCGTGGGCTGGGCTGGCACAATGACACATTATGGGCACTCAATAAATACCTAATGATACACTAGCAGGGATGAGGAAAGAGGCTGCTCTGTTAGTTTTGCTTTGTGTTCCTTTATCTTGTTATTTTCTAAGACAGAGGGATATTGAGCATATTTGTAGGCAGAGAGGAGGATCTAGTGAAAAGAAAAAGATGCAAATGTGAGGGGAAAATAAAACAAGAAGGGTTGGAGAGTTCCACATGTTCAAGGAAAGGAATTTGTCTTAGAAAAAGAGAAAAAAAACTTAAAGAAATAATGCAATGTCTTGGATATGTACAAGTATAAAGGAGACAGTTATCCATTAAGAAGTGCTCAGATCCCTGGGTGAGGATGAAGTGATGGCAACATCCATCTAAGTCTTGCTCATTGAGTGTAAATCACATGTCTGCTGAGCACCCTGCACCTGAGTATGCATCTTAAGGTAAGTCAGGCCCTTCCTGGTAGAGACAACTCAAGTACGGTGGCGATCTCAGGCTGAGAAAGCCTGCAGCATGACAAGGTCCCAGGATGCAGCTGAGGAAGCCTGGACTCAGTTCCCAGTTGGATCCCTGATTTGCTGCGTAACTTCGAACAAGGCGGTTTTCTTCTCAGCTCTTCAGTCTCCTCATCCGTCAAAAGGGAAACTGAACCAGTTCAGTGGTTTACAAATGCCCATAGGTCCCTATGGGGCTGTGATGGCATATCTTTTTAAAAATTGTAATAGAAGAATAGTATAGCAAAATGTACATCTAAAAGTGTACAACTTGCTTAATTTACATAAAATGAAAAGATATATGTCGTGTCATCTGTAACACACAAAATTACTGGGACCCTAGAAATGCCCCCTCCCTTACTTCCTTCCATACACCCTCCATCTACTACTTGATAACATCCCACTACCCTGACTTCTATGAACAGAAATTAGCTTCACCTCTTTATCTTATTTTTATAAATCGAACCATACAGTTTGGGTCATCTTGTGTCTAAGCTTATTTCACTCAGCATTGTTTGTGAGATTTATTCATATTGCAGAGTATAATGCTGTATATTATATTCTATTGTATAGTATTGTAGAGTTCAATGACATGTTTTGAAAATTAGGTAAAGTTTAAAATGAAGTATATTTTATTTAAAGGTAAATTTATTCAAAATAATTTTATTTTGATTTTGGATTATATTCTTTCATCCTTTTTGTGATAAAAATGTTCTTTACTTGAAATCCCTTGTTAACTGCCAGAAGTTTCATTTTGTCATTGTATTTACTTTTATTTTGTCTTAATTTTAATTTGCTAACTTAGCAAATTCAGCTCCATATTTTATCATTCTAAAAAATTTGACTGGGCCGTGAAGTCCCCAAGCTTAGGTTCCATGGGAGTAGAAGGTCCCTAAATTTCTTGGCTCTTTTTACAAGCCAGCTTAAGCTTCTGGTCTTTGGTTACAGCCTCCTTCGATAAACAGCTCAAGTGCACAAATTCTAAGAGGCGGCCAGAAAAGCCACCAAGACCAATTATTAATTATTGATTCATCTTGAGGGGGATATTGGGAGATGATGGCTTTTTGTTAATGCTCATAATTCACATGCATAAATAGCAAATAACCGTATCAATTCCTTCAATATTAGACCAGTTTAGGTCTTACCAGAAGCCCTTTAAGAATTGCCAGAAAGCCTAGACTAGAAGAGGACATGTGATCCCCACACAGGAAAGGACGAGAGAACAGAGATATCAAGCATAAGAGTGGGCTTCAGATACTGTGCCCCCAGTGGAATTCTAGAAAGGGGAAGATGTTCTGTGGGCTGGTGGTCCTCTAAGAAAGCCTCATTACCTGAAGTAGACTTTAAAGAGAATGTAGGGACCCCTAGCAGGCACTCAACTAGCAAATATGATTTATTTAATCCTTTGGAAAACAGGATAAAATCAACCACTCTACTCATGGTTGAAATACTATGTATTGTTGGAGAAAAAAATCACATACATGCTCGCATACACCAAGAAGAGGGAAAAAAAACAACAAAAAAAGAGGATTCCTCTTTCAGTTCTTGAGAGATAATTGTCTGATTGAAGTAATGGGATCCGTGATGGAATCTTCCTTCAAGATCTATCGAAGAGAGGAGCTTCCTGCTGGCAGAATTCAGAATTTGCTTCCCCACAAGAGTGCAATTACATATTCAGCCTCTTTCCTAGAAGAAAGCAATTATGGGACAATTTTACTTTAAAAAAAAAATCAATTTGAGCTTCTGTTTTGCATTAGTAGCTACAAAAAGCAGCAGCATCTGAATTAGACAATACATAGTTACCCTTTTACAACTGAAGTAAGATGCATTGTAAGTGCAGGTTTTCAGAAATCTGTGTGTTATATAAGGCAACACACACACAGTTGTTGTTTTTACATTTGCTTAAAGAAAACTTTTGTTTGTTTCTGCCTGGTGAGCATTCAACACCTCCCTATCTCTGTTTTTATAGCATTTCCATCCTTGTTTTATTTTTTCAGTACTTTGAATCTTGAAGCTAAGACATGTATGAATCACATTGTCCTTTTGTAGAATCTTAGCTGTGGCTCCTGCTGCCCCATCCCCTGGGGTAATAACGCTCTGTAAAAATATCTTCCTATCATTAAAATACATTTATTTATGATGTATTTCTATATACATAAAATACACATATATTGTACATATATACATATAAATAAATATATGTATTTATATATACATATATGTGTGTATATAAATACATACATTTAAATGGTGGGAAGAGATTTTTACAGAGTTATATCATTAGCCTAGGGGATGGGGCTAATATACATTTATATATTTTTATATATAAATCTTTATGTATTGATATATATTTATATGTAGATCTTTACATATTGATATTTATGTATAAATCCTTATTGATATGTATTTATATATAAATATATTTGTTTATATCTAAATCTTTATATATTTGCATATATAAATCTTATATTGCTCATTTGTTACTATCATTTTACTTTGAGACATAATTGATGAATAATTGCATATTAAAGGTATACCATATATTTTCATGCACATATATATCACCATATAAAGGTAAACATACAAGGCGATGGGTATGCTAATTAGCTTGATTACACATTTTTTTGATAAAGTATAATTGGTTTCTGTGGCTTGCAAACAAGAACAGTTTCTGAGGCATATGGCGTGTGACCAATATACACCAAATACATCTTATTTTTTCAAAGACAAAGAACCCATTTTCTTTTTTATATTTCCATATTATAAATGGCATAAAGCAGATGTATAGCTTTAAAACAATGAGTTGTTCCTGCCTGACATTGCCAAAGGCAGGAAAAACAATTAGATGACCTCACAGCCCCAGCGTTCAAAGCTAAGTATGATGTTTCCTGAGGAGAGACAGAAACATCTTAACATCTCCTAGAGTGGGTATGGTTTCGAACAACCGAGTTTTGATATTGAAATACGAGAATAGAAATAACTTTGATGTGTTTCTGCTGTAGAATTTTCTATTACCAATGTCATTATTGTAATTTCTACAGCAACGGAGAGAATGTTTTTTAGTTAATGAACATTGTCTTCACATGGCAATGAGGGGACATGTCTTCTAATTAGCATCAGATCTAACTCATATACACTTGCTTTCTAATCCCAAATGCCATCAAGGAGAGAGTGGAGCCCAAGAGAAGGGAGGGAATACAGATGTGTGTTTCTCTTTATACTCCCAGGACATTTCATCCACTGGGGCCCAGACTCACCCCACCTTTTGCCATTGGACACTTGATGTTGTGTACCTTAAACTATCTCAACCCCTGAGAAGCCCTAAACAACTTCCTGAATATGATTTTGTCCGACTGCATATAGTTTACTTCATAACAGAACCAAGATGCCTCTTCTTCTAACGCCTCTAGCTCATCTGAAGAGTCTGTCTGAATCTGAAAATGACCAAAGTCCAACTGAGGAAGGCTTCCACTGGAGAGATGCAGAGAAGCCCGTGGAGTCAGTCTACTGGGAGTTGAATACTGTCTGTGCCACACAATAACTATTAGGACTCTGTGAGTCCCTTAATTTCTCTGTCTCAAGTTTCCCCAGCTCTGTATGTAAAACAGAGCTATTAACAGCACCCACATAATAGGTCTGATGTGAGTGGTAAATCAAATGCCAAATGTTTAGCCCTTAGAAGAGAGCTTGGCACACTAAAAACTATTCAATAAATATTCACTAATATGTTGCTTTAACACATGACCTTTGTGATCCCAAAATCCATACTCTCTCACCCCACTAGGTCAGTACCTCTGCCCTCTCAGGGAACCATAAGGTGTCTGGGCAGGAAATCAAAGCTAGATCTTAGGCAAAGAGGATAATTTAGCAGATTGGTTCCCAAGCCTGATCATTAATAAGGCAAAGGTCCTTTCTTAGACATGGACACAAGGGAGTAACAGGAATTTCTTGGCAAAAATAAAATTCAGAATCAGCTCATCACTCAGCTATGGAAGGCTAATTCTTCTTGACTGAGAAATACTTCCCCACCGCCCCGTGGTTTTCATCATGTAAGGGACAATCCAGATCCCTGTGGTGTCACCATTTTCTCAAACACTTTGGGGACACTCATCTTTGAAGTGGCCTTCATCATCTATTAAAGGTACTTTTGGGTTTTTTTCTTTTTTAAGATGAAGAGTGTGTATGTGTGTATATATATTCATCATCTGTGAAAGTACTTTTAAGGTTTTTTTTTAAGATGAAGATTATGTATGTAATGAATATACACACATATATATGAATATATATACACACATATATGAATATACACATATATATGAATATATACACATATGAATTTTATATATATATATTCACATACAGGTTAAGGTTATTTGGAGTCAAGTGTAGGTCTCAACCTGGGGATTATTTTTGGTTTAAAATGAAAAATAGCAATGAAATGACATTATTGATTTTCTTCTAATGCCCGTAAACTGCCATTAAAAGTATAAATGCCAAATATTAACCTCATTTTCCTCACTCTATTAAAAACTATAAGAGATTGAAATAATGGAATAAAATATTAATTTGTCCCTCGGTAGTGCACAAGCCCTGAAGAAACATAAAAAGCAAAACATGCAATGAATACCTTTAATTGTAGTATTTAAAATCTCACTGACTGTCCCCACATCATTTATGGCCAGTGTAATTAAACAATATCCTAATTCAGCATAAAGAGACTCTAGGGACCATATTTTATCCCTTCAAATTGCAAGTGTCAAAGGAAGCCTTGCTTCTCAAGCCTTTGTCCTTGTGATGTTTTGACAACTTGGAAGCCCTCGTGGGTGTCTCAGACTTCTTCTCTGGTCACATAGGAGATCAAAGAGGACAGCATTTACCTGCTTTAATGGAGGAGACCATTCACCATACACTATTTAGCAACCCTTTATTCACGAACCCCAAAATTCTGATTCTGTATTGTGTCAACCTGACAACCTTTATTTCTGTAGCACAATGGTTCCAAGGAGCCAGGTTTCAGCAACACTCACCAATCACAAGTATTTCACGGAGTACTGGTGAAATTTTCTATAATAAGCAGAACTTTTATATTGTAATGGCTTATTCAGGATGCATCTGATAATTTATGGAATATAGCAGTCACTATTAGCTATATGTTAGTTATAGTGCTATTGTATGAAAACTTTCTATAGAAAGCTGCTGGAAAAAGCAAAACAGTGCCATTGTGAAAACTTCTTAGTTTCAATGAAATATGAGTGTATATAGCTAACATGTATTGATCATTTTCTATGGGGTGGTGTAGCAGTTATCTATTGGCATGCTAATGCTATGTAACCAACTACCACAAAACCTGTGCCATACAATAGTCAATATTTATTATTTCTCATGAATCTATGGGATAATTGAGCAATTCTGCTAAACTAGGCCAGACTTAGCTGGGCTTACACTATGGGTCTTCAGTCAGCTACAGGTTGCATAAGTGTTTTTGCTGATCTTGGTTGGGGGCTCCAGTATATTTTTAGGTTGGTTGGCTCTAGGCTGATGGTATGGGACACCTTTGCGATCTTCCTGTGATCTTTAATTCTCAGGCAGGTTAGCCTAGGCTTGTACTTAACGGTAGAATTCCAAGAGAAGGTGGGCTGATACAAGTAGGCTTTTAAGCTTCTGCATGAATAATACCTACTAACATCCTACTGGCCAAAGCAAGTCACTTGGCTTGGGACCAGAGTGAGCTTTAGAAACAAAACTCGAAATATTTTCAGCTCTTTTTCTGAGCTTTCTTTGCCAGAGTATAACACTTAGTTGGAGATGAACATCAACTGCCCTCTTTAGGTAGGGCAATCATTTTGATCCTGCCTGCCTAACTTGTGAACCTCACCTACCTGACATTTGTGGCTTTATAGACTATGAATATTATTTAACTCTTAATATCTACACCTTTAATTATCATTGTAATTAACTATAGTAGAGCTTTGAAAATAGCCAAACATACCTTCCTCTCAAACCCACTCATTTTCCAAAGAGTCAAAAATACTAGAGCTATTATTAAAGGTCTGTCCAATTGCTCATGTAGAATCCACATGGGAATTCCATTTCATTTCCCCCCAAAACTGGAAACTTACCAATTGTTGAAGAACAAGACTGAAATATTGCTTAAGATTGGTGATTACAATCTCAGTTCCATTTAAATAACACATCACAATTTTCTACTCTGAATCAATCTAATAAAGGATGGCTGATAATAATTGTTGGAAGTCAGAATTCTTAGTGCTACACAGGTACTAATTATCTGTCTTGTACATAATACTTTAAGAGAAAGTTCAAGTAGTGAAACAAAGTAATAGAATCTACTAATCTGGATTTATTAATATTTTATAACTCTAGCCTAATGGCCATTTCTCCAAATATTTTAAAAATTATTTATATAGAAGTAAGGAAGGGGGCTGGGCGCGGTGGCTCACGCCTGTAATCCCAGCACTCTGTGAGGCCGGGGCGGGTGGATAACCTGAGGTCAGGAGTTCAAGAACAGCCTGACCAACGTGGTGAAACCTGTCTCTACTAAAAATACAAAAATTAGCTGGATGTGGTGGCACACACCTGTAATCCCAGCCCCTCAAGAGGCTGAGGCAGGAGAATCACTTGAACCCCAGAGACGGAGGTAACAATGAGCCGAGATCGTTCCACTGCACTCCAGAGCCTGGGTTACAGAGCAAGATTCTGTCTCAAAAAAAAAAAAAAAGGGGGGGTGGGGTGGGGGAGCTGGGCAGTGGCTCATGCCTGTAATCCCAGCAGTTTGGGAGGCCGAGGTGGGCAGATCACAAGGTCAGGAGATCAAGACCATCCTGGCTAACAGGGTGAAAACCCCGTCTCTACTAAAAATACAAATTATTTGGGCGTGGTGGTGGGCGGGCGCCTGTAGTCCCAGCTACTCGGGAGGCTGAGGCAGGAGAATGGCGAGAATGGCGTGAACCCGGGAGGCGGAGATTGCAGAGATCGTGTCACTGCACTCCAGCCTGGGCGACAGAGCGCGAGACTCCGTCTCAAAAAAAAAAAAAAAAGGAATGAAGTACATTTTTTTTTAATGGTACTTTTTTATTCCTGAATCATCTCTTTGACATCTTGAGTATTACAATTTTATTGTGATTTTCAGTTATCATTGGTTTGTCTTGTCTAGGTTGGTGGGGACCAGTTTGCTCCAAGTTTGCTGCGGCTACAGAATCCTGTGACTCCTGGCAAAATGGTGGTCACAGATGAGATTTCTTTCCACATCAGGTTGCCAGATCTCTGCCTACAAAGTGTGGCCAAAGAGTAGTAGGAGTTTGTCTTTTTCCCTTTCTAAATTTGAATTAGCAGGAAAAAAATGTGTATGAACTAGTTCTTGTTCACACACAGAGCAACTTTTTTTTTTTTTTTTTTTTTGGCGGGGTATGAGTACTCTTGTTTTCTGACCCCTTCCCTCCCAGAGACGTCATTTTTTTTTCCTTTTTATTTCATGTGTCATAAAGAGGAGAATCAGACGGTAAAAACATAGGCATAAGGCTTATATATAAGCTTATTATTCGAGCTGGCCTCCCAGCCAGGTAAGTTCACAGTTCTCACTGGAGTGATGTCTGTTTAGACAAACTTTGCTGTAGGTCTCTGAGACAAAAAAAAAAAAAAAAGGTATGAGGTTCTCCTTTTGTTTTATATCCTGAGAATCTGGCTATTTGACCAGTGAGAACACTGTCTTCGGTCTCTGCCAATCGGCAGGCAAGTGTGCCGGCTTGCGTCAGACAGCCTGTTGAATAGGCTGGAAGTTGCAGACACAAAGTCACAAGCAGCAGTATCTGTTCAGTCATGATAGTGCTCAAGTGAGTTTGTCTTAATGAGAGGTCCCAATCCATAAGGGCCTTTGTTGTCTCAACCTTCAACTGCTTGACAAACACTGAGAAAGTCCAGTCCCAGTAGCACCTTATTGGTGTCACCAATGACACATAATGGTTCAGGGACTGGAGGCATCCTAATTTTCTGTGAGAGACCAGAGACATCATTTTCACAAATACTGTTCTTACCACCTCTGGCAATGAAGGTTTTTGCTTTCTTAGTTTATCTCTGACAGCAAACTTTTTAGATCATGGGGGCTGCATTCTCTGTACTCACTTTAGGAACACCATTTTCACCATCATGGTATTCTAAACCTGGAAAGTATTTTCATGAAAAGTCTTATTGCTTTGAGTTGCCTCTAGAATAAGTAAGTTGGTTATATTTGAAAAAATTTTAGAGAGCTCTCATCCTAAACAACTGTCTTATTGGTACAAATGGAAAAATCAAATTGAAATGAAGACACAAAGCACTGTAACAGATTGCCTTAGAGACTTCCTTAGCAATATTAAAAAGGAGAATACAGATTTAGAACAAGTTAAAATTCTTTAAACTGACCATAAATTCCCCTTCTCTGTCCTCATACTCCCTTATGTCCAGGTCCTTGACCCTCTAAAAAAGCTCATTTGGATCTTTGGGTCTCTAATTGAAAACCTATCTTCTCCAAATTCAGCTCAATTTCCTCAATAAATTCCTTCAGCTCAAGAGAAACATTTGTAACAATTTATTTGAATTATGACTCTTGGCTTTGGAGTACCCATTTGTTACTCATTCTCTTTCTCCAAAGGAGAGCTGAGATCTTGGCTTGGCCTTCTGCCTGCCAGGGGTACGTATGTTAGGAGCTCCCAAGAATATGGTCAGAAAGAAATGTTGGTTGCACCCCATTTGGACGTAGTATACCAACTGTTGCCAGCTCACGGAGACATTGTCTAAGTCTTTCTTCTGTATGTCTTTGAGTGACTCTAGCTCTTGGAAGAACTATCATTTTACTTTCGCTTTGAAGATGACTAGTGCATCTGTGGTGCAGCCATAAAAGGCTTATTAGTTTTAGAATTGAGTCACCTGTTTAGGTATACCTTTGTTTTAGAACTTTGGTTTATATTCAGAGTGTAACAGAATTGTTTTTAGGCTTTCTCTCCTAAGCTAAAATGGCACTATATGCATAGAAAGAAAAAAAGTTTATTAAAACATTCCAAAGATGAACAGTTCCAAATATAGAATAAATGAATCTTTTGATTTCCATCTTAGTGGGAAATCTTCTCCCTGATGTAAAGGAGCAAGTTGAAGATAATGCAGGATGGATGAGTCAAACCCTTGATACTATTTAGGTTGCAACCCAATTCTTTGAAGAATTAAAAACAAGTGTTTTACAAATTGAGTCTTTACAAAAATAGAAATATGCCTCTAGAAGAAATTCAAACTCACCCTTCCTTCTTACTAATTCCCAACCCTCATCTATGTATCTCAAGAAGCTTGTAGATACTTTAGAGAATCAAGACATTGAAAACGGAACTGTCCTGCAATTAAGAAAAGAAGGAAAAGTTTAAATAGTAATTACCCTAGACATCTGATAATAGGCAAATATGCCTCCAAAACTTCTTGGTAAATGTGCATTCTTCCTCTGTACCCTTGAGATGTAAATTTTCTACCTTTTCTTATCCAAGAACCATTACTTCTGAAATGCAAATTTAAGAAAGATAATTCTCAGATAAAATAAAACAAAGGAAAGAAAATAAACAAGGGAGGCAAGGAGGGAGGCAAGGAGGGAGGCAAGGAGGGAGGCAAGGAGGGAGGCAAGGAGGGAGGCAAGGAGGGAGGCAAGGAGGGAGGGAGACGACTGTTTGGAAACCAGCAAATGAAAACTCTTAAAAAGTTTTAACCATCTGAGCAGGTAACCTTAACTTTGTTCAATATGCCAGATTCAGTAAGTTTTGAATTACTATATAGCTGCCATGGGGCAAAAGTTTAGAGTGAAAGTTGAGATATCTGTTCTGTGTTTATGGATGTCTACATATGTATATATGTTATGTAATATATTTTTCTGCCTCCAAATGACCTCTACTTAATTGACTTAAGGAAAAGTAAGGTGTTTAAAAAATTATTCTCTCAGAAAAATACAACTCAAATGTTTCTCAAATTCATGTTAGCTTAGTAAACTTTGGTAAATAAAAATGTCATTGGTTTAAAACAACATGTCTTTAGAGTTGTTAGCATTAAATATAATGCAGACAGACAACTTTTATTTTCATTGGATGTTTAAAATCCTAAGATAATTGATGCAACCTAAGAACAAATAGCACAAGAGAAAGTTCAGTGTCCACTACTTTTTGTATATAAAGCACAGCCAAAAAACAAAAGCCCAATTATTTAACTTTTTGTATTCTTGATTTTGTGATACTTGCCTAAATGCAGGTGCTACAAATATAGTTGACAGGGAAATACCTTGAGATGACTAGATTTGTCGAATATATCATTTAAATTTCATAAATAATCTAAGCATAATTGCAAGGAACAAGTGAGTGAAATAAAAGTAGAATAAAAGTTTATAAACTTTTAGACAATAATGTTATAATATGCCTACTTAAAATGCTTTCCCAGTCTCTTTGGTAACTATACCCTTAGATGATGGATATTAATTGAATGTGTATGTCATTTCCAAATAAAGTGAAATACTGCAATATTAATTGCTGAACATAAGTTTCAGTTTATTTTGGCTTCTTGGAGTTTATATAAAGAAAAAAAATCGTTGAGTCTTTTAGTAAATATGCTCTGTTTCATATTAAACTGTTCTGAGGAGGCATGTGTTCCTAGAAATTATAAAATGTGTATTCAGACCATTTAAAATTTCTTGTTCCTAGGTTTTCACAGGAAATTTTGTTACTAAGACTTAAAATTCTAATATGTAAATCAAACTCCTAGTAGTAAGGAAAAGTGTATACAAAATGTACAAGGAAAGTAACATGTGAGGATGAGATTTTTTGCTGAGAAAAATATGTCTATCTAGGTAAGATTTTGGAAGGTTGTTTAAGAATGAATAAGGAAGAATGAATAAAAACTGAATGGATATAGAAAATTTGAAGGAGTGATAAAGGGAAAGAAATCTGAGTGGTCAAACTGATTAAAATGGAATGAATTTATACGTTTTTTAAAAATAGCAATTAATTATTTCGATATTAAAGTATAGTGATGCAAAACTAGAATTTGTCATCCCTTTTAAAAGCAAGATATTCTTGGAATATTGATAAAATATGGTAAGTAAAATTTCTTTACCTTTTGATTGTTCTTCTTGAGGGTGGGGAAGATTCTGTGTTTTGTCAAAATAACTTTGTGTTTCATGTTTTAATTATTATATCTTTGATTACTTATGACAATCAAATCTTTTCAATGTTAAAAGAGCTAAGTTTTTTTTCTTACAGCTATGTTAATTTTCTGTATTTGCCTTTGAAATCTTGTGTCATTTGATTTAATTTCATTTTATCTACACAACTACGTTAATTTTCTGTATTTGCCTTTGAAATCCTGTGTCTTTGATTTTATTTCAAAGTGTTCTGTGATCCTATTTCATCAAATATTTTAAATCTTTTGATATTTGAGAAATTCCCAATAATTCAGTTTTAAATTAAGTCTTTTTTGACCTTGAATTAGTTTGAGATTTTCTAAACAGGCTTCTGAGATTTGCCAAGATAATTTTTTTCTTTTCTTATAAAAGAGACATATTAGGCTAATTAGGTTTATTTGATATGTTAAATTATATGGGAGGAATTGTCAAGAAATGATGCTTGACTGATACTATATCTAGAAAACACCATCCTCTCAGCCCTAAAGCTTAAGCTGGTAAGCAACTTCAGCAAAGTCTCAAGATACAAAATCAATGTGCAAAAATCACAAGCATTCATTTATACCAACAATAGACAAACAGAGAACCAAATCATGCATGAACTCTCATTCACAGTTGCTACAAAGAGAATAAAATACCTAGGAATAAAACTAATGAGGGAAGTAAAGGACCTCTTCAGAGAGAACTACAAACCACTGCTCAAGGAAATCAGAGAGGACACAAATAGAAAAACATTCTATCCTCACAGATAGAATCAATATTGTGAAAATGGCCATATTGGCCAAAGTAATTTACAGATTCAAGCTACTCCCATTAAACTACCATTGACATTCTTCAAAGAATTAGAAAAAACTATTTTAAAATTCATAAGGAACCGAAAAGGAGCCTGTATAGCTAAGATAATCCTAAGCAAAACGAACAAAGCTGGAGGCATCAGCTACCTGACTTCAAACTATACTACAAGGCTACAGTAACCAAAACAGCATGGTAATGGTATAAAAACAGACACATAGACCAATGGAACAGGATAGAGAACTCAAATAGGACCACACATCTATAAACATCTGATCTTCAACAAACCTGACAAAAACAAGCAATGGAGAAAGGATTCCCTATTTAATACATGAAACTGGGAGAAGTGACTAGCCATATGAAGAAAATTGAAACTGGACCCCTTCTTCCTTACACTGTATACAAAAACTAACTGAAGATGGATTAAAGACTTAGATGTAAAACCCAAACCATAAAAACTCTAGAAGAAAATCTATGAAATACCATTCAGGACATAGGCACAAAGATTTCATGACAGAAACATCAAAAGAAATTGTAGCAAAAGAAAAAATTGACAAATGGGATCTAATTAACCTAAAGAGCTTCTGCAGAGCAAAAGAAACTATCATCATAGAGAACAGAAAACCTACAGAATGGGAGAACATTTTTCCAATCTATCCATTTGACAAAGGTCTAATATCCAGAGTCTACAAGTAATTTAAATTTCCAAGAAAAAAAATTAACAACCCCATTAAAAACTGGGCCAAGAACATGAACAGACATTTCTCAAAATAAGACATTTATGCCACCAACAAACATGAAAAAAAGCTCATCATGGATCATTAGAGAAATACAAATCAAAACCACAATGAGATACCATCTCACATCAGTTAGAATGGTGATTATTGATTTGTTTTTTTTTTTTTATTTTAAGACAGAGTCTTGCTCTGTCACCAGGTTGGAGTGCAGTGGTGCAATCTTGGCTCGCTGCAACCCCTCCACCTCCCACGTTCAAGCGATTCTCCTGCCTCAGCCTCCTGAGTAGCTTGGACTACAGGTACACGCTACCACGCTCAGCTAATTTTTGTATTTTTAGTAGAGAGGGGGTTTCACCATGTTGGCCAGGATGGTCTCTATCTGACCTCATGATCTGCCTGCCTCGGCCTCACAAAGTGCTGGTATTACAGGCATGAGCCACCGCCCCTGGCCAGTGATTATTAAAAAGTCAAGAAACAACAGATGCTGGAGAGGCTGTGGAGAAATGGGAATGCTTTTTACACTGTTGCTGGGAATGTAAATTAGTTCAACCATTGTGGAAGACAGTGTGGCGATTCCTCAAAGACCTAGAACCAGAAATGCCATTTGATCCATCAATCTCATTACTGGGTGTATATATACCCAAAGAAATCCAAATAATTCTATTATAAAGATACATGCACATGTGTGCTCATTGTATCACCATTCACAATAGCAAAGACATGGAATCAGTGCCCATCAATGATAGACTAAAGAAAATGTGGTACATATACACCATGGAATACTTTGCAGCCATAAAAAAGAATGAGGTTATGTCCTTTGCAGGGACATGGATGTAGCTGGAAGCCATTATTCTCAGCAAACTAATGCAGAAACAGAAAACCAAACACATATTCTCATTTATAACTGGGAGCTCAACAATGAGAACCCATGGTCACAGGGAGAACACCACACACTGGGGCCTGTAGGTGGGAGGGGTTAGGCGGATGGAGAGCATCAGGAAACATAGGTAGTGCATGCTGGGCTTAATAACTAGGTGATGGGTTGACAGGTACAGAAAACCACCATGGCACACATTTACCTATGTAACAAACCTGCACATCCTGCACATGTACCCCAGAATTTAAAATAACAAAATAGAAAATTAAAACTGGAAAAATATTTAATCTTCTTTGAGTTATATCGATATATATTAATATGTGTTCCAGAAATTTTATAAAATTCCTAGAAAACTGGTAAGTCCTGGTAAATCAGTCATAATCCCAGTTATTTTTAAATATTATGTTACAGAGATAACCAAATTTTATTGTCAATTACATTTTAATAAACTCTCATCAGATCTTTAACCATGTCTATTTTTAAGTCTTTTTTCATCCAGACATTATCTAAAATCCAAAAGTGCTTTATCTTCAAGAAAATTCATGGAAAAGACAAGTACAGATTCATGACAAGTACAGATTCCTGATAACTTTAAGATCATACCATTGGACTGGGTTTGACTATCCAGTGACTCTAGTGAAGACATTGACAGGTTCATGAAGCTGTTAACTCCACATCAAGTAAAACAAGAATTACAAGGGTCTCAACGAACTGACGATGAAAATTGTTTAATTACTGTTGTGTTTGAAACATTGCTTGTTCTTTAAATGTCTAATTTTTCCAGATTTAAGAAAACCCTTTTTTTTTTTTTAGGTTATCTATACCATATAGCAATTTGGTAAAGTACAATTTTGTGAACAAAAATGGAAACATTTACTTTTCCCCCAACTTGATCTCTCCAGAATTTGGACACTCTTCACGAATATTCTTTTTATTCTTCTCCCAATGGCAATACAGGCATTGTGCATAAGCTTAATAAAAAAACTTGTTCTTGTAACAAAGAACAATTGGAAACAGTGGTTATACTACCAAGGCTTTGACTGTGATGTCTCACTTTCTGATATGAACAACTTTAAGGAACTAGGGTTTACTTCATAGGGCCATATGGGAAATAAATGGTGTCGTACCTTGAGTACATGATTCACATGGTTGCTTGACAGATGGGAAAGGAATGTCACTTTCTGCCAGGCCCAGGAACCTCAGGATACTTGAGGAACTAGGAAGAGAGGAATTCACCCGTATCTATAGGTATTACAGGCAAAGTTTGATGGTGAGTCCTTGGTTTGACTTTTTAGTTCCAAGAAGCTTTTAAAAGCCCAATCTGAAATTTCTTACTAAAAGTTCTAGCAAAGCAAACTTAAAAGAGCCTAGGAAGAGGCAGAGCAAGGTGACTGAATAGAACCCTACAGTGATCATACCCTGCGGAAACACCAAATTTAACAACTATCCACACAAGAAAGCATCTTCATAGGAACTAAAAAATCAGGCGAACAGTCACAGAACTTGGATTTAACATCATAGCAAAAAAAGAGGCTCTAAAGAGGGTAGGAAAGAGTCTTAACTTGTCAACATCACTCTTTCCCCATCCCCCAGCAGTACAGCATGGCATGGAGAGAGAATCTGTGCATTTGGGAGAGGCAGAGCAAAGTGGTTATGGGATTTTGCATTGGAACTCAATGCTACCCTGTCACAGTAGAAAACATCACAGGGCAGAACTGGGCTGTACCCATGGAGGGAGTATGTAGGCCAGCACTAACATTCCCCAGAGGGGAATCATCCATCCCAGTGATCAAAACCTGAGTTTCAGCATGCCCCACTAGCATGGACTAAAGTGCTGTAAGGTCTTTAATAGGCTTGAAAGACAGTCCAGACCACAAGGACAGAAATTCCTGGTCAAGTTTTGGTGCTGTGCTGGACTCAGAGCCAGCTGACCTGGGGTACATATGACCCAGTGAAACAACTGAGGTAACCAAGGAAGAGTTGTAATATCCCTCCCCCAACCCCAGGTAACAGAGTTCACAGCTCCAGGAGGCAGTCCTTCTGCTTGAAGAAAGGAGAGGAACGAGTAAAGAGGACTTATTCCTGCAACTTGAATACAAGTTCAGCCAGTCAAAGCACCAAGCAGGGTCCTCAAGTTGCCATATTCCAGGCCATAGCTCCTGGACAATATTTCTGGACCCATTTTGGCCAAAAGGGAACCCATTGCCCTGAAGATAAGGATACAGTCCTGCCAGAATTTGCTACCTGCTGAATCATGAGCCCTTAGGCATTAAATGTCAGTAATAGACAAGCAGCAGTTGCCACAGGCCTGGGGCAAGTCCCAGTATTGTGCTGGCTTCAGGTGTGACCTAGCACATTCCCAGCTGTGGTGGCCATGGGGAGAGACTCCTGCTTGAGGAAAACAGAGTATGAAAGACATTGTCTTGCAACTTGGGTACCAGCTGAGCCCACAGTAAAATAAAGCAACAAGCAGACTCCTAAAGTCCCAAGTTTCAGGCCTTAGCTCTTTGGAGGGCATTTCTTGACCTACCCCGAGCCAGAAGGGAACTCACTGCCCTGAATGAGGTGAACCAGGCCTGGAAAGACCTATCACTTGCTGAGTAAAGGGTGTTTGGGCCTTCAAAAACCAAACAACAACAACAACAAAAACCCAGCAGTACCCTGATTGTAGTTGCTATGAGCCTCAAGCAGTGGTAGTCATGAGCAGTGACTTCTGCTTAAGGGAGAGGGAAAAATAAATAGGACTTTGTCTTGCAACCTGGATACCAGCTCTGCCACAGTAAAATAAAACACAAAACAGGCTTCTAAAGCCCCTGATCCTGGCCCTAGCTCCTGGATGCCATTTCTATACCTAGCCTGGGCCAGAAGGGAACTGGCTGCACTAAAAAGACAGACCCAGTGCTGGCAAGATACATTATTTGTTGACTACAGAATCTTTGGGTCTCAGAATAACATAAGTGGCATCCAAGAAATAGGCATACCAGGCCTTGGGCAAGGACCAGTACTGTGCTGGCTTCAGGTGTTACCCAGCACAGTTCCACTAGTGGTGGCCACAGGAATGCTTGAGTCACCCTTCCCTCAACTCCAGGTAATTCAGCACAGAGAGGGAGAGGGAGAGGGTCTGTTCAGGTGGAAAATAAGGGAAAAGAACAAGAAAGACTGCCTGGAAATCCAGGGAATTCTCCACAATCTTACCCAAGACCACCAAGGCAATAACTCTAAGTCTGTAAAACTTACAGCATTATGGGGCCTGTAGTGCCCTCGAATGCACAAATGGGTGCAGTGACCACAGATTTAAATCACAATGCTCAATTCCCTTTAATACTTGGAAAGCCTACTCAAGAAGGATGGGTATAAATAAGCCCAGACTGCAAAGGCCACAATACATACATGATTTTCGATGCCCAGACATGTGAACATACACAAACATCAAGACCATACAGGAAAAGAAGACCTCACAAAATGAACTAAATGAGACACTGATGATCAATTCCAGAGTAACAGAAGTACGTGAATTTTCAGACACGTAATTAAAAGTTGCTTTATTGGGAATTTCAATAAAATCCAAGATAACACAGAGAAGGAGTTCAGAGTCATATGAGATAAATTTTACGACGACAGTGAAATAATTTAAAATAATTAAGCAGAGATTCTGGAGCTGAAAAATTCGATTGACAAACTGAAGAATACATCAGTCTCTCAACAGCAGAACTGAATGAGTGAAATAATTGAGCTTGAAGACAAGCTATTTGAAAGTAGAAAGTCAGAATAGTCAAAAGAAAAAAGAATAAAAATTAATAAAGCATGCCTATAAGATCTAGAGAATAGCCTCAAAAAGGCACATCTAAGAGTTATTGGCCTTAAAGAGCAGGTAGAGAAAGAGACTGAGGTAAGAAACTTATTCAAAAAGATAATAACATAGAACTTTCCAAACCTAAAGATATCAATATTCAAGTACAAAATAATTATAGAACACCATGCAGATTTAAGCCAAATAGACTACCTTGAGACATTTAATAATTAGACTATCAATGGTTAAGAATAAATAATCCTAAAAACATTGAGAAAAAAGAAAAAAAAAACACACACACATAAAGGAGCTCCAATATGTCTGGCAGCAGATTTTTCACTGGATATTTTACATACCAGGAGAAAGTAGCATGATATATTTAAAATGCTGAAGGAAAATATATTTATCCTTGAATATTATATACAGGAAAATATCCTTCAAACATGAAAGACAGATTTTCACAAACAAAAGTTGAGGAATTTTGTCAACATCAGACATATCCTACAAGAAATATTAGAGGTAGTTATTTAATCAGAAAGAAAAGGACATTAAAAACCAATAAGATATCATCTGAAGGTACAAAACTCACAGGTAAAAGTACACACACAAATACAGAACATTATAACACTGTAATTGTGGTTTGTAAACTACTCATATCTTGAGTAGGAAAAGAGAAGCCTATCAAAAATAAAAACAAACAACTTTTTAGACATAGACAGTATAAAATATAAACAAAAATTTTAAAAAGTATGGGGTGAAGATAAAGTGTAGAGTTGTTTTAGTTTTCTTGTTTGTGTGTTTGTTTTTGCAATCACATTTAAGTTGTCATCAGTTTAAAATAGGTAATAATATGTTAATTGCAATCCTCATGATGACCTTAGATCAAAAAACCAACAACAGATACACAAAAAAATGAAGTAAGAAATTAAAACATATCACTAGAGAAAATCACTTTCACAGTAAGGAAAATAGAATAGAAGGAAGAACGATAAGACCACAAAATAGCCAGAAAAGAAATAACAAAATGACAGTAGTTTACTTATCAATAGTAATATTGAATGTAAATGGCATAAACTCTCCAATGCAAAGACAGAGTGATTGAATGGATTAAAAAACAAGACCCAGTGATCTCTTGCCAATAAGAAACACAATTCACCTATAAAGATACACAGACTAAACATAAAGAGATGAAAAAAGATAATCCACGCACATGCAAACCAACAAAGAGCAGAAGTAGTTATATCAGACAAAATAGATTTGAAGACAAAAACTGTAAAAAGACAAAGATGGTAATTATTTAATGGTAAAAAATAAATTCAGCAAGAGGATATCACTATTGTAAATATATATGCACCCAACACTGGAGCACCTAGATATAAAAAAACAAATTTTATTGAAACTAAAGAGAGAAATAAATCTGAACACATAAATTGTGGGAGATCTTAATGCTACACTTTCATCACTAGACAGATCATCCAGACAGAAAATCAACAAAGATCCATCAGACCTCATCTGCACTATAGACCAAATGAACCTAATCAATGTTTACAGACTATTTCATCCAATATCTGCAGAACACACATTCTTCTCCTAAACACATGAATCATTCTCAAAGATAGACCATATGTTAGGCCACAGAACAAGTCTTAAAATATTCAAAAAATTGAAATAATATCAAATATATTTTCTGATCACAATAGAATAAGAGTAGAAATCAATAAAAGAAAATTTGGAAAGCATATGAACATATAGAAATTAAACCATAATAATCCTGAATGACTAGTGTTGTCAATGAGTAACTTAAAAGGAAATTTTAAAAATATATTGAAGCAAATGAAAATGGAAACAAAAAGCAAAACCTATGAGATACAGCAAAACAGTGCTAAGAGGGCAGTTTATAGCAATAAAGTGCCTACAACAAAAAGTAAAAGGATCTTAAAGAACTATAAAAGCAAAAGCACAACAAACCCCAAATTAGTACAAAAAAGAAATGTAAGAGCATAAATAAAATTCAGATGGAAAAATACAAAAGATCAATTAAGTGAAAAAAAATTTTTTTTGAAAAGATAAACAAAACTTACAAACCTTTAGCAGGACTAACAAAAAAAGATATCCAAATAAATAAAATCAAAAATGAAAAAAGACATTGCAAGTGATATCACAGAAACTCAAAGAATTATTAGAGACTATTATGAACAACTATGTCAGTAAACTTGAAATCCTAGAAGAGATAACTCCTAGACAGATATAGTCTACCAAGATTGAAACCCAAAATGTGAATGGACCAGTAACAAGAGATTGAAATGACAGTAGTCTTCTAGCAAAGACAGTAACTTTACTTGATGAGACTTCATAGCTAAATTCTACAAAACATTTGAAGAACTAATGCCAATCCTACTCAAACTATTCCAAAAATTAGTTTGAGAATATTCCATCCCAGCAGAAGGGAATACTTCCAAACTCATTCTATGAGGCCAGTATTCCCCTTATACCAAACTCAGACAGACACATTTAAAAGTAAACAAAAAGCAACTATAGGCCAATACTGCTAATAAACATTGATGCAAAAATCCTCAGTAAAATATTAGCACACCACATTCACCAACATATTAAAAGATTATTTATCATGCCCAAGTAGGACTCATCCCAGGGATGTAAGGATGTTTTGACATATGCAAATCAATGATACATCATTTCAAAAGAATAAAAGCCATATGATCACTCCAATTAATGCTGAAAAGGTATTTGATAAAATTCAGCATCACTTTATGACCAAAAAAAGTCCCAGAAAACCTGGTGATATGGTTAGATTTTGTGTCCCCACCCAAATCTAATTTTGAATTGTAATCCCCATAATCTCCACGTGTTAAGGGAGAAAACATGTGGAGATAGTTTAATCATGGGGGTGGTTTCCCCCATACTGTTCTTGTGATAGTGAGTGAGTTTTCATGAGATTTGATGGTCATAAGGGGCTCTTCCTGTTTTGTCCATCACTTTTCCTTCCTGCCGCCTTTTGAAGAAGGTTCCACTTCACCTTCTGCCATGATTGTAAGTTTCCTGAGGCCTCCCCAGCCATGCTGAATTGTGAGTCAATTGAACCTCTTTGCTTTATAAATTACCCAGTCTCGGGCAGTTCTTTATAGTAGTGTGAAAACGGACTAATACACTGGGTACAGAAGAAGCATATTTCAACATAGTAAAAGCCATCTATGACCAACCCACAGCTAGTATCATATTAAATGGCGAAAAACTGAAAGCCTTTCCTCCAAGATCTGGAAGAAGAGGCGGCGGCCCATTTTCACCACTGTTATTCAACATAGTATTGGAAGTCACAGCTAGAGCAATCAGACAAGAGAAATAAATAAATAAATGACTTTCAAATTAGGAAGAAAGAAGTAAAGTTATATCTTTGCAGATTATATGATCTTATATTTGAAAAAAAACTAAAGATTCAAAATTATTAGAACTGACAAATTCAGTAAAGTTGCAGGATACAAAACCAACATTCAAAAATCGGTAGCATTTCTACATAACAGTGAACAATCTAAAAAAGAAATCAAGACAGTAATCCCCTTTACAATAGCTACAAATAAAATAAAATACCTATACACTCAACCAAAGGAGTGAAACTTCTCTACAATAAAAGCTATTAAAAAACATTGATGCAGGAAATTGAAGAGAGCAAAAAAAAATGAAGATATTCCATGTTCGTGTATTGGAAGAAATCAATATTGTTAAAATGTCCATACTAACCAAAGCAAACTACAGATTCAATGAAATCACTATCAAAATACCAATGTACATTCTTCACAGAAATCTAAAAAACAATCCTAAAATTTATATGGAACCACAAAAGACCCAGAATAGCCAAACCATTTTTAGCAAAATAAACTGGAAGAATCACTTTGTGTGATTTCAAATTATACTACAGAACTATAGTCACCAAAACAGCATGGTACTGGCATAGAAAACACATACAGACACATAAGATAACGGAACAGAAAACTCAGAAATAGATCCATGTATCTACAGTGAACTCATTTTCAACAAAGATATCAACAATATACATTAAGGGTAGTCTCTCTAATAAATGTTGCTGCAAAAACTAAAAGTTCATATGCAGAAGATTAAAACTATACCCCAATATTTCACCATATAAAATCTAATCAAAATGGATTAAAGATTTAAATCTAAGCCTGGAAAGTATGAAATTACTAGACAAAATCCTTGGGGAAATTCTCCAGGACATTGGTCTGAGCAAACATTTCTTGAGTAGTATCCCAAAAGCACATGCAAAACAAAGCAAAAATGGACAAGTGGGATTAAATCACTTTAAAAAGCTTCTGCACAGTGAAGGAAACAGTCAACAGAGTGAAGAAACAACCCACATAATGGGAGAAAATTTTTGCAAACTATCCATCTGACAAGGGATTAATAATCAGAACATACAAGGAGCTCAAACAACTCAACTGGAAAAATCTAATAATCCAGTTAAACAATGGGCAAAAGATCTAACAGACATTTCTCAAAAGACACACAAATGGCAAATGGGTATATGAAAAGGTGCTAAACATCACTGATCATGAGAGAAATGCAAATCCAAACTACAATGAGTTATCATCTCACCCTAGTTAAATTGGCTTTTATCCAAAAGACAGGCAATAATGAATGCTGGCAAGGATGTGGAGAAGAGAACCCTTGTACACTGTTGGTGGGAATGTAAATTAATATAGACACTATGGAGAACAGTATGGAGGTGCCTCAAAAAAACTAAAAATAGAACAAGTCCCACTGCTAGGTATATACCTAAAAGAAAGGAAATCAGTATATGGAAGAGATCTCATGTTTACTGCAACACAATTTACAATAGCCAAGATTTGGAAGCAACCTAAGTGTCCATCAATAGAAGAATGGATAATGAAAATGTGGTACATACACAAAATGAAGTGTTATTTAGTCATAAAAAGAATGAGATCCCATCATTTGCAACAACGTAGATGTAACTGGATGACATTATAAGTGAAATAAGCCAGGCATAGAAAGACAAACTTTTCATGTTTTAACTCACGTGTGGGAACTTAAAACAATTGAACAGATGGAGATAGAGAGTAGAATGGTGGTTACCAGAGGCTGAGCATAGTAGTTAGGGATGGTGGGGAAGTGGGGATGGTTAATATGCACAAAAATATAGTTAAATACCATTAATAAGATCTCATATTTGATAGCACAACAGGGTGACTACAGTCCAGAATGATTTGTTGCACATTTTAGAATTGAGGGAGTATAAATGAATGTATGTGACACAAAGAAATAATGAAAGCTTGAGGGGATGGACATCCTATTTACCCTGATGGGTATATTATATTGTATGCCTGTATTAAAATCCCATGTACCTAAGTACATAGACTTACTATGTACCCATAAAAATTAAGGAGTAAAAACTTTATATTGTTACATTAAAGAGCCTGTATTAAACAAACAATCACTATTCTTGCTTTATTCACATAAATAATCAGGCCAAGTTTCATGAGATTAAAGTTATCTTACAAACAAACTAGTCTTACTGTGATTATCTTTGGTAAAATTGGGGGTGACTATAGAAGGAAATTTTGCTTCAGTATAAGCCTACCTATATTGTACCTATTAATAGATTTTAATCCTGTTCTTTGAGGTTTTGTTATTCAACCTTTTAAAGTGGACTGGATCCTGAATTTCTCCAGCATTTGCCTAGAATTCTTCAACTGCCTTTCTCACTTAGTATGACTAAGAACAAAACTCACCCTTTTCCTGAAGCCCTGCATGCTGAAGCTGGATGAGTTGATATGAACATTAAAGAGATCACCACAGCTTTTATATGGAAAACCTTTGTGCCTGTTGCCCTGTGGGCCACTCAGACATCACCAGAGACATTTAGACACCAAAAGATACTTTTAACCTACAGTTTAGAATTCTTGACTGACTGCCCTTCAGACTCAAATGATTTATAGTCTGCTCCAATTATTAACTTTCCTTTTTTTGTTGTTGCCATAGAAATGCCTCTTCAATGGGTTATTACTTTACCAACTCAGTTTCTGGATTTTAAAACTTATTGGGGAAATGACAGATAGAGTAATGTTGAGGCTCAGGAGACACCAAAATATGAACATACCCCAAAATATGACCACAGGGGACCAGAATATGCCACCCCAAAATACACTTCTTTGGCAGTTTTGAGCTGCTGCTTCTGGTAAACGGCAGGTAGAGGAGTATCCCTGAAAAGCTGTCCTATTGTAAAATAAATTTATATCCATAAAGGAAGAGTGTATTAGTAAAAATACCTGTATTAAAAAGAGGACTGCTGAAGATAAATTTTATTATCGGAGGGACTTTTTAATTGCATAACAAGACAACCTTTATTCACCAAACATTTCCTTCCCTCACTCTCCTATGACGACTTATGTCACCACCAGCCATCCCTCAGAAACCCCAAGCTCCTATTCCTTTCTGTTGTTCAGGATGCTGCTGAAGCTTCAATCATGTGACATTTAAGGCTCATGTTTTGTGGGACCCCTGTGCATACGTACATAATTAAATAGTTTTACTCCTGTTAATCTTTCTTATGTCAATTTAATTTGTAGCCCAAAGAACCTGAAAGGATAGAGGGAAGCCATTTTTCATTCCACTACACTGTTACAATTTCCTGCTCTAAATCATGTGATGAAGGATGACTGATGATAATTGTCAAGGCTAGGCATGGTGGCTCATTCCTGTAGTCCATGCACTTTGGTAGGCCAAGGAAGGTGGATAGCTTGAGTTCAGGAGTTAGAGCAGCCTGGGCAACATGGTGAAACCCCTTCTCTGCAAAAAGTGCAAAAATTAGCTGGGTTTGTGGCATGCACCTGTAGTCCCAGCTACTAGAGAGGCTGAGGTGGGAGGATCTCTTGAGTCTGGAAGGTGGAGGTTGCAAGTGAGCTATGTTAGCCCACTGCACTCCGGTGGCAACAAGAGTGAGACTCTGTCAAAATAATAATAATAATAATAATAGTAATAATAATAATTGTTGAGAAGCCAGAACCCTCAGTGCTAGACAGGTACTAATTGCTGAACTTGTATATAAAACTTAGAAAAGAATAAATTAATGAGTCAAAGAAGTAGTATTTGCTCATCTGGATTTATTGACTTTAATGACCATTTTCTCCAATTTCTTTTGAAAAATTTATATAAAAATAAGGAAGAACATTTCTTTCATGTTATATTTTTATTCCTGAGTTATCCCTTTGAGATCTTGCTTATTAACAATTTTGTTGTGATCTTCCATCTTCATAGGATCATGCCATCTAGTTTATTTCTCTCTGACTTAAATGCTAACTGATGGCAAGGTCCAGGCTAAAAGCTTCAGACAAGTAGGGTTTCTTTGTGCTTAACAAGCCTGCCCTGCAGGCCACCTTTGGAAATGGCAGGCTTAACAGCCTGGTGAGCAAACAGCAGAGTTGCTTTCACACTTGAGTTATGATCTGTTTAAACTTCAAGTCAACTACCATTCAGGGCTCACATTTCCTGAATATGTGGGATAGGAGGAGTTTCAGAATAACAGAGACAACTGCCCAAGTCCAAAGGGGAGGTTTCCAGGTTTTTAAAGGAGATACAAACAAATTATGGATCGGTCTTTAAAAATGTTTGAGGAGAAGCCTCCCTTAGTGTAACCTAATGAAATAAATTAGAGGTGCAAGCAAGTAAAAATAAAAAGTATTCTAAAAATGATCTATCATGTATCAAAATTTAGGCTGCTTTTCTGAGACATAACTTTAAGCTTCTCCAGGTTGGCTACAAATATAACCCCCAAACTGGTAAAGTTTTAGGGTTTTTTTTTTTTTTTTTTGAGACGGAGTCTTGCTCAGTCACCCAGGCTGGAGTGCGGTGGCGCGATCTCGGCTCACTGCAAGCTCCGCCTCCCGGGTTCTCGCCATTCTCCTGCCTCAGCCTCCCGAGTAGCTGGGACTACAGGCGCCCGCCACTACGCCCGGCTAGTTTTTTTTTTTTTTTGTATTTTTAGTAGAGACAGGGTTTCACCGTGTTAGACAGGATGGTCTCGATCTCCTGACCTCGTGATCCGCCCGTCTCGGCCTCCCAAAGTGCTGGGATTACAGGCTTGAGCCACCGCGCCCGGCCGAGTTTTAGGGTTCTACTCTGCTATTTCATTATTTAGTACATCCAATAAAGGCTATAAAGACCTAAACTGGTACACTTCTGCCTTTCTGTAAACAAATGCTTCTGGAATTAAGCATTCCAGAAGCATCACCAAGTGACTAACTCAGATCAAAAAAATTCCTTATTCCTGGACTCACCTGTTGGTTCGGCTCTGCCCTTTTGACTTTTATTTCCTTTATAATATGGAGCTTATGACCACCTACTTTGCTCTGCCTTCAGAATTTTTGCCACTTTGACCCCTGTCTTCCTATTTGAGTCCTTTTATCTAGTCTGTGCTGACCGTGTCAGCTCTGATGGCTCTGCTCCTAACTTGGAACACCTACCTGTTCCTGCAACTATGCCCCAGGTCATTGAGCCTTCCATCTCTTTGGCACCAACACCCTTTACAGAATGGGTTTTTGAGACCTGTTACCCTCTGCACCTGACTGACATCCAGACTCTGGAGTGACCAGCTTTTTTTGTGAAGGGTTCCATGGATTTCTGGTGATGTGACAAGAGGTTAACTTACTTGCCTCTCTTCTCCTGCATGGGAAAACTGGGCAAATGATAAAGGAATCTGTCTTTTCTTTCATGCTTCAGAAAATGAAGGAAACAATTGGATATTTGCAATAGGCTAATGGCCCTGAAGTCCATCTACAGGTTTTGTAAGAAACAAAACTCCAGTGGTGGGATGCTCAAACTTAGCTGTGGCTCCTGCTCTGATGAAAGCCTGGTTTCTTCATCTCCTACTTATAAAATCCAACCTCACAATACTTAGGGAACGAAGGACAGGAATGCCTCTTGCAGGTGTCTGAACAAAAGAAAAAATACTTTCCCTCCTTCACCAGCTTTATTGAGGTATAATTGACAAATAAAATTGTACATATTTAAAGTGTATAATGCAGTAACTTATATGCATATACATTGTGAAATAATTGCAACTATCAAGTTAACGCATCTCATATTTAATTTTTTTGGTGAGAATGCTTAAGATCTTAGCAAATTTCAAGTATAATATTATCTGTAGTCACCATGCTATATGCTAGATTCTCAGAACTATTCATCTTATTGAAAGTTTGTACCCTTTCTCCTACCTCTCTCTCCATTTCCATCACCCCCAGTGCTTGGCAACCATCCTTCTATTCTACACTGTTTTAAAGAGTTGGAGTTTTTTGTTGTTGGTTTTTGGTTTTGTTTTGTTCTGTTTTTGATTCCACATATAAGTGATACTATATATTGTCTTTGTCTGGCTTCTATCTCTAAGAATAATGTCATTCAGATTTATTTATGTTGTCAAAAATTACATATTTCCTTCTTTTTATAAAATATTGCATTGGGGCTTGTGTGTATAAAATAATTTTTTTATCCATTCATCCACTGACAGAGATTAAGATTGTTTCAATATCTTGACGGCTGTGAATGCTGCTGCAATGAACATGGGAGCACAGATAGCACAGATGTCCATTAGGGAAACTGAATTCATTTCCTTTAGCTTTATATGAAGAATACAGAGAAGTGAGATTGTTGGATCTAATGGTAGTTTTTTTGTTTTGTTTTGTTTTGTTTTAGGAATCTTCATGCTGTTTTCCAGAATGGCTATACCAATTTACATACCCAACAGTATACAAAGGTTCACTTTTCTCTACATCCTTGCTAACATTTATCTGTTTTTTTGATAAAGGCCATCCACATAGATGTGAGACGTTATCTCATTATGGTTTTGATTTGTGTTTCTTTGGGTAGCAATGCTGAGCACCTTTTCATATACTCATTGACCCATTTATATGTCTCCTTCTGGGAAATGTCTGTTAGGTACTTTGCTCAGGTTTTAATCAGAATATTTGTATTTGCTATGGAATTGTATGAGTATCTTATGTATTTTGGAAATTAACCCATTATTGGATATATAGTTTGCAAATATTCTCTCCCATTCCATAGGTTGCCTTTTCATTGTTTCCTTTGCTATGCAGAAGCTTATTAGGTTTGATAAAGTCCCAATTATTCATTTTTTATGTCTGTTGCCTTTGTCTTTGGTGTCAAAATAAGTTATACAATAATTGATAAGACTAATGCCAAGGAATTTTTCCCATGTTTTCTCCTTGGAATTTCACATTTTTTCAGTCTTACTTTTAAGTCTTTAATCAGTTTTGAGTAAATCTTTGTAAGTGCTGTAATATAGGGGACCAGTTATATTTTTCGTATGTGGAAATCCAGTTTTCCCAACACCGTTTATTGAAGAGACTATCCTTACTACATTGTGCGTTAGCTTCCTGTCAAAGATTAGCTGACTGTATATTTGTGGGTTTATTTCTGGGTTCTCTGTCTGGTGTCGATGATCTTTGTGTCTGGTTTTCAGCCAGTACATACTTTTAAAATTACTATAGCTTGGTAATATGGTTTGAAATCAATCAGTAAAAGATAACCAGCTTCCTTCTACTTTCTCATTACCGCTTTGGCTACTCAGGGTCGTTTGTGTTTCTACAGAAATTTTCAGATTTTTTTTTTTTTTCTGTGAAAAATGCCATTGGGATTTTCATAGGGATTGCATTGAATCTGTAGGTCCCTTGAGAAGCATGGACATTTTAGAAATATTAATTCTTCCAATTCCTGTGCATGGGCTGTTGTTCCATTTATTTCTGTATTCTTCAATTCCTTTCATCATCACTTTATAGTTTTCAGTGTAAAGATACTTCACCCCCTTGATTATGTTTATTCTACATATTTTGTGGTTTTTCATGCTGCTGTAAATGGGATTGCTATCTCAATCTTTCTTTGTTATTGGTGTATGGAAATACAAGTGATTTTTATGTTGATTTTATACCCTGTAACTTTTACTGAATTTATTAAGATTTTGGTTGAGTCTTTAGGGTTTTCCACCTTTAGATCATGCCATCTGTAAACAGAGACAATATTGCTTCTTCCTTTCCAATTTGGATGCTTTTTATTTCTTTTTCTTGCTTAATTTTCTAGGACTTGCAAAACTATTTTGAATAAAAGTGGCAAGAGTGAGCATTCTGGTTTTGTTCCTGGTTTGGGAGGAAAAGCTTTTAGTCTTTCACTATTGATGATGGTAATTAGCTGTGCGTATGTCATACATGGCCTTCATTGTCTTGAGGTCTATTTATTTTAAGTCTAATTTAGTGTTTTTATCATGAAAGGATGTTCAATTTGTCACATGATTTTTCTGCATCTATTAAGGAGATCATTTTTATAAATCATTTGGTAAATATGGTGTATCATTTTATTGATTAGCATGTGTTGAACAATTCTTGCACTCCAAAAATAAATTTCACTTGATCATAGTATAAGAAACTTTTAATATACTGTTGAGTTCTGTTCTCTAGTATTTTATTGAGGACTTTGGTATACATGTTCTTCAGGATATTGGCTTGTACGTTTCAGGCAGTATCCTTGTTTGGCTTTGGTATCAAGAGTAATATATGACCTTGTAAAATAAGTTTGGAAGTGTCCCTCTTGAAGTTTTTATAAGGGTTTGAGAGAAATGGACGTTAATTCTTCCTTAAAAGTTTGATACAATTCAGCAGTGAAGCCATTAGGTCTTGGGCTTTTCTTTGTTGAGAGGTTTATGATTATTGATTCAGTCCTAATTATTATTGGTCTGTTAAGATTTTCCATTCATTCATTATTCAGTCTTGGTAGGATGAATATTTCTAGGAATTTATCCATGTCTTCTAGGTTATCCAATTTGCTGCTATGAAATTGTTCATAGAAGTCTTTTATGATCCTTTGTATTGTGATGGTAATCAGTTGTAATATCTCCTCTCTCATATCTGATTTATTTGAATCTTGTTTTTTCTTTAGTCAATTGTTTTAAATGCCATTTCTTAGTTCCATTTATCTTTTCTATTTTTTTCTAGTCTCTATATTATTTGTGCTCTGAATTTTGATATCACCTTCCTTCTCTTGGCTTTGTGCTTTTCTTTTTCTAGTCCCTTGTGGCATAAAGTTAGGTTGTTCATTTGATTTTTTTTCCTTTTTGTTAGTGTGGCTATTACTATGAATGTTTCTTCTAGAACTACTTTTGATGCATTCTGTAAGATTATAATGTTGTGTTTCCAATTTTGTTTGTCTAAAGGTATTTTTGATATCACTTTTGACTTATCCTTTGATTCACTGATTTTTTCAGGAGTGTCTTGCTTAATTTCCACTTATTTGTGACAATTTCCGTTTTCTTTCAGTTGCTGGTTTCTAGTCTCATGCCACTGTGTCTGGTAAAGACCAGAAATGATTTTAAGTCCTTTTAAATTTGCTAAGGTTTTTTATGTGATGTAACATATAATCTATCTTGGAGAACATTCTGTGTGCAGAATATTCTATTGCATTGCTGTCTATTTCTGCCTTCCAACCTGCTAATATTTGCTTAATATATTTAGTTGCTCCAATGCTAAATTTATATTTATAATATCTTTGTAATTAATTGACCCCTTTAGTATTATATAATGATCTTTTTTGTCTCGTTAGTTTGTGACTTAATGTTTATTCTATCTGACGTTGAGTATATCTATCTCTGCTCCCTTTTGCTTTCCATTTGCGTGAGATTTTTCTATTCCGTCACATTCAGTATATGCTTTTCCTTATAGCTGAAGTTTCTTGAAGGCGACATATAGTTCAGAGTTTGGGCTTGTTTTTTTGTTTTATTTAATGTATCATCCATTTATCCATTCTATGTTTTTTGATTGGAGAATTTAATCCATTTACATCCAAGGTATTTACTGATAAATACTATTACCATTTTATTCATTGTTTACTCTCCATTTTGTAGTTCCTTTCTTGCTCTCTTACTATCCTTCCCTTATTACTTGATGATTGCCTTTAACGGTATGTGTCTTAGTCTGTTTGTGTTGCTGTCAAATACCTGAGGCTGGGTAATTCATAAATAAAATATTTTGTTCCTGGTTCTGTATGCTATACAAGAAGCATGATGTCAACATCTGCTTCTGGTGAAGGATTCAGGCCGCTTCCCCTCATGGTAGAAGGTGAAGCGGAGCTGGCAAGTGAGATCACATAATGAAAGAGGAAGCAAGAGTTGGGGAGGTGGCAGATTCTTTTTTAACAATCAGCTCTCACATGAACTAATGGAGTGACGATTTACTCTTGCCTTTAGGATGGCCCCATGCCGTTTCATGAGGGATCTGCCCCCATGACTTGCACATCTCCTCCTAGGCCCAGCCTCTAACATGGGGCATCAAATTTCAACTTGAGATTTGGAGGGAACAGATATCCCAACTATCAGTATATTTGGATTCCTTTATCTTCTGTGTATCCTTTACAGAGTTTGTATGTGGTTATGATGAGATGTATATAGAACATTTTATGTAGCTATAGCAGCTTATTTAAAGCTGTTAAAAACAAATTCCAACACACACAAAAATTGTATCTTTTACCTTCCACCCACGTTATATTTTTGATGTCAAAATTCATATTTTATAATATTGTATATCCATTAACAAATTATTGTACTTATATTTTCAATACTTTTGTCTTTTAATCTTTATGTGAGTTAGGTGATTTACATATAATCATTATATAATATTCTGAAATTGACACTGTACTGTTACCAGTGAGTTTTAGAATTTTATATATTTTGTTGTTAAATAACACTTTCATTTTAGCTTAATTTCCGCTTTGTTCCCTTTATTTTCAGCTTTCATTTGCCTTTAGCATTTCTTGTAAGTTAGGTCTAGTGGTGATCAACTTCCTCAGCTTTTGTCTGGAAATGTTCTTACCTCTTTTATTTTTGAAAGACAACTCTTCCAGATACAGAGTTCTTGGTTGATAGTTTTTCTTCCTGCTTTTTTCTTTTAGCACTTTATTCTCCCACTTTTTTTCTAGCCTGCAAGGTTTCTGCTGAGAAATCCACTGATAGCATTATGGGAGTTTCCTTAGATGAGTTTCTTTTCTCTTGCCGAGAAGCTTCTCTTGTTTTCAAATGGTCTACAACTCTGAGACTCAGGATGCCCATAATTCTTAATTTTGTAAAACGTGAAGTATAAAGACGACTAATCATAAGTCTTCCCTACCTGCGGCTCCACATGCTTTCTCTTCTGATTTTTAACAAGATAATTCTGTCTGTGTTTGGACCAAAGTTAGTAGTTTAATGGTCTGGCATTCCTGTTCATTAAAGTTATACTATGGGGAAAGGAATGATAAATTACCTTCAATCGTTTTTATTATAACCTACCACAATGAGGACCTGCCTACCAGATATAGGCACTCACTACCAAGACCAGGGGGTCATCTTGGTAGGTTACTTTTCATCTTTCTTAATAGGCACATGAGGAACATGCTTAGCAGGTTCTCTGCAAAAACAGAGACCTATGACATCAGAAAAGCCAGAAGACAGTCTGCTGGAAACATCCCAGGGCATCAGGACCAATGAAGTTATTTTTTTTTTCTCTGGACTAGAGAGGAAGCACAGATGGAATGAGAATGTATCTGGACTTCCCTTTTGTGTTGGCTTTTGAGAACTCCACGGAGCCTAAGCAACCAGAACGTTCTGTTTGGTTTTGTTTTGTTTTAAAAGTCAACCATATGCCATTGCCTCAAATTAGCCACTCCCCAAGAGGAGATAGCAAAGTTTATCCATTCCACAAAGGTGCTATTGGCCAGAATGAAAGAATGCAGCTGCTCCTCTGTTAGTGCTAATGCTTTTGGGGAGATATGAGAGGCCTCTTTCAAAAATGATCACTTCTGTGTTGAAAGGTCCCTTCTATCTCTCTTGTCATATAGGGTTATGGAGCTATTTCCAATTCTGTGATTTTGATAATTGCCAAAGATGAAGTAAAACCCTACATCTAAGATACTGCAGGACTCTTTACAGTATCAGTGTGAGAACAGGACAAAGTAATTGGCAATTGTCTTTCACACTAAGTTAGCTCTCTAGACATCATTTATTTGAGTCACAATCTACTTACTAAATTTTCCTGATATATTTCACTTACAGTGCTTGTAAAAATATGAGTTCTTATTCCTTCTGTTTTGGCAATTGATTCTGTAAGTCTGCAGAAGAGTAGAGGTACTGCCACTCTTACCAAGCACCACGGGCAGCAGATGTAGTTGTACGAGTAAGGATCCTTTGTGCTGTCCGAGTTATGCGCTAACAAACACTGGGGCCCAAATTATGAGTGGAAGGCATACCTGGGACTCTGATTCTTACCCCTGAGTTCAAATGCCTTAAAAAATTGTCTTCCTGACATAGAAACAATTTCCAGGAAAATTCCTGATATCAGAAGAAAGAGGCAGCACAAGCCTTTGGTGGGCCCATTGTTCTACCAATAAGTGAAACAAACCAAAACTTCTTGTTGGTCATAAAAATCACCAGTAAAACACGTTAAGTTTAAATTTGAAATGCAGAGTTTACCTAAACATACCAATTTTTTTTTAAGCTTTCCAGCAGCTCTAACAGGATCAGATGCACTTGTCCTAACTCTGCTCAGTTATAAAAAGAAGGGGGGTAAAGTTACTACCCCTACACTCGGAAAATAAAACCTTGCTGAGTGAATTTAGAGGTCTTGTATTCTCCTACATTTCCATTTTTCAGAGAATAGACTTGATGTTACTGAAAACTTACCACAAATTAGGGATTAATATAGGGAGTTCATTGGGTAAATTATGGTATATTCATTCAATAAGATATTGTGATGCAAGCATCATAATACTTATAAATAATTGGTAGTGGCATGGGAAAATAAAATAGTAAGAGCAAAATGCAGATCCAATGTGTTGTATAATTCCAACAATCACACATGTGCACATAATCATGTACATGGAAATATGACCAAGATATAAGGTATTAAAATATAATTTTATTTTGTTTGCAGTAGCTGGGTTACAAACAGCTTTTATTATTTAGATGTTTTCAAGGTCTCTTACTAAAATTTAATGCATCTCCATTTTGTTCATAATAAAAAATAACATGGTTTTTTCTAATCATGGTGCTAGGAGTCAAACTATTGGTAATAATCATCGCCTCCAGAGATAATCAGGGAAGCTTTCAGAACCAATCCCACAAGGACCCTTGAGAACATTCACAAACACCTAATGCCATGCCCTGTTTCATTCATCAATCCAAAGAAAAATCCCAAAAGGCAGAGCAGGTAAAGGAGCTGAGACAATAACTTGACAACTTAAAAAAATGTGATGATATTTTTACAGTATTTGTCAATGTGCAGAACAGTTTAGGGATGAAATTTATTGTTGGCTCCAGAGGAGAAATAGGTAAAAGTTACTAGAGGGCACAGGAAGAAGTTTCTAACAATCAGAGCTCCCGAAGACAGCTCCCTAGGCATGTCAGTATTCAAACTGAATCAAGAGGATCCATATTTGTTTAGGATGCTGGTGAGGGCAATGAATGCCTGCAGCAGATAATAGCTCCATTAGAAAACGTGTAGACTCCCTTCCCCAGCTCTTGAACCCTAAGGTTTCAGAATTTAAAACTTGAGTTTTTATTTGGCTAAGCAGTCAAGACAGGGATGACTACCCGCATCACACAGATGAGAAATTTAAGGCTCAGAGAGATGAAGTGAATGCCCGAAGTCATACAACTGAAAAGTAGCACCACTAATTACCAAACCAATGCTCTGAGTGCTGGTACTCAATTAACACAATACATACATGAGGCTAGGATATCAGTAATTCAGGGAGATAGACCCCTGAATGGCAGACAGGAAGAAATAAGGGCCACTTTCCTTCCATCTTTGGCTTTTGTGCTAGCCTACCCTCCCCAAGGGGCATCTTTGTTTCATCCAGTGTCATACTTTGCCAGGAAAAAGGGTCACAGCTGAGACCACAGTCCTATCCTAAGCTTTCTTCTGTGAGCGGCCCTTTGAGTTCCCTCAGGTGGCTCAAAGCGACTGACTCCACGCAGCATTGGCACTTGTGTTGGCTGGGTCTGAGGCTGAGAGTGGCAACTGCTGGAACTGGAAGGGAAAGGCCATGTAATTCCACATGGGTGAAGCAATACCCGATTCCCTGAGTGAGGAAATAAGTCTGCTGTATGAAAGCAAAACCTTCTACACCTCTGGTTTCAGGAAACCTGCTGTGCTCATCAGAGGTATGTGGCTCCTGAGAAAATATGTGAAGCGTTCCTGGAGGAAAAAAAAAAAAGAAAGCCAAGAACACAGAGGACTAAGGAGCTTTGGTTTCTGCCAGTTTGGCCTTGCTGTAGTTGCTGCTGCTCTGCCACACAGATAAAACAGGGGAAAGAAAAGAGGAAAACAAGTCAGGTAAGATAAAACCGGAAGCATTGGATAGATTTTCCTTTACTTTGGAGACGTAGTGTTAACATTTGTATTAGCAGTGTATACTCAGCATTCCAATTGTGATGATTGCTGATTTTACTCAAGCAAGGGTTTAAAAGAAATAAAAATCATGGTGATTAACATTTATTGAACAACTACCATGTAACAGGCACTCTGCTAGAATACTTTTAAACGTGTTGATTTATGTTAGCCTCTTGAAAATTATATGAAATGGCTATTTTTGGTGCTTAAAGATAACATACAGAGAATTTTTCAGTAACTTGACCAGTAAGCATTTAGTAAGTGGTAGGATTGAGAATCAAACTCAGGCAGTCTCACTCAGAGCCCATGCTACACTGGACTCCAGTATTATGCTTGCATCCCAGATGAGGACTTACCTAAAAGGGTTGACTGACTTACCTAAAAGGGCATTAGTTTGCCCATTAGTTCATTTGCAAACTAATGAATCACAAATCAGAACTAAAACTCAAATTACCTGGATCAGGTCTGATGATCTTTCTCCACTCACCAACAGCATCTCCTGGCACCTTACAAAACTCCTTGACTTAGAGAAATTTCCTGAACAAATTCTCTAGACAAGATTGACAGATTGAACCAAACATTCACTGGACATCTGGAGTGAGCTAAGCCCGCCCTGTGCCAGTTGCTCTCATAACTTATGAATTCCTCACAACCAGCTAAAGAAATGGGTATTTTCATCTCCGTCTTTATGAGTAGCAGCATATTTGAGGTTGTAGAAATATGAAGTCAGTATCCTTAGTCCAGGCCTCTTTACCTCACATCTCAGTTTGTCTCTACAAATCAAGAGAGTTCTTGAAACAACACAGTGGCTAGAGCCCTTCAAATCTTGCTCACTTTGACCTTAATAGAATGTTGTTAATTTCTCTAAATGTCTTAGTCTTTAGTAATTAAATGGAGCTCATAAACTAGGTAAACCCCACTCTATTGTAATGAGCTGTTTTACTCTCCCTCTTATAATTTTACTGATGTCTGCAATCACTTTTTGCAAAAGCAATGTCCTTAAGGAAGCAAGCTGGCTTCTCTAAGGTTTAGCCCCCATGTGACCTTCTCATAGAACAAGGGATCCAAACAGACAACTCAGGTCAACTCAGTCTCTCACATCAAGCCCCAACTCAAATCATGTTATTTCCTGAGATACTTGTATGAAGGATAAATTTGAAGAAAGCAGGATGCAAGAAAAGAAAATAATGGGAGGAACATCCTTCATTTCTATTTTCTATTTATTTATTTATTCCTAATTGAATAAACAAACCTCTCTAAAAGTCCTCAGGCATTTGTTGCTAAGAGGATAGACTGATAATTTAATGGACTGGACAGAAAACTTTCATTTCCTCAATTTTTTTAATGTGAAAAAAACCTTGTTATGGAACAAACATGTAGTCTTTTATGACAACTGAGCCATATTAAGATATTTCAAGAAAGGGTGAGTATGCATTAGACATGATTTTGGTAGTAACAGACTTGATAGAAGTGGCTTAGCAATTTTATCCAGTAATTCAGTTATTCACCAATTCTCTTGACTTAACTCAAAGTTTATAGCAGCCATTGATTCACATACTTTTCTTCATCTGCATTAATAATGTACACCTCATTCAGGAAGCTTCAGAGAGATGGCCAGATGATACAAGGGTTTAGGAGTAGCAGCTCATCTCCGTGCTACCATGAGAAGATAATGAGTTTATTGTGGACCACAGTGGAATCACCAACCTTAAGAATGGCTTTGCTCAAGAATATGCTGGCCATGTATCTGATCAACACGTTCTACCCTCAGGGAAAGATCATAGCACAAGTCCTTACTCCTGTACTTCTGCTCAGAATGACTTGCAGGTTTTAAGCATGGGATTTGTATTTGACGTCCAGGGCAGACATTGTAGGGAACCCCAAGGAACTGTTATTCAGCACAGAGGACTCAGTCAGGCAACGAGATTATTCATATCAGGGACTTCTGTATGGTCATCATTGATTTAAAATCCTACAATAAGGCCAGAAGCCAGATGCCATAGACTGAATTCTTTTGTTCCCCACAATTTCACATGTTGAAATTCTAACTCCCAATGTGATTGTATTAGGAGTGGGGGGCTTTGGCAGTTAATTAGATCATGAAGGTAGAGCCCTCATGAATAGCATTAACTGCCTTTATAAAGGAGACCCCGGACGACTCCTTCACCCCTTCTGCCACATAAGGATAAAGAAAGATGATGTCTGTGAACGAGGAAGGGAACCCTCACCAAACACCAAATCTGCCAGCACTGTGATCTCGGATTTCCCAGCCTCCAGAACTCTAAAAAATGAATGTCTGTCCTTTATAAGCCACCTTGTCTATGGTACTTTGGTATAGCAGCCCAAATTGACTAAGACACACGCACACATAACACACTAGACTGCACTCTCATGAGCAAGTGTAGCCAAGCTGAAAGTAGGTGCGTATGTGGACACAAACACATGCACACACAAAATTACCCTCAGTGGTACTGAAGCTCCATCTATCTTGCAAAGTACAAACAAAAGCAGAGTCGAACAGCATTGCCTCTTCCTTACTGTTAAACCCCACATCCCCACATCCCCGACTTTCCCCCTATCACAATGCATAATCCCATTATCCACTCAACTGCCATTGCTGGAAGCTGAGCATTTTCCTCGACTGTTCTTTTCCCCACCTTCCTTTTCTAGATTCAAGATCACTAAAATATATCCTACAATCTATATCAAATCTTCTTTAATCTACATCAATCCATATTAATATTTCACTTGCTAATGCTGGCTACCATGATTTCTTACCTAGATTGTCCTTCTAAATACTCTCTTCACCTCCACTCTAAGACATCTGTATGTTCAGGTTGTTTCACAAGACAGTTGCTGATTTCTGAGGATGCATAGGAACACAATCTCAGTATGTAGCACAACAATCATTTAAAATGTTTTAATAGTTTTATTGCACACACAGGAAAAATATTTCAAGATAGCACAGGCAAATATAAAAGGAATGGTTAAAAATTTCTTCCTCACGATCTAGGCCAGAGGTAAGCAAACTTTTCCCGTAAAGGGCCAGATCACAAAGATTTTAGGCTTTGTAGAACATTTAGTCACTATTACAACTACTCAACACTGCTGTTACAGCCCAGAAACATCTATAGACAATATATACAAATGAATGTGGCTGTGTTCCGATAAAACTTTATTTTAAAAAACCAAGTGGCAAACCAAACTTGCCCCGCAGGACATCGTTTTTCCTGTACTAGACCATCAGTCTTATATCCCAAAGTTAACAATTGTTAAGTTTCTTGTAAAACATATTACTATTTGAGTAAGTCTTTTAAGAAGCCCCAGCTAAACAAAATGTAGCTTTTATAGACAGCAAAAATACACAATGGTTTAACCTGTGCTTTTTTTTTCAAAAGAGGGAAAAATGACTAAATCACTATTTCCATAAAGAAGAGAAGTACCATGTGGCTTGGGTACATACCAACTACCTTTTGTTGAGTGGCTCTGGAGAGTCAAAGGACAAAAACATTCAAGGTTTTGGCCACAACTATTCCTCAGCATGAGTTCTAAACTACAGTTTTTACCAGAAATGAAATTGCCAATTCTAGCTTGATGCTTGGATAAGTATGTAAAGTATCTAACCCACCTGACAGCAAAATCACAGCATACGAGAACCCTGGCGTTTTGTGGTTTGACCTAGAAATTTAACTACTACAGTGAATACCGTTTCAAAGGTAACATGCATTCTGAGCCAAACAAGAAAAAGAATAAGAAAGTTTGAAAATTCAGAAGCCACATGTATACACCTTTGCAAAAAAACTGTGGGTGGCCTGTGCCCTGCAATCTGGTGCACATTTCATGGGTAATTTAGTAGTGCAATGTAGCATCTGTGAATCAAAAATTCAGAACTTCCATCAAATGTAGAAAAGTATATTAGTACATTAGGAAAAAATATTGTGAAATTACAAGCTCATGTTCACTCTGGTACTTTTAAAACATATGATCACAAGTTCTCCATGGTCATTGCCTTTCTTTTCTGCGATTCTCTTTCTATCTCTGAATCTCCATGTTTTTGACTTAGTGTCTGTTTCTCTTTCTCCATCTCTCTGTATCTCAGTACTGTCTCTCACCTTCTCCTCCAATTTCCTTTGTCTTAAGAGTTTTCCATTTCAACAGAAGACCATTTAATACCTCACACCTCCATGAGTGAGGCGTTATAGGTAGAGTATAAGCGCTTGACTTATGTATACCTATGGTAAGTACGTGTGTGTGTACATATGTTAATATCTATGCATAGACAGATGAATATCAAGATCAAGCTAATGTCTGAGATTTAGATTGAAATATATCTATTTACCTATCCCATCCATCTACGTATGTATCTACCCATACATATATGTTCTTTGTTGGAAGCACAGGTCACCAGAATGTCTAAACTGTATATGGTCTTGTTGGTACAAATACCTTCAAATATGTCTCTTCTGTAATTAAAAACAAAACTCATGAAGAAAGGAGTGAAAATATCTGCTATTACACATTCAGAAGAGAAGAGCAATCTTCCTGCTACCTTTGTCATCAAAACTAGCTACCAACCCTAGCAGTTACAGAAACGTCAAAATCAGTTGCCTAAAATTAAGTATAATGAGGCTAAGTTCACCATCCCTTTTTTCAGTCTGCAATTATTTATGTTCATAAACATCAGAAAATACAGAAAACTTTAAGGATAATCAAAACCCTCAGTCATAATGTGGTAACATTTTAGCCACATCTTTAGCCACAAAAAAATCTAAAAATCTTTAGCCACAGATTTTTTTTACAGCTTCATTTTTATTTTACAAGAACAAAAATGTATTCAACAAAATTGACTGAGATCCTTTTAAAGTACCAGATGCCCAATTAGGTATTTGGGAGGCATAAGATAACTCAAAATTTTTTGTCTTAAAGTCTTAAAGTTTTCCAATTTATGATTTTGCTTTGTTTTGCTGCATATATTTTACAAGCCATTACATATAGATTCTATATTTAATGACTATCATATTCTCTTATATTCTTGTATAAGGTCATAAGTTTTATTAACTTATGCTTTTCTGTACCAAGAAAAGTAAATGGAAAACCAGCATAAATTTAGTATTTACTCTGAGCAAATAGTTACAAATGTTGTAAGGGAGATGTAAACAACAAAAAACAAAACAGAACAAATACAGTAAGAAATAGCTCCAGACCTCAAAGAGGAAAAGGGAAAAAATAGAAGAGGGAGCACATTATAAAAAGATAAAATCACTTGTGATATTACTATTATATATATATTCTTAGTTGGTATTAGATATTGTGCTTATTATCATGATTGTTATTAATAAAATGACGACAAAGTAATCAACATCTAACATTTGAGTGTTTATGTGTCAGTCACTATTTTAACTGTTAGATGTCTATCAACCTATATAAGTCTAACAAACTTGTAAGAAGGGTATTTGTTTTTACTTATGATGGCATAGTCACAAAGTTACCTTCATGAAGTCACTAGGCTAAGTTGGAGAAAATATTTATATCTAAGGCATCTGTTTACAGAGGCATTGCTACTAACCATTATGCTACAGCCACAAGACTCTATCCCCTTTATCCTCACAACACATTATCTTATTCATGCGGATATCTAGGAATGATGGTTCCCTGTAACTCATTTCCACTACAAGAATTACTAAGCAAGGTGCTTATTTTAACAGTAGAAAGATCCCCCCCTTCTAGGAAAATGCATTGTCTCTTCTTGCTGAAGAGCTGGCAGGACTTCCTACATGTGCAACAACAACAACAAAAATTTCCTCTATGGAATGGTTTTCAATCTTCAGCATTTATAAGAATCATCTAGGGAGTTATTAAAACATGCAGATACCTGCTCATTCTCCTGGCCCCTCCAACAGAATACTAATTCTGGAGTCTAAGTTTAGGTAATGCAAATACAGGCAAGTGAAGTCCATGCTGAATGCCGGTTTAGTAGCCTATGAGAAAGCCCAGGACGTCCTAGTTCCACATCCATCCCCACTCGGCCAAAGCCAGGCAGTCTTCGGTCGACCTTTGCAGGGGGACTGGAGACAGCATTTCCAAACCAGAGTGACAAATCTTCTAATTATTGTAATCAGAAGTGCCAAGGAAATTGAAGAGCTCAACAAGAACTTTTACTTTCCAAATGGGAGAGCCCTACATCAGATGGCCCATGAGTTTGGGTTCTGTTATTCTGGTTAGGAAATGTGACTAGAACCATCAAACCTTTGGCTCAAGGGCACAAAGCTGATTAACCAGTTACCTGATACCATGCCTTAGTATCCCTGTCTTAAAATAAGTGTGCACAACAACAAGTCCATGCTGTCTCCCTAGCCTCAGTGGCCAGCATGGAGAAGTCAAATGTCAAGACCCCATATTTTCTTCCGGGAAAACAGCTAAAAAATGATATCTATGAATAACGCTGTTACTCACAGGGATAGATGGAGGTCATGAAAGGAAGAAAATAGGTCAGTAACTGAGAACAGGTGACATGGGCAAGGGGCACACTTCGATTTTTCCACTCACACCAAGAGTTCTATGATCCCTCTCAATGGACTTATGAAGTCTCCTTGTAAAAAACTTCTAGATAAACCCATACGCAACTCAAATAACTGCTCTGCCCACTTTTTAGATAGCTAACTTGGGGCAGGTTTCTTAATTTCTCTGAGCCCCAGTTTCCACAGCATTTGCATGGAGATAATACCTATACTTTATAGGGTTGAGGATTAAATTGACTAATGTAGTAATATGTAATGTGTTTGCACAAAGTTGCTCAAAATATGATTTTTTTGCTTCTTTTATAATGTGGATAGCCTATCTGGCTAGAGCAGAGTTGCTCTAGTGTTCAGCAAACTCCCCCCCAGCCCCATTGCCAACCCCTCAGCCTCCATCAGGTAACAAGAAAAGCTAAAGAAAAAACGAATAGCTTCAATACAATGGTGTCAGCATTTAAAATAACATTCGCATCAGTAGGCAATGAATAAGTGGTTTGTACAGTGTTACTATGTGTGTAATCCCAGCTTGTTATCTGGGGAGGATGGGCGAGAGCTGGCATTTGATTTCTCTAAATTCTAATAATTTTAGGCAAGTGAAATCTTATAAAGCCAGGTGAAGTTGGTGCATAAACACTGGAAGCACTAATTATAAAGAGAGTTGTTAGGGAAAACAGAGTCAACTTGGATAACAAAGCAATAAAGTTGTCCCTGCTGTCCCTCCAGGGTCAGTAGCCAGCAGGGAGACATCAAATGCCACCTCTCTTATATCCTCCCCAGAAAACAAGCTGGGGATGACACACATTCATAGTAGTGTGTAAACCCCTTATTCATTGTCTTCCCTATTCTCACCTTGCACTACATATAAGTTGAATAAATAGGTGAGCAGGCACCTTGCTCTCAGTAAGTCTTATTAGTACCCTGTAAGGTCAGTTTTTAAAGGTGAATAGGTAACTCAGGAGTTACCCTAGAGCAACTTGCTCTACAGCACAGCACATATGAACTTGTTTATGTTCTCCCGGAACTTGGCAGTCCTGTGTCCCGTCTCTACACTTCTTCCCAATGGTGGTCCCTTATGGGCAGGAACACAGACTTCAACCAAAATAAAGCTATGCATACCACTGTCTCTGTCCCCAGATCATGTCAAAAACAAAACTCCAAGCAAGTGCAGGTATCAATAGAATGCTGCGTCTTGAGTTTGTCTCTTTTTCCAACAACTGATGTGTGTAAAAAAAAAAAAAAAAAAAAAAAAAAAAAAAAAAAAATCACACTGATAAATCAAGCAGTTCTTCTGTTTCATCTCCCACAGAATATAAACAATGATGTTATTCTTACCCCTTAGGACTATGAGAATAAAACTGAAGTAACGTGACAAAATTCTTCAGAAGTGAAGCATTTTAAAAAAGCAAAAAGGTACCTTACTGATCTAAGGGTGGTACAGAAACATTCCAGAGATCTATAGAAATCTTTTATGTACATGTAGGATTTCCTACTGAGCATTCTGGTCCTTTTTTCCCTACCTATATTTTAAATTAGGCTCTGTTCTTTCACTATAAAACTTGCACAGTAAGCTTTCACCTTTGTTTCTTGCCAATCTTTGACTATTGCATCCATTTGATCTGAGCAGAGCCAGCTTGCATCAGGAGTGACCATTTCATGCCACACAGTCTGGTTCCCCCCACACTGTCCATGTGAGAAACCAGCATAAAAAAAACATCCAAGATGAGATTTAAATGTGCAAACCAGGGCAATCACGTATTTAAGGGCGAACACAGTTTTTTTTTTTTTTTGTGACATTGATTTTCAGTTTCTCATTAGGCATGAAATATACCCACATTCATTCTAAAGTGATCTCATAGATGAGTGAATCTTGATCTCTCTCCTCTCTACATTTGTTCTTGCAGTTCCTTTATCCTGTACTTAAGGCCATTTCAAAACGCTCCTTTTAAACTTATCCTTCCTATTCATGATCTAGGTTAAGCACCACTCTTGCCACAGCCTTCATAACCATCTGAGCCAGAAGGTTCCCATCTCATCTTTACTCTCCAGCACTTCTGTCATTCAGGTAACATACATCTTCTACTGTCTCATGAATGTTCATAACATTTTGTACCGCTTCACACATATCCCAAGATCAGCAACTGGAACATACCAGGTGCTCAGAAAATATCTGCACAATTTAAAGTTAATAAGAAAATGTGTGTATAATGTTGTTAGCATTTTCTCTGGCAGAGTAAATACTCCATAAATATTTGCAATTCTTAACACCATGAATAAAATAGTCCATGTATTTTTGTGCCCAATTCAATGTTTTGTTTAGTTTTTGGTTTGAGACAGAGTCTCACTCTGTTGCCCAGGCTGGAGTGCAGTGGCGTGATCTCAGCTCACTGCAACCTCCACCTCCTGGGCTCAAGTGATTCTTGTGTCTCACTCTCTCGAGTAGCTGGGATTACGGGCTTGTGCCACCATGCCCAGCTAATTCTTTTTTTGTATTTTTAGTAGAGACAGGATTTCCCCATGTTGGCCAGGGTGGTCTAGAACTTGATCTCAGGTGATCCACCTGCCTCGGCCTCCCAAAGTGCAGGGATTACAAGCATGACACCCCGCGTTTGGCCAATTCTGTGGTTTTGAGAGGCCTTTCTAAGAAAGATGTAAATCATTCCCAGAGTCAATATTAATAATCTTTTCTAGGGGGTAACAGTAAATTTCAAAAAGATTTAAATTCTGTTCCTAGATTACGCATTTTGTAGCCAAATATTGCATGTTTGCCACCACAAAGATATAAATCAGACGAATATGTTTTTATATATCTTACTGCCAATATCAATACCTGATTTAAGTAATGTCTTTCAAATTTCGAGGCTTCTATAAACATATATGCCTATGAATAATAGGAAAAGACCCAACATAAGGTGTTCACACTCTCAAGTCAGGGGCACAGGATTAATGTGGTATCTTTGTTTCCCCAGAGCTTTACACATGAAAGGTGCTCAACACTTTCAGGTTGAAGACACTACTATATTGAGTGAAGCCTGGGCGGGGCTTCAGAAAAACTGATTATGTTGTCAGAAAGCAAAACGCAGGTAGTCTACCTTTTAGATATTAAGGCAGTCTTATTATTTGAACGTAGGTCTAACCTTCATATCTTATACTATTCTGTAGCACCTTGCCTTTCATGCCACATTGCATTTGCATTTTTGATTAGGATCAGAGCCCCAATCATAAAAGAAAAAGATGTAGGCCAGGCACAGTGGCTCACATCTTTGGCATTTTGGGAGGCTGAGGTGGGCAGATCACGAGGTCAAGAGATCGAGACCAGCCTGGCCAATATGGTGAAAACCCATCTCTACTAAAAATACACAAATTAGATGGGTGTGGTGATGCAAGCCTGTAATCCCAGCTATTCGGGAAGCTGAGGCAGGAGAATGGCTTGAACCCAGGAGGCGGAGGTTGCAGTGAGCCAAGATGGCACCACTGCACTCCAGCCTGGGCAACAGAGCGAGTCTCCATCTCAAAAAAATTTGCTAAAGAATGCCAATTCTACTAATATCTAAAAAGTCAGGTGAAAAAATCTTATAACACCGAACACTTTTCAATTTTGAAATAAAATCAGATTTAGTTGCTCATTCAGAAATGTATCAACGAAGACCAGATCAAGATTTTCCAATGACCTAATGATCAAATAATCACCCAAGTGTTGGATTTCAAGACTCTAAAGATGAACGGTGTGAAAACAATGCAATTACTACTGAAGATAAAGAATAAAATGTGACAGACATTTTTCATATGATGAAGCCTCCATTACCAACATTTGCCTGCTCGCAGCTGCCGCCAAAATCCATGCAAGAAGAACAATTTTACAGACAGTTCTTAAAAGGATCTGATTTCTAAGTTCTACACTGGAAGTCTATAAGGCAGATCTGGAGTCAGATCAATGTGAACTCCAAATTGCACTCTATCCCTGACCATTCACATCATCTTGGCCAAGTCAGTGATTGTTTTTTAAACCTTAGTTTTGTGTAATGAGCGATAATCTCACCCTCAAGATTATTGCGAAAATTTAAAAGATGCTAGATAAAAGCATTTTATTAAAACAAAACAACTTGACCCAGTGTAATTACCGAGGTTGTGTTGATACATGTTGTACTTAAAAATAGCTGATGGCACACAAGCAGATGTCAAACCACCAGACAGTCATGTAATTGAGAATGCAGCATTAATACCATCATAATGATATAAGTAATATACTGCAGATAATGGTCTTAGGTTAATATCTCTTTGAACAACATTGCTAATGCTGAAGAGACCAATAGTGAAAAAAGTAAAACATTTAGATTATGTTTAGCATAAAAATATAAAGAGAAAATACCATCTACCTCGCAAGAATTTTGTATGGATTAATTAGCTAATGCTGGTTAGTATTTGAGAATGCAATGGAAGACAGAATTACACACAAAGCACTAATTATATATAAAATTAGATCACAGCACACGTATAAAGAGTGGTGCAGAAGAAACATGTTCTTGCTCGCGACATGTCCCTACGCAGCATCTTTCATGTCACAAGATTACCCCAACTGGGTCTAGATCTAGCAAAGGTTCCCATCTAGAAAGGCTGTCCTGTATGACAAGGCTGTATTAGTATCTGAATTTAAATAATGGCTCTCAAATTTTGGGAATTGCCCTGAACACATTCACAACACAAAACATACAAAACACACACATTCACAGGAAAGTATTAATTTTAACTTCATGTATAATATTGAGTGCCTTGTGTGTGAATGTGTAATTCTATCTTCTATTGCATTCTAAAATGCTAACCAGTATTAGCTAATTAATCCATAGAAAATTCTGAGTAGTAATCATGTGCAAGGCAAAAGTTACATCTTCAAAAGGCTGCCCAAAAAGTATCAGCAAAACGAACAGGAGAGGGAGAGGAATGATGCAAGGAAACCATCCAGAATTCTTGAAAAGTTAGATGGGCAACTCATAATTAGCATAAATTTGTACCTGTCATTCAAATATTATATTCATTAGTCTCTTAGCAGCAACTTTTAGATAAAGATCAGAGAACTCCAAAGGATGTATATTACAGTGTATGCTGCTTCCTTCTAGGGTGGGATATCTAAGTGGGAAACCATAAGTCTTCAATTTTATTAGATTTGGGGTTAATAAACTGCCCCCTTTAACATGAAAGAAAAAATATTGGAAAGGCAGTGACACACCTATGTGCAAGACTTTACAACATTAATGCCCTTTTATTTGTATCAAATTGTGATTCTGTGGATGAATTCTAAGTGGCACTGACCCCATTTTACAGATGAGAAAATTCAAATAGATTATTATTACAACTTGTCAAGGGTACATAACAAATAGGACTAGAAGTCAGGTCTCCGCTGCTTTCATTTAATTCAGTTTCCTATAAGTTTCATCTGATCCTCCCTGCTCCAATTTACTAAAATAGCTTTAAACGTTACCTCCCCTCCATGATGCCGAAACAGATAATTGTGTTTAGATGAAACTGATTAGCTGTTTTGGAAAACAGGTACATATGTACTGAAAGAAAGTGTGTGCGTGTGGCTGAGGGGGTTGGCATTAGGAAATAGACTTCAAAGGTGAGAGGTGAGAGATATCACTACTTAGCAAACTTTAGGTGCTGAAATACTCACTTCCCCTATTACTACATTCAATAGCCTTAGTAGACACTGCAAGCCATCTGTCCAAAGCATGACCTACACTGTCTCTACTGGGCTTGTAAGTGTAAGAGTGTGCACATGTACACACACACAATCTGCCAAAACATTTCAGTCATTTCTTACGTGAACATTTGGTTTGCCAAAATATGCATAATCTCTTCAGTCCAAAATCTTTCAGGACTAAGAAATAATTTGCAGCATAGTATAACAGTATCTATTTCTAGTCCAAAAGTTTGGTTTCACAGTGCTTGTATTTGATGCATTTAAAGCCAGCAACTCAGTTAACTAACCAAAAGAAGGGAAATTTTGTAAGTTCAGATTTAAGTGAAATGAGTATTTTAGTGGTGATGTGTTAATATTATTGAATATTTTACTGATAGTAAAGATATGATTGTGTTAAGGTAGGCAGTGAAGTCAAAGGTCTCCAGGAGCTGGATGAAATCTCTGCTGCAGTTACCTCAATAAAAATTCTGCAGAATGACACATAAAGCAGAACCCTTGTCCTAAGGCAAGATACTAGAGCAGTGTGGATGTTCTCAGGACAGGACTATTAATGCCAAATGCTGTTATGATTTGCCTCAATACCATCTACAACAGAATTTCCAAGGAGTAGATCTGTGTTATAAGCTGTTCAAAACTTATTTTAAAGGCTAATGGGCATAGAGTGCCATGTCTCTGGGAAGGTTTCTTGCAATTGTATTACAAATGAAGGTATGGTGACCGATACTGAGCTGGAGAATCCGTGCATGTTTCAAAGAGTAAACTTGCAATTTCCAGAGCTAACTTCCACTTACTTATGTGTTCCATTTTCACCCACCCTTGATTAGAGTGTTCTCACTGCCTACTCTTGTTGTAGCCTCAGTAACTTGTTAAATGGTCTTTAATCATCACCACCAAAGCTGTTGTTTTACTACTTCTGTCACTAAGTTTCCAGGTTCACTTTAAACTGACAGTTCTGATAGGTTAAAGAGCTTCAGATTTATTCACCCAAACATAAAACTTCCTCTGGCATGGCCAAAAAATCATCAGCTTTCAGCCCTGCTAAGTTTCTCTGTGTCTTGCAGAAGCTCAGCACACCTACTCTTCCTCCCCCCAGGGTCAGCCTCCTGGAATCTTACAATCCTGTTCTTCATATGGAAAGGTATTTTTGGTTTCACTAGAGGAGGTCAGGCAATGAAGGGTGAACAGTGAGTTGTGGTCCCTTGGATACTGATGTTTCTAGGACTGAATCACACTGGAGAACAGTCAACATTTCACAAGATGGAAAGCCCCAGCTCTAATATCAGTCTCTCTCGCTCGCTCTCCCCCGCCCCCTCTCCGTTTCCTCTCCCCGAGAAAGATGGTGCATGCTCTCCATGTAACTTGCATCTCCTCAGTGCCAGAGGCAGGGACCACACTAGAAGGCAGTGATTGTCCACTGAGATTTTGTCCCCTTTAAATTGACCTATACATTTATCACAGACAGGAGCCCCCATAAGCTAACAGCAAGTGAAGGGGGAATCCCTTCGAGGGCAATGTCAGCCTGCCCTACATGTTAACTCTTTCACCACCGCATGCTACATACTTATATAACACCCTACTCTGCCTGGTCTTGAGCTTCACAAGCCATATTGACAAAAAGCAGGGATTTATGTTCTTACTTGAAAGTTGTTTTCAGATTTGGAGCTTAGAGATGAAGATGGGAGTTTCAGGAGGACTGAGGCACATCTTGGAGACGAAATACTTCCAGGAGAAAGCGGGCAAAGCCTTTATTTTGCACACTTCCCAAGTTAGAAGCCTCAAATCACCTTCTGCCCCTGACCCTCCAAAGCCCACTTTCACGCTCAACCTCCCCTCGGCCCCCGACCCCGCCCCATCACGGCTCCGCTACTCGCAACGCTGTCCTGGTTGCACCCACTAGCCGTCTTCGGGGCGGGGTTCCTAGTCTCCACTGACGGGCTGCTAGTGAGCCGCGGCTCCTCCACCCGGAAGCCAGGGCTCTTTCTTCATCTTGCCGCGGAGTTCCAGGCTGCTGTCGGCCCCCAGTCCTCAGGAGCTTTGCGCTCCCGCTGGTTCTTGCTCACCTCTCTCCCC
>NW_012101955.1:76373-83239 GCF_000951045.1 Mandrillus leucophaeus
GGGCCGCGGCTCCGCTCTCCCCACCGCTTTGCGCTGCTGCAGAGGTTGAGGTCGGACTGCAAGAGCCATGGACCTTTCTCTCTGCTGTTTACTGCCTTTCACTGGAGACTCCAGCCAGTGTCCTGGAGAGGAGAGGAATTCCTGCTGTCCATTTTAGTCTCTACCTTGGCACCTTGATGTAACCCACAGCACAAGCTGCGTGTCCTGGCTGAGAGACATGGAAGGGCAGCGGGGATGGAGGTGGGGCCCGTGTGTGGATAAAAAGTATATTTAAAAAGTACATGATTGTGAGCGTGAGCGTGTGTTTAGCGTTTTTCCCATCAGTCTCCAGCTTTGCTCCCTTTTTCTTGACTTTCTGTAGCACTCATTCTGCCCAAAACCAGTCTTGTGTAATCCCATTTGAAAGAGCACTTTGTTACTAGCCATATTCTAAATGTTTTGTGAGCCTACACTAATGGCGGCTTTTAAAAAAAAAAACAAGACACTAGGGGAAAAGAAAAAGGAGCTCAAAAGTGGCTTGGTAACATTTTCGTTTGGAGCACACCAGGGTTTAAGCTATAAACCCAAGATTCCGTAGGAAATCAGTAATATATTGGAGACATTATCTACTGCATTTGTTATATAACTGTTGAACCAATTCATTGACCTGTATCATTCCACACCTCACTCCTTGAAGCAGCTGGCATGCCTTCTGAAATCTGAAATCTTGGAATAAACTTAACATGTGGTTAGCAATCTTCTATTGGTGTATAAGGTGCTCACCACTAATATTCTGCGAGTTCCTGAGAATCACCACACTTGGTTGCTGAAGTTTGAAAATGACCAAGTTGTAACTAAGGCACATTTCTACAAATTAAGGAACAGTACGTTCCAAGTGTCAGCGTCACGAAGTTGTCTTTTATGACTGAGGAAATATCCCAGGTTGAAGGTTATTTAGAAGAAAATACATCCTATGATCCCGATTTAGATCCTAGTCCAAGAAAAGGACATTAGGTCAGTTGGCACAAGTTGAGTAAGGTGTGTAGAGAATGGTCATATAACTCTTAATTTCCTAGTTTTGAAATTGAACTGTAGTTATGTCAGATGTTTGTGGAAGCAGAATATAAACAATTTTTGAAAATTCGTCTTATTTTAAAATGAATAGAAAATTTGGTCTGAAAAATGAAAGGATTGGATTAAATGACCTTGAAAATCTTCTGAGCTTAAATTCAATTGTATTACAAAAATGTGCCAAGCCAGCTCTCTTGCTGGTTAATATAAAGTTCAAATGGAGATTTTTTAGGAAGGAAAAGGAAATTTGAAAATTTCAAGTTTTTTAAGCTTAAAACCTTTTCCAGTAGACAGTTTTAGAAGGATGAAATGTCTTCAGATTCCTTTGCAGTCTTTACAAAACTAATAACACTCTTGTAACGTACACAGTCAACCGTCGATAAATATCAAAAAGATAACAGCTGTAACAAAATAGTAAAAATTCTACTGTGTGTGTGCCCGTGTAACTCATTTCCTTCCTGGTAACTTCATTGAAAAAATCTCTGAATCTGATCGGACCACTTTGAAGATAGAGTAGCTGTTACTTAAGTCAGCTTTTACTAACTTGTAATGGGAGAGTTCTTATACACAAGCTTTTATAAAACATGCTTTTGGAAGATACTTCAAAGTTCATTCCATAGACCATTCTAAGACAAGCGCAAATGCCAGATCAGCTATCTCAGCCTTTAAATTTCAGTGCTTCCAGGAACAGTGTCCTAAATGGTAGCCTGGTTAGTTCAGTCATGAAAAGAACATGGAATATGCCTCCAAAAATACATTTTTACTACCCAAGAGTAAGAGCTTATCCTTGGAAAATAAACCTGCACCCTACTAACAAAGCAATGTGTTGACCAGTTGTGTTGTATAGATGGGAGAAAGTAATCTGGTATTCTCTTGGCATCCCAAATCACATATGCTACTCATTAGCCCAGAAGAGCTGTTTCTCATTTCACAAAGGCTTCACAAATTTGCAGAATTACTTGTTAACGTCTTTTTGTAAGCCTTACTCCTTTTTAGTCAGGATAAATGTGTGAGAATTACAGTATGTGGAGTAATTTACTCCATCGGTAGGAGTCCAGATTAACATATCAAAGTACAAATAGGCTCCTATGCAAAAATAGAATTGGAAAAAGAACGAATGAAATGTAACGGTAATGGCTAATGTTGATTTTGAAATAGTATTCTTAATATTTTAGGTCTACATTATAATCATTGTAGCATGGTAGCAAAATGGATATCTAGACAAATAATTCCCAGAGAAAATTTGCAGAAATACAGGTGTTTTCGCCGCTTATGCTTTTTGTTTTTATTTCCCTCCACATAAATGCTACTTCGTCCTGCTAGATATGTATCCCTACACCTCTACACTAAAGAGGTAGTCCAAGAGACTCAATGGGAATTCACTGAGGTTGAGCGTTCCTTTTACCATATTTTAAAAAACTTTAGAATAGGTGTAGATTTATAGAAAAATTGTGATACAATAGAGTGCTCAGACTCTTGAGGTAGCTGCTCAGCGAGGGCAATCTTAAGAGATCCGAGGCTGCTTTCTACCTTACATCAATTGACATTCAGCAACTCAAGGTCACTCAATGGCCTGTTGCTTTACCCTGCGCCTGGAGCACCAGAGCAGGAGCTCAGATATTTTGCACAGAATGAGAAACGGGATATAGAACAGAGAGCTCCTTTTCTACCCCAATACCCCAGAAGGAAGACATTATTGAAAAGGAAGTTCAACCCTGAGAGTGCTCTGCCAAACAATGAAAGCAATTGCGAAAAGCAACTGGGAAATTGATTCATTGCTAAATGGTAGGTTCACAGTACAGCGGAGAGAGGAGGACACTGTCAGCAGAAAGAGCACTACTGGTTCAAAGAAATATGAACACTGACCTTAGCAACTATCCCTTTAAAGCAGCAGTCCTCACCAGTTTTCACACCAAGGACCGGTTTCGTGGAAGACAATTTTTCCACAGACAGTGGGGGATGGTTTCGGCATGAAACTGTTCCACCTCAGATCAGGCATTAGTCAGATTCTCTTAAGGAGTGCACAACCTGGGTCCCTTGCATGCACGGTTCACACTTATGTGAATCTAATGCTGCTGCTGATCTGATAGGAGGTGGAACTCGGGCAATAATGCTCACTCACCTGCCACACCTTCTGCTGTGTGGCCCAGATCTTAATTGGCCACAGACTGGTACTGGTCTGTGGCCCAGGGGTTGGGGGCCCCTGCTTTAAATGACTCTAGATTTGATTAACCTGTGATGGGCATGCCCCATAGCATCGATGAAAAATGGCACAATTGGTCAGAATTGTTCAATTAGAACAGCTGTGTATGATTAGGAACGAGATCCTTAATTAGGGCCTATAATATCACTGTCGTCCCACTGTAACTACTGGCATACCCAAATTTGTCCCTCAAGATGGGCAACTTCAGAGGCTTCTCACTACAGGAGGGTGGGGCGGAGAGTTAGTCTAGATTATTTTAGAGCAGTCTATCACTAAGCAAGCAAGCAAACCAATAAGCTATGGAGGGTTGAGGAAGTGCCTAGGGTTGCTACAATATTTTATCTTAAATTTCCAATGACTAAAAAAAAAAAATTGAGGAATGCGAAGCAGAAAAACAGATTAAGTATGACCAATACACCAGAAAAAAAACAGTACACAAACTGTGAAAGTGATAAAATATCAGAGTTAAGAGAATTAGGGGTAGCCATTATAGATATGCTCAAAGAATTTTAAGAAACCATGATTAAAGTGGAAATATGACAGTAATATTGATCTAAAAAGATATTGGAAAAGAGGAATGATACAAAAAAATAGAAATTCTGGAGTTGAAAGGTACCTATAATTAAAAATTCACTAGGGGGGTTCAATGACAGCTTTAAACTGATAAGGCTTTAGAGAAATTATATAGATCTATGGGGATTATACATTTCAAAGGACAGAAAAATAAAGAAAAATGAACAGAGCATCAGAAAAATGTGGGGCACTATTAAATACCCCAACTTATCTGTAGTGGGAGTACTAGAGGGATAGAACACAAAGGAACAGATAAAATATTCAAAAACGTGATGGCAGAAAACTTCTCAAATCTATTGAAAAGCTGTAATCTACAAATCTAGGAAACATAGCAAACACCAAGTAGGGCAAGAGCAAAGAGATTCACAAATATACACATCATAGTGAAAATACTGTAAGAAAAAGGCAAAAAAAATCTTGAAAGAAACAGTCCCCCAGCACTGCATAGCTGCTCTATGAAAATGTGATCCAATTGCTTTTATAAGTGGATCTCTGTTGGGGTGATCAGACCCAACACCAGGTTGTGGGGGGCGACAAAGTTCGGCGAAGTCAAAGGATTGAGAAAAAGAGTTTGAGACAAAATGCTGGAACTGGAGGGCCATCGCTAGTGTATGGAGGCTGCGAAGGCCCCAAGCTCTGTGAGCCCATGCTATTTATTGGTAATCCTACAGAGAAACAGGTGGTGAGAATGTGGAGGTCAAAAGGGCACATTGCATTAAGCACATGATTTACAGCTATGATGGTCTAGCATTTGCTCTGTTACTTGAGATAATAAAGCCCAGGTTCTTTTAACTCAAGATGCAATTGATCCCAGGAGAGCAAGGAGCCAGCAAGTCTAGGCACATTCCAGAGCCACGAGCCCTGGATTCTATCCAGGCCACGAGGGATTTTATGCCCTGGGTTTAGATTATGGTGCGTCAGGGTAGCCTTCCACCCTTTAGCACAGAGCTTGATGTTGCAAAGACCACAAAGGGTTTTAGACCCTGGGCCCTGGACAAGTTCCAAGACTCTTTTACATTATGTCAGACACGTAAGCCCTGCCTCAGCTTCTCCCAGCACTCAGCTTTTCCCAACAGATCTGTGATCCCATTCCTTCTTATGGGGCAGGACCTCCCAACCAGGGTTCTCAGCCACCCTACCAAGTGCTCTTCTACTGATAGAGATTTGAAACCTCCCTGGATGGAGATCCCAGAGGTAGCAACAGGCTGCTATCTTTGCTGTTTGGATGACACAGCTATTCCGGCCTTGAGACTCTGGGTAGTCCAAGGTGACTGGGGACTGAAGTGCACCCCCAGCACAGAACAACTACCCCCTGAAAATGTGGTCAGACTGCTTTTTTAAAGTGGGTCCCCAATCCCATTCCTCACCAGGCAGGGCCTTTCAATTGGGGTCTCCAGCCACCTCCTACAGGTGTATTTCAGCCATCAACAGCTCTGTACCTTCCTGGGACAGAACTCTCAGAGGGAGAGACAAGCTGCTATGTTTGCTGTTTTGCAGCTTTCACTGGTGATACCCCTAAATACTGGAAAATCTGAGGTGACTAGGGACTGGAGTGGGACCCTAGCCTATCACAGCAGCGCTACAGAAAAGTGGCCAGACTGTCAAGTGGGTGCCCATTCCTGTATCCCCTCACTGGGCAGGTCCTCCAGGCCTGGGCCTCCAGTCTCCAGCCACCAGAGCTATTGAGCCAGTAGCAACTTGACAACTCCCTGAACAGAGCCTCCAGGGGCACCTGAAAGCTTTTCTGCCACTGACTCTGCAGTGGAACTCTCCTTGCTACTCTCAGACTAACAAACAATGACCCTAAGTGCCTTATCCACATCTCCAACAAGCTGTAGTCAAAATAAAGAGAGGAGGCCAGTCCATCTCCCACAAGTCCCACATACCACCCACTGCTTGTCACCAGACAGGGATCCCGTGGCTTGGGCTCGCAGCACAGACCCTTTAACCTGGGCTGATTACACTGAGCAATTGCTGACTTGCATCTCTTTGAGGTGGTGCCTCCAGAAGACAAGCAAAAGACCCCTTGGCCACATCACTACTGAAGTCCCTTTGCTGCCTACAAGCTGGGGAAAGAACATAATTACTGAGAGAGCCCCAGAACTGCAGTGGCTACCCCAGGAGTGCCAAGCCATGACCTACCGCCAGCACTTAAGAGGGAGAGGAACCCACATTTTCAGAGCATTGAGAGGGAACACAGCTGCAACTATGAGAAAACATAGGGGAGCCACACAACCAAGTAAGAGTCTACCAACTGACCAATAAGCCTAAGAGCCCCTCCTGGATCACACTCCAGATCTTCAATACCAAAAATACCTTGCTAACATACCCCCTTCTGAAACCATAGACAAGAAGTCAGCTTCAAATAAAGACCCTGCAGAAAGCCTCGACCCTACGTGAACACCCAGAAAAAAAGTCTATTGACTGTTCTCAATCTACACTGCAGTTAAGGAACACCCACATGCAGTGATGAAAAAGAATCAACACAAGAACTCCAGTAACTCATATGGCCAGAGTGTCATATGTCCTCCAAATGAGCTCACCAGTTCTCCAATAAGAGTTCTTAACCAGGATAAGCTGACTGAAATGATAGAAACTGAATTTAAGATATAGATTGGACTGAAGATCACCAAGATTCAGAAGGATAGCAAAACCCAGTGCAAGGAAACTAAGAATCACAATAAAGCAATACAGGAGATGAAGGATCAAGTAGCCAGTATAAAAGAGGCCCTAACCTACCTGATGAAGGTGAATAAAAATATAAGGAATTCACAATGCAATCACAAGTATTAACAGCAGGATAAACTAAGTTGAGGAAAGAATCTCTGAACTTGAAGACTGGCTCTCTGAAATAAGACAGACAAAAAAAAAAAAAAAAAACGAAAAGGAATGGACAAAACTTCCAAGAAATATGGGATTATGTATAGAGGCCAAATCTATGAATTACTGGCATCCCTGAAAGGGAGAGGGAGAAATCAAGTCACTTGGAAAATATATTTTAGTATATTGTTCATGAAAATTCTCCAACCTTGCTAGAGAT